>NC_079439.1:26712389-27077389 GCF_903798145.1 Danio aesculapii | reverse complement strand
TATATATATATATATATATATATATATATATATCTCATTGCTTTTTGTCCAGTCTATTTCAAAGAGAACCGATCGCAGCAGTTGCGTTTCCTCTAGGCACGGTTGCTTCGCAAGTGATCATACTCTCATTCGGTATTCACCTGCTTTCTTTTGCTTGCGCGAACAATTATTTTTGTCAGTTGTGCTGCTTCTTGATTCGAAGATCACATTTGCAAGAACACTGGGCCATGCTTATTGTCGAACCCTGCTTTTAAGAAAACTTACCACAGCTGAAATCTAAGTGACAGGTGTTAATGTCATGCCCTGATAATAATAATAATAATAATAATAATAATAATAATAATACCATTAAAAAGCTCATTTTAAGGTATGTAAAGGCAGTTGTCTGATTAGTAAAATGTATTTTCTGCAAATTTTTTAAATTTGATTTATAAAACAGTGTTTCACTTAAGACTTGAGTTAACCGTTTACAATTAATTCTGCCTGCTTTAGAAAACAGGGAAAATAGCATGAGTAAATAAAAAATGTATAACCTGTTACAGTAATATCAGCACTAAATTTGAACATCCGACTCGTATTCAGTGTTTATTTATTTAAAATCATTTTTGACAGAGTTTAACATTTTAATATACATCTAAATCTTTTTTTCTTATGATTGCCAAGGATGAATTCACTACTAATCGAATATGTTTGAGCAATTAAATGCCTAAATAGACTAGAAATGTCTTGAATAGAAGTAAAAAAAAATTATTTAAGAAAAGAAAATCATACTGAACCAATATACGGAATCATTTATTCATTTTTTTTTCGGCTTAGTCCCTTTATTCATCAGGGGTCGCCACAGCAAAATGAACCGCCAACTTATCCAGTATATGTTTTACACAGTGGATGCTCTTCCATGCTGCAACCCAGTACTGGGAAACACTCATTCACACACATACACTACGACCAATGTAGTTTATTTAATTCACCTGTACCGCATGTCTTCGAACTGTTTGGAAAACTGGAGCACCCGGAGAAAATCCTCGTGAACACGAGCGACTTTCTTGCTGTGAGGTGATCGTGCTAAATCAATATACACTAAAATTGTATAACATAATTAAAATAAACAGTAATGTACGCAATGTGCATAAACCAATGTAGTATATTGTATATGCTTGTTGTAATTGTTTAATTTTATTTTTAAATGAGACGATATTGCATCATTTACAAATGGACCAACACTGAACTATATGTTGCACAATGTTTTGTCACTAGAGGGCACACAAGAACAAAAACCCTAACTAAGAGTCAGAAAACTGATGCTTCCACCAGGTGGCTCTTCCACACTATGGCTGCTCCACTGTGTACATAAACAGTATGTCTATGGTTTGAAACCCTAGACAAATTGTGTGGGGTGGGGGAGGTGAGCCAGACTCACTTGGGAAATGCGTCGAAGCAGTAGGTCTTCTTGGTGTCAGGAAAAGCCACCCGCATGCCTGAGGTCAGAGGAGAGTGAAGGACGACAGCAGCGCTCTCGTACCGAGAGGCCAGATCCACTGAAGGAACCGTACCAATGCTCTGGCCGTAAATAATCACATTCTCTGGCCTGATCCCATACCTAGAACATGACATTCAGATGATGAGTACAAACATGGATACACATACACTCATGATTAATAATACAAATATCATGAATCAAGGGCACAGGCGGTTTAGCCTACTTTTACAACCAGACAAACGATATAAGTGGTGGAAGAATAAATGAATGACTGAACTTTTTAAAAGACTCTTCACAATCATTATTAGCTTCATCTGACATGCCCAACTTAAGTGTTATTACTTCCACAAAAAGAGGAAGGCGTGAGCCCAAATTTAAAGTGCAAATACTAGAGCAACTAGTCATTAAATCAAACCATTCCTGCAAGTCCAGTTGCTTGCAGACTCCATTCCATTACATTTCATCAAGTGATTGCTTAAAGGAAAAGCTGAAAATTACCTCATCAATTACTCTCCCTCATGCGGTTTTAAACCTTTATGAGTTTCTTTCTTCAGTAAAACAGAAAAGACGACGTTTTGATAAATGCTGGTTGCTAGGACCCATCAACTTCCTTAGTAGGAAAAGAAATTACTAAGGGAGCCAATGTGTCCCAGCAGCATGCATTTTGCAAAATATCCTCGTGCTGTAACAAAAGAAAGAAAGTCAAATATGTTTTGAATAAGTGAAGGGTGAGTAAATGATGACATAAAATCTATATTTGGGTGAACTTCAAGAAAAGCTACACTTTTTATAATAAATGTAAAAAAAGTAAACCAATATTAAAATATGGATTAACTAACATTTATGCTGTGTTCACACCGGACATGGCAAATATACATGTAAACATTGAGTTTACTGGCTTCATTCGCGCGTCAAATTCACTACACAATAGACACGGATTTGCGTTATGGGCAGGGCTTCTGTCTGCTCGGTGACTCTAGCTTTGTTGCTAAATGGCTAACATGGATTTTACTATAGAGTAGCTGTGCTTTGTGCTGAAAAACAGCGTGGATTCGTAGGAAGGCTGAAAAACAGCGTATTTTTGTTCAGCGCCATGTCCAAGCCCACTAGATCCTTTCAGAGGTGCACCCAGCTCTGCGAGTTCTCCTGAACTCCTCCAGAAACTGTATTTGGATGATGGAAGCTTTCAGTGGTGCTTCAGACTGAGCAGAGCCCAGTTTGATGAGCAGATGTCCGGTGTCGGCAAGAGGATTTCCCCCTTGGGACACCAACAACAGGCACTATATCATAATCATGCCCCTACAAGAGCAAGCTTGGAGCGCTGAACCCAAAGTTTGAGAAATAACAATAGTAATAGCCTACTTATATTAACCTTTATTTTTACATCTACTGAATCATAAGAAAAAAGAAAATCGTGATCTTGATTTGAAGTGAAAAAAAAAAGCCATGATTCTCATTTTAGCCAGAATCATGCTGCCCTAGTGTTGTCAGATTGAAAATACAGTAAAAATATCGGTATAAATGAAGAGCGCTTTTAAAAATGCAGTTTTAGAATTGAACACACAAATGTAAAAGCGGTCTCAAATAACCACATTTTACAACAAAGGTCTGCAGAAGAGATTCACTGATCAATACACGTTTCAGTACCTTGAAGCAGATGAGCAACAGCAGCAAAAATACAGCAGTGAGTGCCACTCATGTCACCTAAAAACTGCAAACTGAAACTACAATTCCCCATGGGCTCACAAAAAAAAAAAAAAAAACAGTTTGCTGGTCTAACGGGTCCAGATTTCTGCTGCAACATTTGGATGGTAGGGTCAGAATTTGATGTACACATGAGAGCATGAATCCATCCTGCTATTTATAGATGGTTCAGACTGGTGGTAAAAGTGGTGCAAAACTGAGATGCTTTCTAGCCACACTTTGGGCCTTTTATTTCCAACCAATCATCATTTTTAATGATTTTTAAGCCCTCCTGAGTTTTGTTGTCGAACATTTCAATTCCTTTATGACCACAGTGATTACATCTAGTGATGGATACTTCCAGCAGAACAACATGTCATGTCAGAAAGCTTGAAATGATAGTTTCAGAAAGGGAACTTTCCTTTTAAATGACTTGTTTCTTGAACATGTATTGAGTTCACATGTGTTTGCTAAACTCAAAAGACCTTTAGGATTTGATTGAACAGGATGTGCCGTTGACAAATGATGCTATAAAATGGAAATATGGACCAAAATCCACGAAAGATATTTCCAGCACCTTGTTAAATCTATGCCAGAAATTACAACCGTTCTGAAGGTAAATTCATGCTGGCCAGGTTTACCTGATAAAGAGGCTGGTAAGTGTTTGCATTGTGTGTTCAAGAGTGAGGAACAGTGAACTAGATCAGTGGTTCTCAAACTTTTAAACCCGCGACCCCCATTGTAAGATCGTCAAGAACTCGCGACCCCCCACTACCAAAGCATATACAAACAATAAAAATAGCTTTTTTAAGCTGTTCACAATATTTTAACTATATTTACTATAGATTACAGGGCTCGAAATTAACATTTTTTCTTGGTAACACTGGTGCTTCTAACTTTAAAAATGTAGGCGCACCAGCCAAAATTTAGTGGCTCCCACCAATTATCGCACTGTTACTACAAGTTTTATAAACAGATTTATTGCATTTGAAAATCAACACTAATCAAAACTAACAAGCAAAAAAATAAATATGCATGCGTGAGGAAAATATGTCTCAATGAAATCCCGTTATCACAAGAAAAGACATTTTTATAACATAATTGAGTGACCAAAAGATACACGGACGGATATCCCAAAAGATATCCCAGACTTTACAGTGAATGCTAGTTATTTTCATAGCAGACTTGAAGCCAATGGAGGTCTTTTATCCACTCTTCAATAAGTATAGCTGGTGGATTAACATTCAGCACATGATCAGTAATCAGATGTGCCAATATTTGTAGCTTTAGGTGTTTCTAAGACAAAATCTGTCAGTGTTGTTTTCATTCTCTCGTCTTCAGCGCTTTACATTTTCGCGGTTGTAGCTCCTGTCATCTGAAGACAGGGGGCGTTGACTGAGTGATTGACAGCTGATTTTAACCAATCATTCGTGTTCAGTTCTTAGCGCAGTGGGCCAATAAGAAGAGCGTGAAGGCGGGGCAAGCGTTGAAGGCTTTGTTTACTGCGGCAAGTTGACATGACAACAGTTTTAAACTGTTCCTGAGCGCTGCGTTCCAAGTACAAAGATGCATTCTGGCCGAATGTGTCCTAAATACTTTATGAATCAGTAATATCTTTTTAAAAATCTGAAAATATTAGCTTTCACTTGTAATACTGAAAAATATTTATTATAATCACTGAAAATTACACAATTTTTAAATAACTCTCGCGACCCCTTGAAATTATTCTGCGACCCCCGCAGGGGTCGCGACCCCCAGTTTGGGAACCACTGAACTAGATGACATCAGTGAAGCACTTTAGCTTCCTGCATGAGAGTCAAGAATTAATCAATTACTGTCTGCAGTGAAAAGCCATGCACAAAGACGCTTTCCAGAAATCCAGTAAGAGGTTCAATTCAATTGTCAGAGTTTCATTTCTCTTGTAGAGGGAAGTGGGCAGGAACATTTGTTCTTAAATCAGCAAACAATGTGACTTTATCTAATTGAGCTCTGGAAACATGTAGATGGTGGTGGATGACTTGGTTTTCCTAGGGGGCAGTGTGTACACATTCCATGCCTTATTATAAAGCGCATGATCGCTTTAGTCAGCTGACTGCGTTACCACAAAGCACTGGGTGAAGAGATCATGGACCTGAAATATAGTCAAAAATTACTCCTGAATCGTACATATAGTGATACGAAGGCTATATTAACATTTTTAAACAACGGATGCTTCATGTACTGTGTCCAATGTGCATTTATACAGCAGCCTAATGCTCTATGAACGATGCTTTCAGTTCTTTTGTTCATTCTAGAATGCAGTCTTGGTGGCAACCAGAAGGTGACAGAACTGGTTTGAAATTACATAAGCAAAATAAATATAAATATTTACATCTGGTACAACTAAATATTTATGGGACGTGTAACATTATGGTAAGAAATAGGCCATTGAGACAGATACGATCATCAGTTTTGTCCTCAGGAAGGAAAGAAATAATTCACATGACTGTACATTACTCGGTGTGATCATGTGAGAGTAGGTGGAATGCATTTCGGTAAAAGGACAGGACTCAAGTTTTGTCTGAAGTGACAGATACCACAAAGCTGTTTTCATTCTCAAAGGAGCATTCACCTACAATTGAAAATAGTTCTATTTGAATCATTCATTGCCCTGATATTTTGTTCCAAACATATTAGCGGTTTCTAATTTTTAAACTCTTTTCTAATTGACAAGTTGAAACCTAAAATTTGTACACTTATCTTGTCATATGAGCCCTGTATACACAGACGCATCTGTGGCAAGCCATGCAAAAATGCATGGCACACATATCCAAATCCACACATGACCTCATACAAAGTACAACTTCACTGTGGACTTAATTCTTACATTTCTTTTATATTGACAATTTTATTCATTAAATAGAAGTAGCCACAGCAGAATGAACCGCCAACTTATCCAGCATATGTTTTACGCAGCGGATGGCCTTCCAACAGCAACCCAGTACTGGAAACACCCACACACACACACTATGGAAATGCCAACCGACCCAGCTGGGGCTCAAACCTCCTTGCTGCGAGGTAACAGTGCTAACCACTGAGCCACCATATTGTCAATTTATTTGTTTTGTTTTTTTTACCATGTTGCTCTATTTCTTGTCTCCTTTTATGAGCACTTGTTTTGTTGTACTTCCATGTATAATGGCAAATAAAGTCTATTATATCTGATGAATTCAACAAGGATTCTCACAATTAAATATTATAATGATATCCATTACACAGTCTTGGTGTAAATTTACTTTTCATTGGGGTGAATGAAGTCTCTTGGTAATAATATGCAAATCACCACACACCAACACACACGGTCTGCTCTGAGCTAATCATAACTGGAAGTCGCACGGACCACACAAACCATATCTGACCCATTTGAATTCTGCAATGAATGCTGCATTTTAAAGCTGATAATGGTTAGACCAACTCAGCTAAAATATTAGACTATACGTCTTATGCAGCTTTAGCTCAATGGCTCTGCCTGGCCAAGCTGTGGAACACAAAATTTCATTGGGTATTTTTTAACAGAGGAGAAACTCCTTAATGTGCCCAACCTGTCTTCATGTTCAGCTGAAAGTAAATTAACAAAAAAGCTGCTAATTCCAAGACACTTCAGTGGACCCTTAATAGAACTCAAACACTTAAGCAGTTTCACGTATTGCTTTGATTTCATTTCAAGCCATTTAATACAGTGTCACCTATAAGGATCACCACTTGCTAGCATGACAACAAATCATAGCATGACAACGGTTTTGATAAAACAGCAACCAATAGCAGATTACCTTCATAACTTAATATAGCAGCTAGCCGATGGTAAGGCAAAATGATAAAGGTCCAAACATAAAACCCTGCTGTTTGGCACCACCAGGAAGTTATTTTTCACTTCCTGGGTAGACAATGTTGATATGACCGTAATCGGGCCTGTCCCTCTAGGACTCAGTGGGAATCAGTTGCTAGGCAACCGATCAATATTTGACTTGGAGAACAGGCTTCTGGCACCTCCCCCCTCACCTCTCAGAGGAATCTGCACTCAGTGGAACACTGACACCAAATTCACACACACACACACACACACACAGCTCCTCAGACCAAAAATACTCAAGCACAATGGTCATTATGTCACTTCAGAAGGAAGCCTTAATCAATACGTCTGCTACTGCTTGTTGCTGTGGTGTTTTCTTAATGACATCACAGTCATCATCTTCCCAAGAGGAAATTCAGTCTCAGACAAAAGCCTTTTCCTTTGCTTCTTCCTTCAACCGGAATGGTCTCAGACTTCTGGACATGAAAGACAATACACATCATGGCTATATTGAAGACAAAAGCAGATGGTTCTGTTTGACAGAAATTAGCGACATACTAAGCTTGGTTGCATACAAACTAGCTTATTGCAATGGCTAGCTGTGCTAACAGATGGTATCATCCGGACCAACCCCTTAGATACGAACCAGACCCATGTCAAGTCATTCAGGCTGTGCCAAACATTCCACTGTGGTTTTCTGTATCCATATGCTCTTCTTGTAAATGCTTAACAAAAGTGTGTGTGTGTGTGTGTGTGTGTGTGTGTGTGTGTGTGTGTGTGCGTGTGTGTGTGTGTGTGTGTGTGTGTGTGTGTGTGTGTGTGTGTGTATACGCGCATCAGCCCCACCTGATGTTTCAACACTGACTCACCTGGGTGAACAGACAGAAAGGTGTGGCTGTCCAACTAACATAACAGTATAAACAATATCATACCAATATGCTGGCAAAGTTGAATGATACCAGACTGACTCTACACTCAGAAAAAAAAATGTAAATATTCAAGTTTGATTTGGAAAAATCACCAGGGGTGAACAATAAACTGGTCCATCTTGGTTATCAGCAAATACAATATACTTTAAATATTGGCATTTTATACTTCACTATTGTTCTTCATTTTAACAGTAAAATCAACTAGCACCAATTCTAAAATTTTTAAAGGATACACATCTTTAAAACATTTTTCAGAGTCTCTCCAGATAAAAAACAAAAAAACGTCTCTTAATATTTAAAAAAATTATAATAATAATATATATAAAAACATAACAAAATAACAAAACATTTTACATATCTAAATAGATGGCGAAGATTGCATTTCTGTATGTTTTATTGATCATGTGACTGATTGTTGTGATGACTGCGCAGTTTGTATAAAAGTACTAATCTCATAAGCTGATTCTCACATAATAAGTGTAAAGATAAATCAACATTTAAATGTTTTAACAAACAAAATAATGTTAACTTTGGATATATTTTGTAAAAAAATATCAGTAATCAGTACAAGCAAACAAAACTGTGTTCTACCTGATGTAACAATTGCTTTTTTGTGATTCCAAATCATACATCACTGGCCAGTGAACAAAGGGATGAGCAAAAAAAGCTTTTCCACATGCCTCGCTGAGTCAATCAACATGGTCTGATAAGCACTCTCGTCTATTGAGATCAGATGGAGAATTTCCAAGGCAAATATTTTCAACAGACATCTAAAGCCAGGTGCTCTTTATGCTAGCTGTTCGGTGGATTATATTATTGAGTAATACAACAATACCTAAAAAAATCTGTGCCAGTAATTTTTTTAAAGCTTCTCACTTCAGTGATGCCAATTAAAAGGTTTAAAAACAAGGAATTCTGTTTGAACACTGTGATATTATATATGTTAGTTTTTTTTCCTGATTTAACTCTTTCTAATCTGAAATCTCAAGAACCTAAAATCATCCATTTGAGTGTAATTTAATTTGTAAAAAGCAGGCCATGCTGGCCATCCCAGACAGAATTAGATTAAAATGCCAATTATCCTCCAGAAATGGTGAGGAAAGCAGTGAATAGAATGGCAGCCTACCAAGCTTTTGCTTGAAAAGGACAAAAAATGTGTTTCTAGCAATAGAGGAATAATCCCAGCAGGAGTTAGTTATTTTGCAGGAATAAAAGAAGATTTGGATAGGTCAGCCTACTTACTCCCACTAATCTAAAAACATACAAAACACCTTACGCAAACATACACACGCAAAAGACAAAAAGGGAAAGTCTTCTGTCAGACTGGTTTATCTGCACTTTAATATGAATCATGTCCTCATGTGGGACGATCCGACCAGATGCATCTTCCATAGCTGATATGGCAACGCGTGGGAACATCGAAAGTGACCAGAAGAACAGCGTGGGACTGCTTCATGAGGTTCAACCCAACCCTCAGGGATATGACTTGTCAAACAGCATGGCCTGTGTTCAAGAGCATCAGCTGTGCTTTCTGACACCACATGCATGCATGCACACAGCAGCAGTATGGGCACACGGCTGTTCTACACGAGGACCCAAAACATTCACATGGTCACAAAACCTCTGAATGTTTAACTCTGTCTTGAGTCTTACATGAACAATGATGTTGCAACATCCTGCTACATTGAAACAGTCAAACAACTGAAACCAAGTTCTCATGACCAACAAACACGGATGACATGAATACATGAAAAGACAGGAATTTGGAGCACATGATACAGTGAATGGCCTTGAGATAGTTTCTCCATGTTCTCAGTGTCTCCAATATCCAGCAGTCACACTAGAAAAAAACATTTCTGCTGAAGTGTATTTTTGAGAACTACGAAGAAAAAAAAAAACTTTCCTTTGCTGAACACTTCAAAAATCTAAATAAAATCACTGTCTTAACCATAATATGACTATAGACAGGTCCACTGCATGATTCTTTCTTAAAAGGACATTAATGCCTTTACATCCAGTATTAAAACTCCTGTGAAGTGCTTTGAAATGTGGATTTTTTTTATTTTGGGGTGGTGGGGCATAGAATAGCTCCCCTTTAAAAAAAAACTGCCAATAGACCTTCATTTTTATCACAGTTCTGCCAGTGAGTGATTGAGCTCAAGCAGATCAAATTAAAAGCCAATGAGAAGCATCTTGTAGGGGCGGGGCATGTCAGATACTAGAGAGCATTTGATTGGTCAAGAACATTTCGATTAAGGTGAAAGTGACAAACTTCAAGGTTTGGATGTTTATATCAGTTTTATATTTTCTAAAACTCAAATTGTCAGCATTTTGGGGCAAGTGGTCAAAAGAAAGGTGAATTTATGCTAATATCAGGTCATAATGGCAATGCATATTGACTGGGCACTTACGATTGAATCACTGAAAACTCAAGAGGCACAGGACAGGCAGTTGGGGGAAGGGGTCCGAGGGATATAGGAGATATTAAAAATAACCACATTCCCCTTGAGAATCACAAGTACAAAGGCAAAACGGATACCAAAGTGACCATACAAAACCTACCACTGAAAAAGGAAATTAGTTGCTTGGGGGAGGTTCACATTTTGGATGTACAAAATTACACAGGCTTATTTTGAAACCCACCATTTGGTGGATTGCTGTGTACAAGTGTAGTCTGAGCTTGACCTGACATATTTGTGCTTTTCAAACACATTCTTGCACTTAATAAGATGCAGAAAAGACTAAAAGAGTAAAAGAACATTAGGTCTTGTGTTAATAAAAGTCGTCAAGCCCCTCTTTTAAACTTTTAAAGATTAGTTACAGCACTCCATGTCCATGAAGAGCACGTTAAACAAAGAAGTTCAATGAGATTTAACAAATAAGTAACAAATAAGAGATGACAAATAACCCCCATGGATGTTCTTAAGAGTTTAAAATGGCTAGACGGTATGTATCAGAATAGTTTCTTAAAGCTGGACTACTGTTCTTTTATTATACAGTGACCCCGCACTATAACACAGTTCACTTTTCGCTGCCTCGCAGATTTTTTTCATGTAATTTGACATGTTTTTTTTTTCTACAGTGCATTGTGTTCTGCATCCTGACTGGCTGTAGATCATTGTCAATCAATCTCCTCCGTGCTGTGTCTCCTATACAGTACAGAATGCGTTCAGCTTGCCAAATTTACATAAATCTTCGATCACTAGCAGTGTGACTTTGAAGCGCTGTACTGTATGTTTGCAAGTTTTCTCCCCACACTGTCAACGAAACGTTCTGCACCGTCAAAGGTACCTGCGGTGGCACTCAAAAGGCAGAAGAATATGCTAACCATCACACAAAAAGTAAATAAATGAAGATCAAATGGTTTTGATTTTTGGTTTCATTCTAAAATACTGGACTTATTTTTCTATAAAGGTTTGTACTTTGAGAGTGTTTAAACAAGAGAAAGAAAAGTGTGAAAATGTTAAAGCATGTCTGAGAAAAGTGTATAAAGTATGTAGTGAGGGGGTTTTACAGCCTTAAAACATCTATAATAATTGTAAAGAAAAGAGAGAAAAAAAAAAAAAGGCTGATTAGTTTTCGGATTTTGCCTACTGTGGGTTATTTTTAGTACGCAACACCCACAAATAACAAGGGACAACTGTATTCATCAATTAATCTTAAAAAAAAAAGACTATCATGGTATGAAAAAAAGCAGTAATATTTTCACAGAAACAGAAAATGTTTCTTGAGAGGCAAATCAGAATATTAGAATGATTTAAATGCTGAAGATTTAGTTTGCTATCAAATAAATAGATTATTTTTTTTATTTTATTTTTATATTATTTATATTGATATAATATTTAGAAAGGCTAATAAATCATACAGTCTCCAAACTTTGGAATGATAGTGGATTCAAACTGTTTTCCCTCTATTCATACGATAACTGGCCAGGTTTGGTGGACAGTTTTTGCACTATTCTGGGGAAACATATCCAGGACACACAGCGAATGGCAAATTAACATAAGTACTAAAAGGAGTTACTCTTAGAAAATGTGTGTGACAAAAACAAAACCCAAATAAAAACCCAATTGCAGACAATAGTGGAAGACATATTTATCTGAACAATCTCAGGAAGCTTTCAAAATGAAGTGGTTTTAAGCGGACTCTTACCTTGTTCGTAGTGCATGCCAGGCTGCGTCCACGTCAGCATACAGATTCTTCTCTGAAGGCTTCCCTGAGCTAGCCCCATAGCCCGAATAGTCATAGGAGAACACATTACAGTTGATCCGGGAGCCCAGGCCAATGTAGAAACTACTCATCTGACCCAAGTCTACAGCATTACCATGTGAAAACAACAAGGTGTAGCGAGCATTGGGGGAACATCGTACAAACATACAGGCGATTCGGTTCCCTCTAGAAGTCCGGGTCATGAAGCATTCAATAGCATCCTTCTCCCGGGCTGAGTATTGCCAATCAGCACGCTCCGAAAGATGGAGTGTCCAACGGCTGCCGCTCTCATCACACATCAGGGTGTAGGTGGGTTCCGGTGGAAGGAAGGCCAACTTGGAGGCTATTCTGCTTGGGCATGGTGGACAGCAGAAAAGGCAACACAGCTCACTCAATGACAGGTGATTCATCCTTAAATTGAAAAAAAAAGAACACGGCAGATTGTTAAATGACTGGGGTGAATGCCCAAAAAAATAAAATAAATAATGAAACCGCTGTATCTTTAAGGAAGAGTTAGAAATGAAATTCTGCCTTTTACTTGCCCTCGGACTGTTTTAAACGTGTGACTTTAGTTTGAGAAACAAAAAGAAAATTATAGATTGAAAAATCTAAGTGTTTTTTGTTTATACAATAAAAGTCAGTTTCCAATTTTGTTGTAAACCCAACTGACTTTCATTGAATGAGCAAAAATGTACATTTTCTAAATATCTCCTTTTGTACTCCACAGAACTTTTTACGTCAGGCAAATTTGAACAATTAAAACTGTCATTTTTGGATAAGCTACACTTTTTAAAAGGCGAAGCATTAAGTGTAATCTGAATAGTAAAAGACATAGAAGGCAGCATAGTAAAATAATTACAACACACCACTGTAATCAGCTTAAAACGACACACCACATATGCAAACAACATATTTACTCAAGGACTGTATTAATTACCGTCAAAAGACTGTATTAGCTTACTTTAAATAAGTAAATATGCAGACATATTGCTTGAAAGGACACCAAAACAGAAAGAAAAGAAAGAAAAAAAAAAGATGTAAATCTACTCCCCGAGGCCATCTGAGATGCAGGTGACTTTTTTTTTTTAATCAGTAGAACAATAAAGATTATTTTTAGCTGAACCGGTTTCTTGGAAATTTCTAAAACGCCAATCAATGGCTATCAAGATTTCAAGTCAAAAAAGTATACACAGACAAAACTAAATTATTATCTATAGTTCATGATATTGAGGTTTCATGAAGCGAAGTTACTGTACTCAGCACCACAGGCAGTGGATTTAATGCAATAATGTCGAAATCATGCTCAGTTTCTTGCAAAGACTGATCATTTCTATTGTCAAGAGTCATGGGTATTAATTTAGTTTTCCTGTAAAGGTTTTGTAAACTATTGAGAGCTATTTACTTGCATTTTATTAATTGCCACAACCATGGCTTCACCTAAAAATCTACTTTATTACTGTACGGATTACAATTAAAAATTTCCTTTTAAAAAATATATTTTTGGATACTTTGTGACAAAACTCAACAAAACTCAACAACGTCTTAAGATGTTAATATTAGGTTAGATTTATGTCATGATGTCGAGTGACCAAAATTCAATATCTAGCCAGCATCTAAGGACAACATTATTTTGACATCCAATAATGACATCAAATGACGTTGATATTTGGTTGATTTCAGGTTGTGTTGGAAAATTATTAAAATCAAATATTGAGCCAACATCTTAAACCAACGTCATACTGAGGTCAAATATTGATATTAATTCATCAGCTATGGCAACCAAAATCCAACATCTGACGGACATCATAGTAGTAATGGCCACACAATGTCAAGCTGTAACAACATTAGACGATGATATTTGTTCCCTTTTAGGTTGCGTTGAAAAGTAACCAAAACACACGTGTTCGACATGTTCATTTCCACCCAAAATGCAACATCCCACAACAGTGGGGTACAAAGTCAATCTGACATCATGTTGACGTCCTGTGCCTGCTGGGATATATAATATCTAATAATTCAGTACAGTGAGCGAGTATGATCTTAAATTGTTTTATTCTATGTCACATAAGTAAGTGCTAGAGTGTGTGTATTCACAACAAACAAAGTTGTAGTTTTTACGCTGCTCTGGGCAGTGTAATAAAACACACAACATAAAGCGTCTTTGGTGGTTCCCTGTTTTCTATCAAATCAAACTGGGAATTGAGGCATGGCAGCAAAGGACACAGATTGTGTCACTACTTAAAATAGTTTCTCTCTCTGGATATGAAACGTTTGGGATAACAGAAGTACATAAGTCTGTAAAATATGTATAACATTCTTTCAGAAATTTTAAAATGGAAAAATCTTACATATTTTGCCTTTAAATACGCACTTTGTCAGGATAAAAAAAAAAACAACCTAAACTGTATCTGGAATAAAAATAGATTTCATTAACAAAAAAGGTTCAATATCCAGGCCAGTTGTGCAGCACGGGCAACAGTTTCTATCTTTGTGCTAATTGGATGCCATTGATAATAACTCTCCAACTTTGCCCTTAGGATAGTTGACGTGTGTTATCATCGATCAGCTCACTTTATCTGTGAGTCACAGCAGATGAAAAACCACCTCATTATATTTTTATTCATTCGAGATTTTAGTCTTGAGTTTAGACATCTTTGGAATATCCAAAGTTACACAAATCTGGAAAACGTATCATAACCCATCCACATCACTGCTTTCTAATATCCAAAAAAATGAGTCTATAATTTCCTGGAAGGCATTTATATGCCAAGCAGGTGACATCACAGTGGTATAGTACCAAAAGAGCAGTTTAACAGCTCTCTGGCAGACCGCAGTTTGGAAAAAGATTAAAAAGACAATACAAATCAGACCTAGATCTGGCCTATGATAATCAAACCCCCGCTTTCAGTTTCATTAGACAGGAAACCATCTTGTTGTTTAGGGAAATTTGGACTTTGAGGGAAAAGCAAAAGCAATACTACACAAAACTACATATAACACAGGGAATCCCAAAGGACTGGCTGAGGTGCATATTAAAGTCAGATACAAGTAAAATACAAGAAGCTGTTGTTTCACTTACTACAAATGGTTTTATTTAATAAATTATATATATATATATATATATATATATATATATATATATATATATATATATATATATATATATATATATACTTAATATAATTATATACATTTTTTCTCCATATATAGTTCTTTCTCCTATATATAGAAATAAACCTCAAAATTAGACTAGACAACTGCCCCATAAAACCCTTTATTCAAATAAACAGTGACATTAGATCCTTCTAGTTTTTTTTAGATATAACTAGTAATCAATAGTAAGTGTTTGTTACTAAAAACAAGCTTAGTTAACATGCTAATCGTGTTATTTTACGAGTGTGACAGTTTAATTGTAAAGCTGGAACGAATTATTTGATTAGCATGTTCAGCTAATTAGCTAATTAAATCTGTACTCTACCTGTTTTAGAAGGTCCTGATCCTGGAAACGGATTTGTGAAGGCAGAAATGCTTTGATCTGCTGAAGTCACTGTATATGCAGAGGAAGCAAATAAAAAATAGCCTTTAACCGATCACTCCGTCTACCAAGCCCAAACAAGAGTCCCTCAAAGCCTGCCTCTGGTCCGTCCGATCTTGTCAACATGTGGTCACTGTTGAATTATCAAACAAAATCAAAAGCTGACAGCGTTAATATGGGGGTGACGTTATTAAGTGGACCGGGATTTCTACTCTGATCCGTCCGGTACGGGTGATCTCATCTCACACCAACGCGTGCCCACTGCTGGCTTTTCTTCTAATTTTCTTGCGGAATGCCGGATATCAACGTCAACACTGAACGCTCTAATGGCCAATCAGATTAAGGGTTAGATATGCTCGACCAATCACACGCGTCTCTTCTGAGCACGAAACCACAATAACATGTTGATTAATGAGTTTATATCATTGTTTATGTATAACTCTAGATGTTGCTATGTTAGTTTTATCACCGGGATTTAACCACAAGAGCTCTACATTTGTACCGTTTGTAGTGTTTTGTAAAGTTAGTAATCTTCTAGGTTGACAGGCTTTAACCAATTGCTATTTACTTCCGCTGTTTTCGCATTGCGTCAATAATAGTCCGTTAACGTGGGAAGCCACGCGGTTTCTTTTTTAGGCGTTTTAATATCTTGGAGGCACTTTAGCTTCAAGATGAGCTCTCAAAAAGGAAACGTTTCCAGATCGCGAGGACAGAAACACCAGAATGTTACTGCCTACAAAAATGACAAGTATGGTGCAACCGCACAAGTTAAGGTAAGCTCGTGCTAACAAAAACATAGCCATAGTGGAACCAGATTGTCAGTTTGTTTCCTTTAAGATTGAGGTAAAGATGCTTTTATATTCGCACACTTATTCATATTAACAGCCCCTATATTGTTTATTATGCTACTTTGAATATTTGGTCTGAAACCGCATGCAATTATGACTTTAAAACAACATTAGCCCTATTTGATTGCCTGGACAATGTTGTACTTTGATAATAGTTGGCTGCTAATGTGGTTTTACTATTTAAAATGTTCAAATAATACTTTTCTGAACATATTATTATTAAGAAAGTCCAAATGTGCGAATATTTAACCAACTCTACCTCATCCTTTAAGCTGTTGGACTGTTCAAGATATATAAGCGTATGTGACTCTGGATCACAAACCCAGACACATAATCATCAGTTTTAGGAAAATTTCATTTATACATAATCTAAAAATTGAATAAACACGCTTTCCATGCATGTTCAGTTTGTTGGGGTCTGTTACAACCCCTTTTTGTCTAGGGGAGTGGGGTTGCTTATTTAACTGAGGAATTGGTTTTTGGCTGAACTCAAGTAAATTGTGTTACAAAGTAAAAATGGACAACAAGATTTATTGAACAAAATGATTGTGATTTATTTACAAAAAGTGAGGGTGAATCAGTGAGTGAGATATTTACAATACATACAATGTCGAAGACAAAAGACTGACTATGGGTGGTGCTAAAGAAAAGAACCAAACAAAACCAAATAGTCTTGCTAATGTTCACAACAAATCCCCTATAATCTACTTCAATAAACAAAAGATATGAAAATGTATAGTATTTAGCTGAGGTGCACTTATTTGGGACATTCTGCCAGAAATGTACATTATCTGTCCCTGAAATAAAACGCATAAATACAGTGAATAAAAAGTATTTCATCCCATAAGTTTCTAAAATGGACTGAAGGCTGATTTCTGTAAGTTGTTCTGTAAAGGAATATGTTATTCAATTGGTTCTCAGATTTTTGTTCTTTACTAAAAACACTTTGTACGCAAATGTACAAACCCTGTCATTGTCCTTGACCTACAGCTTTAATAGTTTTGTTGTGCTAAAAACTGTTATTTAGAAAAAAAAATACTTCAGAAATGGCAAGTTTAATATGTTATCATTCACATCAATTGATTAAAAACATGAAATTACATAAATTCTACAAATAAATACTACAAATATATAATACAAATAAATTTATAGTTGTCCCCATTGCATTAAATTTAACATAAAATGCATGCATTATACGTTTAAGGCTATGACTCTGAAGTGACCTCATTTGACAGAGACGAAGTTGACCGTGATCAAGGATGTGTTCTATCATTGAATTGTATGATTTTATGCGTGTTTTATATGGGTTTGTTTGAGGACAAGTTTAATCAGGACCTGTCAGGTTTTTTTATGTGAAAATGTACATTTCTGGTAGATTGTCCCATTTAAAATATGTCTGAGGTTCAATAAAATCTAAATATTGAGAAATTCAAGTTGTCCAAGTTCATAGCAATGCACAATATAAATAAAAATTTGGGTTTTGATATGCTAACTGTAACTTAGAAAATGTCTTCATGGAAGATAATCTTTACTTAAAGGGTCAGTTCACCTATAAAATTAATTTGTACACTGACCATGCTATTTAAGGTTTGATCCCCCCAAAGGACGTCATAATGAGATGTATGGGGGGTCCCCTTGAATCTGAGTTCACAAAACTGATTTTTTTTTTTTTTTAGAAAATAGGTGTTTGCTTCTACATAAAGCCTAAAAGGTAAATTAGATGCGTCATCTGTATAATTTGATTTTAAGATGAAAATAGCTAATCCGGTTACAATACACTCAATAGCCTATCCCACAAAACACTGAAAACTTATATATATATTTTATTAATAAATTAGATGTACTTTAAATAAACATATTCACTGAAGATTCACTGAAGCATGTATTACACAAACTAACATTACTGAAAACGTTGACACCTCCCTCCAATGTATAATTCGCACACTGCATAAAGGCATCTAATTACTTTAGGGAGAGAAATTGATGAGTAAATTGTCATGTTTGAGTGAACTTTCCGTTTAATCTCCTAATGTATTTTAGAAAATAAAAACAATTTCTGACCTATTTGCATATTGCCAAAAATGAAACAACATGAGACATAAGTTTTGTGGTCCAGAATCACATATTTTGTTCGTATTATTTAATCTATTTTTCTTTCCACACGGTGTGTTCAGAAAGCCAATTCTAAGGTTCATGATGGTCTCTGCCAGCACTGCAAAGATGTACTAGAGTGGAAAGTCAAGTACAACAAATACAAACCTCTTACACAGCCACGCAAATGGTAAGATGAAGGTGGATTTACAGCATAGCAACAGACGTTAAGCAAATAAACTCCTCCACAATAAAGGTCACTGCATTAACCTATTCTGAAATAATGTTTCTGTCTTTTCTAGCGTAAAATGTCTTCAGAAAACAGTGAAGGACGCCTATCATATCATGTGTAAACCATGTGCATTAAAGTTAGAGCTTTGTGCCAAATGTGGGAATAAAGAAGAAATTGTCATTCCGTAAGTCGATTGAAGCATCTTTATGAAACATTAGATTGATCATGGTGTTTTGCACTATTTTGTGGTCTGTGTGTATACATTTACAGTTTTAAAGGAATAGTACACCCAAAAATAAAAATGTATTCATCCTCAAGTGGTACCAATGCTTTGAGTTTCTTTCTTCTCTTGAACACAAAGAAGATATTTTGAAGAAAGCTGGAAGCCTGTAAGTAATGACTTCCATAGTAGAATAAACAAATGTTTTAGACATCAATGGTTACAGATTTTCAGCTTTCTTCAAAATATCTCCTTTTGTGTTCAACACACAAATCTAATAAAGATTTGAAAGATGTAAAGAGTGAGTAAATTATGTTTGATTTGATGATTAATAATTATATTTTTTATTTTGAGGTGAACTATCCCTTTTAAACAGTTTTTCCCTTGTAAATTAGTATGTTTTTGATTATTTTTTTCTTCTAAAAATATATATGACTTATGTAGTTTCAATAAGTACAGGTTAGAATAAGTTTGCTGTTTAATTATTACATTAATCTGTAATGCTGACGATGTATAATACAGATCGACATTTAAAATTCACAAATGTATTTGAAACATTGTTTACAAACTTTGAGAATGTAAAACATGCCCTGCAGTATTGCTAAATATTTAGAACTAATTTATGTATTTATCATAAAAAGATTTTAAAATTTGCTCAGTGCAGCACATGTGCCATACCAAAAATTGTGAATTTATTGTTTTTCTGTAAGAGTTTTCCTAATTAGGTTTCAGGTTACTATTCGGATACTCCTTAAACGATACTTTTAGACAATTAGGCAAATTAATTGCACTGACTTTAATGTATATTGAATAAAACCTTTGTATACGCATTACAAGGCATATATTAGTGTATACATTTTGCAAATGTAAAGATAAGAATAGCAATTCAAGCCTCAAAACTATAAAGTTTTAATACATGTTGTTATGCTGTACATTAAAATGTGTGCTGGATTTTTTTCTTCTAAGCAATTTGAATGTTATATTATATTTTAACATTGATTTAATGACCCCCCCAAATATCTTTCAGTCTAAAAGCAACAGTTTAAATGCCAAAATGTATTTTCATAGTAAGCAAATGTCAATATAAGTATGTTGTTTTATTTTTACGCTGAATGAAGATAGAGCATTATTTCATTTATGCTGTGACATTTTATTTAATTTTTTTAACATATTCAAAACAATGGCACTTTAAATTCATTTAATGTTTAAATATTACACCTGATGGCAAGAATCACTTATCAGTGCAGCACATGTGCCATCTTGTGGACATATACGGTAAGTGGCAATTTTCCATGTAATATAATTCTTTGATTGTTACTGAAACCTTGTTCTGTTTTTCCTCTGAATTACAAGACAATTAATAAAACTCACTGGAATGACATATTTCATACATCAATGTATACATTGAACTTTTAACAATGATGGGGGGGGGGGTTGTTTTGTTTTGCTGCCTACCTGACAGCTCTTTGTTTTATAGGCTTGACCAGAATGATAAAGAAGAAGAGGTAGAGGACATCAGCGAGCCAAATAAAGGAAAGAGGTCCAAAAAAAGAGATGAAGATGAGGATGATGAGGATTTTGATGGCATGGGTATCAGCGACGATGACTGTGATGGTGATTCAGAAGCTGAAGAAAATTAACATTACCATCAAATGTCTAAACTTAAGACCAGAGAATCTGAGGAAACCTAATGGAGGTTGGACTCACCTGTTCCCCTGAAAGACTCCAGCAGGTGTTTTCCTTTTGTCTTCATGGACTGTTTGCTTTCTGAACCACTTGCAAGGAAGGATCCTGCAGGAACTGACACAGAAACCTGAGGCAGAAATCTTTTTAAGTAGATTTTTTTTAAAGATGACATTCAGGTTATTTGTTATGAACGATTGATTCATATTGAGAAGCTATTTAAATGAAAAATGTCTCATATTCAAATGAAACTCATTTGGTCTTCAGATTGTTTTATGCAAGTAAAAAAAGCTTAAGTAAATAGAAAATAGTAATGAAATAGGCAATTTTTAAGGAACAAATAACCAGTGGGAACAAACAAACAAAAAATAATAAGACATATATACATACAAATATGCAAATACATGCATTCCACACATGTATATCCATATTCGATATATCCATGTATCCATATACATTCATATATAGAATATAAATTAACCATCAAAATAAATGAATAAAAACAAAATATAATAAAAGGTTGCCAAACATTCTCACAATGATGCATAACCTCTAGAATTATGTAAATGTTGAATTATAGATAATTATATTGTCGTTGTGGAGAGAGCCAGCCATTTACTCCATTTCTCTTCAAAGATCTCTAATTGTAATCGAAGTGCATGTCATTTTTTTTCCATTTCCTTAACTTCAGCTATAATTTTTTCATCCATTCATCTTGGGTCTTCTTTATACCATTTCCAGGTTATAGCTTTTTTTACTTGTTGCCAAAAATATCTTAAATAGATATCTATCCTTCTCTTCAAGTTTAATAGGAATATCTCATAGATAAAGTACTTCGAATGGTCTAGGAATATGAAGTTCAAAAATATCATTGATGGCGGAGAGCACAGTTTCCCAAAAACAGTTAATTCTTAAGCACTGCCAGAAGAAATAGTCATTTTTTTATTAAAAATAAAAAAGTAAACAATGTGACATACTGCTTGATTAGCTCTGTTTATGAAGAAAATAACTTTTTTCCTCACCATTTACAATTCTTCACCATTTACTCACTCAGGTGCTAAATTTTTATGAGTTTCTTTTTCTGTTGAACACAACAAAAATCAGCAGACATTGGGCCCGTTTCAGAAAGGTTTCAGTAAACTCAGAGAATTTTAACCTTGAAATGAGAGAAACTGAGTTTTCCATTTCAAAATGGCAGGTTTGTCGATCTCGAGAAAGCAGGGTAAGTCAAGCCTGTTTCTGAAAGAGAGGTAACTTTTACTCGGAGTCAGTTACTGTGGTAACTTACTCTGTGAACCTAACCTGGTCAGGAGCAGGTTTTATTCTCTAAACTCTGAGTTTCTGTCTCCACCCCCTTTTTTTTAAAGGTTTTTTTTTTTTTATTTCTCACATTAGCTTTACATTTCCACCCATTGATATTAATGCTTATTTTGGAGATGCGCATAAAATGATTGATGGAAACGTCATGATGCACATAACTTTTGAAAATACGCATAAAAAACACGTGCATAACTGAGCAGGATAAACGTTTATTCGATAGAAAAGATGCACATGAACAGCAATGAAAACACTTTAACTGAACAAATTACAGTATGTGCAATAAAAAATGTTTGTTATAAGAGATCATATGATGAAAATGTGTGTGAATGGACAAACCAGCTGGCTGAGCACACTGTAACATCTTAAATGTTGTTTTGGTTATTCTAAAATGCCTTAACCGTTTCAGTATTAATGTTATTATATTATTATAATGAACTCCTGAGCGTCTGGAGCGTGTCAAGAGCGTCTGTTCCCCGCGTCTCATGGCTTCAAACGCCCCCACGCATTCATTGTGTGTCAGCATTGTCTTCTGAGCTGCAAGTACATTTAATAAATAAAGTAAAGATTGACGCAGCTTCTTCTCCTGCAGTAAATTCTGTTTTTACTGGTGATATTTGGCACCAGTTGATCAGGAAGTGATGATTTTGTCCTCTTTGATTCGTTGGACGGAAAACGCTGCTTTATTTGCATCTTTTATGCGTTATTCCAGGTTTGCACATACATTTTATTAATATATTTGAATGGAAACATAGCTATTGCCTACATTTCATTCACACAAAGAACAAAGTCTTCTTTCTAAAAACTATTGTTTAGTTCTGCTTACATTCTAAATGTCATATCAACCTCTGTGACTTGATCAATAAAAAAAGGCAGACACAAGTGCAATTTTAAATCTATTAAAACTGATCAACGTGTATAAAAGTGGGAATGTGTAAAAAAATTTGTAAACGTAACGCATAACATTACTTATATTATACTTAAATATTTAAATACTTTATATGTAAAATAACACATTAACTTGAGGTGTTTTCCCACGCTGTCTCTGTTTCACTGATGCAGTGGGGTTGCTTTTTAAAATATATGCTCATATTTGCTTTAACTTTGCATGAGCACATCAAGTTCAGCTGGAGGCAGAAATGCTGATCTCTTTTCTTCAGATGTTGCCATGGTCACTCGTAATATCTGTGCTCCATTGATAATGCCTTTTTATAGTCACGGTGTGTGCACTTAACCCTGAGTTGGTCTACTCAAAGTTGATTGACCCAACTCAGATCTGCTATTCTGAAACCAAAAACTCTTGAGTTTTTTAATCTCTCGGTAAATAAACTCGAAGTTCAAGTTTAAACTCCGAGTTGGTTGAACCTCCTTACTGAAACAGGCCCATTGACATCCATAGTCAACCATACTATTATGGTAGGCAGTGGCTACTGGTTTCCAACATTCTTCAGATTTGAATATCTTGTTTTGTCTTCAAGATATTTGTGAGCAATATGTTCATGTTTGAAACACTTTAGCATGGTAATATAAGCGGTCACTAAATATTTAATGTACAATGTAAAAACATTTATATTACTAATACAGTGCATATACTGTGTAGCTGCATGTATTTCCAGCTCCAGCTTCCAAAAGGTTTGGCCATTTTGTAAAAATGCAACATGATCAAGAATTGTTAAATTTTTTATTATATTCATTTAATTTTCAAAAACACAAAGAAAAGATTTCCAGTGTTACATATATCGTAAATGAAAACAACAAATGTATTCTGATAACCCAACACTCAAAAGTGAAATCGTGAAAATTTTAGCTCTTTCACCTGAAAAGATTCAGGTAATTCAGAGAAATCATAAAGTCTGGGAAAGGCAAGAATCCAAAGCTGAATCTGCACAACCTTTGAGCCCTTAGATTGCACTGTGTAAGAAAAAGTCAAGCTGAGGTGGTAAATCGAGTCAAGTGGAGCTTTATTGTCATTCCGCTACATAAGTGGATCTAGGACCATGGTGCTACATAAATAAACAAAAATATAAACACAACACTGGACCTTAACTATAAAGCTACTTATAACCTATACATAACTAACAAACCAAAATATATCCTAATGGTCTCAAAAGTCTGCTGCCGCATCAAGAAATGCAAGTTACTCAAAGAAAAAGCAATTGATCAGTTCTATGCTGTGCAGTGATGCCTCTGTTTCCCTGGGCCAGAGCTCATATACGCTTTCCAAAAAGACAGTGGAAATGTGTGCAGGGGTCAGAAGACTCCACATTTGCTGTTTTTAAACTCGAAAACCAATCTCAAGTTCTCAATTTTAAATGACCATCCAGACATTCATGAGCAAACATCTGCCATGGTGTGGGTAACTGTAATGAGCATGATTTTTATCATTGGCATGGAGCTATTTATTGGGATAGTACATTTACTGCCATCAAGATGTCATTCATGGAAAGTCTATGTTTATTACATGAAGTCTGATTCTAAATTTAATGGCATGTTTTCATAAAGATGGAGTGAATGTACCTGTTGTCCAACTCTTGTCTTCTATTGAAAATGAAGATGAAAATCAGTGACTGTGGAGTAGCTGAACTCTTATTTCATTTCAGATTTGGAAAAAATGTTGCTTCATCTGTTATACTCAATACCCAAAACATTAATGATGTTAAACGCCTCTCATTTCCATCTTTTTTTGGACTGTGCTGCAGCCATCAAAAATAAATTTGATTTAAGCTTGCAGACATCCATTTATTTGGTCAATAAAAACACTGGAAACCTTTTCTTTGTGCTTTTGTCAATTAAAATCGAAGAGATCCTGAATTCACAGATTCTTGATATCGCATTTGGCAAAATGTCCTGACTTTTATGTCATTACTGTTGTATTTATTTACTGTAAATGCACTTTTGATCTTGCCCCTAGCCCATAACCACCCTTAACCACTAACCCAGTGTTTCCCAACCCTGTTCCTGGAGGCACACCAACAGTTCATGTTTTGGATGTCTCCCTCATCTGGCCCATTAACTTCAGGTTTTGGAGTCTCTTCTAATGTTTTGATGAGTTGTTTCAAGTGTGTTTGATTAGGGAGAGGATGAAAATGTGTACTGTTAGCGTGCCTTCAGGGACAGGGTTGGGAAACTCTGCACTAACCAATTTCTAACTTCAACCATATTCCCACTCGAGCACAATAAGCATATTGTACCTAACAGTTCATCTTTTTTGATGAAAGTACATAGAGTAGTAGATAAAGACATGCACAGTAATATAACGTGTCACAAAAACATGTCTGCAGAATAATTTATCTGAATGAAGAAATGGCTATTCAAAGGTTGAATCACCATGTGATCGGAAAGATTATGCTATGAGATCACAGTCAACTATTTTGAGATTTTCTGGGGAATCTCTCGTGATGTTTAAAGGACTTAACAAGAACAGCCTGTTTGAGCCTTTGTGCAGCATCTGAGCCACCTGTGACACACAAATCTGGAGAAGTTAATAATGCAAGTGTTGGTAAAACAAACAAATATAGACTTTTTGGTGAAATATTTGAGGAACTGCAACAACCTTTATCCCTGGGTTTATGTAATGGAGTTTAACCACAGTTATGAAGCAAGAGGGGAGACCAGCATCACATGTCTGATGGCTTTATCATAGATGTCCAAATCATTGTGTTTTATAATGACTTCATTTCTATTGTTTTATATTGGCTAACACAACCCAAAAGGAAAATCAAATGCTTTCAATTTCATTCATTCTTTTTATTTTCAGCTTAGTCCCTTTATAAATCTGGGAGTCGCCACAGCGGAATGAACCGCAAACTTATCCAGCATATGTTTTACCCAGTGGATGCCCTTCCAGCTGCAACCTATCACTGGAAAACACCCACATACTCTCATTTACACACATACACTATGGCCAATTTAGCTTACCAAATTCATTTGTCACTGGGAAACACTTGTGGGGGAAACCAGAGCCCTCTGAGGAAACCCACGCGAACACGGGGAGAACATGCTTCAGTTTATATATTGAAAAAAGTTTACATCATGAAAAGTTGTTGCTGGATGTGCACAGATCTGATTGTATTCATCTTAATTTAATAATGGACAATACACACTATTTTAATCTGTATCATTGCCTTGTGGCCTCTAACATATAAGAGTTTGATGACTGTTCGCTGACTTGTCAGGTGAGACTGTGATGTCCCAATACTGGGTGATTCCTGTCATGTGTTCCAAAATGTTGCACAACTAGAATATAGGCAGTTCTTGTAAGTCAGATTTCTATGTATTTTATCATTTTTGAGTGAACTGAGTGCAGAACAGTTATCTCTGGTTAATATAAGAAAAAATGTGTGACCCTAGACCACAAACTCTTTTGTTGAACAGTTATTTTTTAGGGAGAAGCCAAAAATACATTGCATGACTCAAAATTATAGATTTTTCTTTTATGCCAAAAAAACATTGGAGTATTACATAAAGATCAGCTTCCATAAATACACTCTTTCTTTAAAAACACAAATTTCTTTTCTTATAAGAAAGTAATTACTGATTTTTTGATTGTCAATATGCATTAGTAAGGACTTAACTTGATTTGCAGGTTATTTTAAATGGGTAGTTTACCCATAAATGAAAATTTTGCTGTAGATTACTCACCTTTTACTTGTTCAAAGATTTTTTTATTCTACTTTTTGTTTCTGTTAAACACAGAAGATATTTTGAAAAATGTTGGAAGCCTGTAACAATTAAAACAAATAATATGGAAGTCAATGTTTTCCAACATTCTTCATTATATTCAGTTCTTCTTTATTTCTATAGCGCTTTTACAATGTAGATTGTGCCAAAGCAGTTTAACATATAAGTTCTAGTAAATTGAAACTGTGTCAGTCCAGTTTTCAAAGTTGAAGTTCAGTTCAGTGTGTTTTTTTACTGCTGAAAGTCCAAACACTGAAGAGCAAATCCATCGATGCACAGCTACACAAATCCCAAACCAAGCAAGCCCATGGCGAGGAACAACACTTCACCAATTGACGAAAGTAAAGGAAAAAAAAACTCGAGAGAAACCATGTCAGTAAGTGCGTACTAAGGAGAAAGAAAAATCTGAAACTTATTCTTAACATTCTCTCCTGCCAGTGATTATTCATCCAGTAAACGGGAACACCTAAACTTGACTAAAATAAAACTTGTCATTTTGTCTATTGTACTGTGCATTGTGAAACCTTTTGAAGAGGTAACTGTGGAAACTTGTTTATAGATGTGTTGTCTTTTCAATGTAATGTGCTTTCAAAATCTTCACAAACAATACAAGTCCTTGTATGACTTTAGAACACATAAGTTTCGGTAATCACTTGCAATTAATAAATAATTAAACTACAAAGTAACCAGAACTTAATTCATTTCCAAATGAAATATAATTGTAATTATTAATCACCGCACTGTTTAAATGAATATCGACAGTTCATATTGTCTTATGTAAAATGTATTATTTTAAATATATTGATTATTTGTTTTAGAATTATTACAGTTCTACTAGTGTATGACACCTGTACATGCATCATGTCGCCTCTGATAGTGAAAAGCACAATTAATAAGGTAAGAGCCTAAACACACACGCACACACAGTAGTGTCGTGACTGTAACTATTAATTAATAAATCAAAACCACCAGCTAGTGGTGCAGGATCACCAATTACAGAACGTCCCTTTGGACTATAAGAGTTTGATTGGATGTATTCCGTGACGCGTTAGAGCTGTTGTAATGATTACCGGTTTATGACAATGTAGTCCTCCTAGTAATTTTGCAATGCCTTGTGTCGTATATAAAAGTTCAGGCAAGACGCATATGAAAATTTGTGGCAATAATGAACCGGAACGAGACAACCAAGCGCATTGCGCAGGTCTTCAGAGGGACATTTGTTCACTCCACACCGCAAACAGCAGTGGAAATACTGCACAACTCTGTCTTAGGTGTCGACGATGAAGGGAAGGTATGTTTATTACGTAATTTACACTATATGCAATTTCATTTTCGTTATCGATTTTTATTTTTGTCACAAGGCTTTACAACTGTATTATAGCTTATATAACAGACAATACTGCTACACTGTACATATCAGTATGATTTGTATTATTATTATTATTGTTATATATTATTTAACTGGTCGTTCCATATGCTATATCTCAAAACATTTGTTTATAACGGTGATTTTCCTTCTAAACAGATAGCATTTGTTGATAAAGATCAAGATGTGACCAGACTTTCAAAATTATGGGGTTTTGAAACGTCAGACATAAAACAGCTTGGACAATAGTGAGTACAATTATGGTTGTCGACAAAAATGTAGTTCTTTGAGCAGGCTGCATATAGTGCTGAAAAAAACACACTTTGTGAAGCAGTTTTGCAATCATCATGTCAAAATGTGTGAATTAATGAGTACAGGGTTGAAAACTTTCCATATCCATTGCTCTCCGCATTGCCAGTGCTTATTTTTGCTAATTTTTGTATTTATTTTCTGCAGTGAGTTCCTTATGCCAGGAATGGTTGATACACACATCCATGCGTCTCAGTACAGCTATAGTGGCACTGCTTTAGACTTGCCTCTGCTCAAATGGCTCAACACTTACACCTTCCCTGTGGAAGCCAAGTATAAAGACTTGGATTTTGCTAACAACATCTACACTAAAGTTGTGGTAAGTTCCTTTAAATGAACGATAAATCTAAATGGAAAAAATATAACTCTAAAATTAATTAGTGTAGCGTTATTTACCAAGTAAGACAAACCATTGACTGATGCTTTTTTCAATTATGAATGTAGTTACAATCTTTAAAAAATATATTTAGATTATTAAGAGATTCTTGACACTGAAAGGATGGTTTGCTCAAAAACTTTTTTTTCAAATTCTGGTTCCTCTTCATTTATTCCTTTAGCAGACACATTTATCCAAAGCCACTTTTATTCAAATGAGGATAGAAGATCTTTAGAGAACAGAAATATATAGATCCCATGACACACAGACAAAGAGAGAGAAGAATACCTGTGTGAGGTACACTCAGAACTGCATAATGTTTCCCCAAATTTATGTTTATAAGAAAGTGTCTGAGTGCGTATGGAGAGGAAAGAGTATGTCTGTCTCTGTGTGTTTTCCATTGCAATACTGTAGGTTAAAAATATGTAGGCTAATCAACTGTTTTGTGTTTTAGAGAAGAACTTTAAAGAACGGCACTACCACTGCTTGTTATTTTGCCACCATACACACTGATGCCTCACTTCTGCTTGGAGAGCTTGCAGGTAAAACACTTGCAACCAAACACACACACGTATATTGACAGATTATCCCTTGCTACTGGCTGAAGCGTTGCAGTGGCAAACACAAACACATCCTTTCTCTAACCTTTGGAGTTTGTCTTTCTTTATCCTATCTTGACTGTTGTTCCCACCAGTCTGTTGAGTAACAGCATTTATATTTGCCATTTCAAATGATGTAATACTATACAGTAAGTGCATGTGAGGTGTCATTCTGTGAATAAGTCTGCCCAAATGTCTTTAATGTTATTAAATAAAAGCTCTTTATCCGTCATGTTAATGCATGTAATCCTTATCTCACAAGATAAAAATTCAGTCATTGATTTTAGAGTGTGATATTTGGTATTTTTGCTTCTTTTTCACTAGTCAAGTTTGGACAGAGAGCTTTAGTGGGGAAAGTTTGCATGGACTGCAATTCTGAAGTTCCACAGTACAAAGAAAGTCCAAGCGACTGTAAAAGAGAAACTGAACGGTGAGTTGAGGACTAAAGTGTCAGTCTCCTTCTAAACAATTAACACTCTAAAGAATAGACTTTGAAGATTCACTCTCACACAAGCTATACTTCATAGAATGATGCAGAGATGACATCAAACCCTGGAATAATAATTCTCTGTAAAGTCCATCAAAATTTCCATAACTTAACTTGACAATACTAGAATGTTTTGCTATTTAATGTAAATTAGACATACCTAAATGAAAAATAGGATTTTTTATTTGAATAAAAATGTATTCCTAACACGTCCCTACACAGACATATACATGTGCCTGTTTACACATGTGCCTGTTTTATTTGTACAATATGTCATTTAAAGTGGAAAACTTTTTTAAGATCATTCATATATTCTTCATCTAAGAAATAAATACCGATAAAGTTTTGGGCAACCAAACATAGTTCTTTCTATGGCATCACTGTGAAAATCTTTGGAGCCATTATTTAAAAGTATAGAAAGAGTTCTATTTAGAACCGCATTGACCTGAAGAATCATTCATGTTAAAAAGGTTCTGTTTTTTTTTGAGTTTTTGGTTGTATATTCCAAACTTTATGTGTTTTAAATCTTCAATGTTCTAAATATCTTTTATAAATCCTTTTTTATACCCTCAGTATCTTTTATATCCTTCTATTTAATATATATATATATATATATATATATATATATATATATATATATATATATATATATATATATATATATATATATATATATATATATATATATATATATATATATATATATATATATATATATATATATATAAATAAATAATATCAGAGCAACACGGTGGCACAGTGGGTGGCACAATCACCTCACAGCAAGGTCGCTGCTTCGAGCCCCAGCTGGGTCAGTTGGTATTTCTGTGTGTAGTTTGCATGTTCTCCCCTGTTCACGTGGGTTTCCTCCGGGTGCTCCGGTTTCCCCCACAAGTCCAAAAACATGTGGTATAAGTTAATTGGGTTAGCTAAATTGGCCATAGTGTATGTGTGTAAATGAATGTATATGGATGTTTCCCAGTGATGGGTTGCAGCTGGAAGGGCATCCACTGTGTAAAACATGTGCTGGATAAGTTGGCGGGTCATTCCACTGTGGCGACCCCATATTAATAAAGGGACTAAGGCGAAAAGAAAATGAATGAATGAATGAAAATAATATGAATGAAAACAAAAACAAATAAGGTTGTCTATATAAAATTATTATGACATTATGATGACTATATAACATTATTATACACTTTTGTAGCATTTTTATATGTTTCTGTTTTTCACCAAAATCTTCTGCTGTTGTTAAAAACTAAATAATCCTAACCTAGTACTATTTTTTTTTTTACTTTTTAAATTTATTTTAACCATTTTTAACACAAAAAAGAAGAGGAAATGTAAGTAAATAAAGAATGGAACAAACAGGTCACCATAACTTAGTGTAAACAGAATAACTGATTTGCTTTGAGATTTTGTTTTTACCTGATACTAGGATATAAACATAATCTAATGCCCAAATAGCATGATCAATGATCTTGAAGATATGATCCTGCTTCCTCTTGTCTTTTTCAGTTTTATAAAGGAACTTCTCAAGAAGGAGGTAAACAGGGTTTATTCTTTTTAATTGAATTGTAGTACTGTTATGCTGATCACAGTAGCTTTAAAGCAATTCTGACTTAATTATCTGACTGTTTTAGTACCCGAATGTAAAGCCTGTAGTCACTCCTCGATTCGCTCCCTCTTGTTCTGCTGCACTGCTCAGTGAACTGGGTGAGATCGCCAACAACAACAAGCTTCACATTCAGGTTTGTCCTCCTTCATTTATGTTAACTTGATAAACTGGATTTTTTTAAAGGATAAAGAAAAAACAACTAACACAGTACAAACCATTGCTCACATGACAGAAGCTGAGATATGTGATAACTAAGAGTTTTTGATTGACACATAATACATGTTATGGTGTTAACGTTCACTTCTTTGTGTTTACAGTTCTTGTAAAAGTCAATAATGAAGTAAACTATGGGTGTGTTCAGGTTTACACACTTCTTGTTTATTGAGAATTCTGAACATTCAAATACTGAGGGCTCTATTTTAATGATCTAGGCGTATAGTCTACAGCACATGGCGCAAATGCATTAAGGCCATGTCTGAATCCACTTTTGCTATTTTAAGGACGGAAAAACGCGGTGCATGGTCTAACAGGGTTGAGCTTATTCTCTTAATGAATTATGGGTGTGTTTTGAATATACAGTGCATGCAGAAAGTATATATAGCGCTTTAATTTTTCCAGTTTTTTGTGTTACAGCCTTATTCCAAATTGGATTTAAATTCATTTATTTCCTCAAAATTATACACACAATACGACATAATTACAATGTGAACAAAGATTTTTTGAAATTGTTGCAAATTTATTAAAAATAAAAAACCTGAAAAATCCCATGTACATAAGTATTCATAGCCTTTGGCGTAAAGCTCTAAATTGAGCTCTGGTATATTCTGATTCCACTGATCATTCTTGAGATGTTTTTAGCAGCTTAATTGGAGTTCACCTGTGGTAAGTTCAGTTGATTGGACATGATTTGAAAAGGCGTACACCAGTCTATATAAGGTCCCAGGGTTGACAGTGCATGTCAAAGCACAAACCAAGCATGAAGACAAAGGAATTGACTGTAGACCTCCGAGACAGGATTGTCACAAGGCACAAGGCTGGGGAAGGTTACAGAAAAATTTCTGCTGCTCTGAAAGTTCCAATGAGCACAGTGGCCTCCATCATCCGTAAGTGGAAGATGTTTGGAACCACCAGGACACTTCCTAGAGCTGGCTGGCCATCTAAGCTGAGTGATCGGAGAGAAGGGCCTTAGTCAGGAAGGTGATCAATAACCTGATGGTCACTCTGTCTGAGCTCAAGCATTCTTCTGTGGAGAAAGGAGAACCTTACTGAAGGACAACCATCTGTGTAGCAATCCAATCAGGCCTGTATGGTAGAGTGGCCAGAATTTGCCAAAAGACATCTGAAGGACTCTAAGACCTTAAGAAACTAATTTTTCTGGTCTGAAGAGACTAAAATTGAACTCTTTGGAGTGAACGCCAGGCATTACGTTAGGAGAAAACCAGGCATCGCTCATCACCAGGCTAAAACCATCCCTACAGTGAAGCATGGTGGTGGCAGCATGATGCTGTGGGGATGTTTTTCAGCAGCAGGAACTGGAAGACTAGTCAGGATAGAGGGAAAGATGAATGCAGCAATGTACAGAGACATCCTGAATGAAAACCTGCTTCAGAGTGCTCTTGACCTCAGACTGGGGCGATGGTTTATCTTCCAGCAGGACAATGACCCAAAGCACACTGCTAAAATATCAATGGAGTGGCTTCAAAACAGCTCGGCGAATGTCCTTGAGAGGCCCAGCCAGAGCGCAAACCTAAATCCTATTGAACATCTCTGGAGAGATCTGAAGATGGCTGTACACAGTCCCTTCCCAGCCAACCTGATAGAGCTTGAGAGGTACTGCAAAGAGGAATGGGCAAAAATTCCCAAAGACAGGTGTGCCAAGCTTGTGGCATCATATTCAAAAAGACTTGAGGCTGTAATTGCTGCCAAAGGTGCATCAACAAAGTATTGAGAATACTTATTTACATGTGATTTTTGAGGTGTTTTATTTTTAATAAATTTGCAACAATTTCAAAAAATCTTTTTTCACATTGTCATTATGGGGTAGTGTGTGTAGAATTTTGAGGAAATAAATGAATTTAATCCATTTAAAATATAAGGCTGTAACATAAAAAATTTGGAAAAAGTGAAGCGCTATGAATACTTTCTGTATTTAATGCACTGTAACTTGCATTAAACCAATCTCATCCCGCATTCCCTTTAAGAGTCAGTTGCGTCCATGCATTTGCTATTTACAAGGCAGACTTTGTAAGAGGAAAAAACTAGCGAGAAAACAGTTAAACAGATCATCTGCAGCGCTAGGATAAAAAACGAGCTTCCTCTATTTGGCCTCTTTACTTTCTCTTTACTTTACTTTTACTGTTTACTTTACTCCTTTACTTTCGTGGATAAGGAAACGGTGTTGTACGCACTCCACTGAAGACATCCATCAGCCTACATATTTAATTTTGTTTGTTAAGTGCAAAGATTTGTTTCAAAACAATTTCAAAATTCATTTCTTAATTCCAGCAAACTAAGAAATTAACAATAATAAAGAAGGGTGAAGAAAATTAGGGTTGCGTCAGTCTGAAAATAGCAACAAATAGCGCCAAACACGTCATGCGCCTTATTGCACCGGGTGTATGATATGGCCCTGAATCTTACTAGGACACGGTTGTGGAAAAGAAATGTCATTGGAAGAAAATATATTTTTCCAATCATTTACATTCTATCTCAAAGATCTCAGATCGAACTAACACTTCCTGTTCAATTTACCAATTTACAGAGTTCATAGACTTTTATGCTGAAATTTGACATTTCTGAAAAATGTCCAGAGAACCAAGAGGACCTTCTAAAACACTTAGCAGGGCTTAATCTATTAATAAAATATTACAAAGACCAAATGCTGTATACAGTTTGTTAAAAATATACTCTGCACAAAGGCAAACAGATGAGCTCATAATATAAATGCATGCAGAGCGCTACTGATGTTACCCGTTAAACATTTTCCTCTCATTTTGAAAAAAATATTTAAGAAAATGTTTACTGGATTTGGTCTATTTTATAGACTATCACTTTTCACCGTAGTATTGGAATTTTTTTGTTGTGAATTATAAACTCTTATTAACGAGTGCTGATAAATGTAATCTGAAATTCCACATTCAGTAATAGTGAATATTCAACAGTTAAGCTGTTATAGTTTTTATGATAGCCACTACTTCACTATACTTTTACTTTTACTTTATTTATTTGCACAAAAAATACAAAAACATTGCAATAAAACAAAAACAAATTAGCCATAATGTGCAGGAAGAGGCAAAAAGCCCAAAAGGCTTATTTAGAGCCTCTACCTAAATTATAATAAAAAAGGGACAATGACAAAACAATTGCATTACAACAAATGCCATGTTACAGTTATTATAACAGTAGTACAGTTACAAGTGAATAGTAATACGCACAAATGAAATTACAAAGTCACATAGACACACAACCATAAAATAAAATGAAATCATACATATGATAGAATTCTTACAAAATTTCAGAACATTAAAGTGATTCCTTATGCATCTCTTAAAACCTCTTAAAGAAAAACTCTTTTTTTTTTTGTTTGGGATAAATCATTCCATAATTTAATACCCCTAAATATAATCGAGTGTTGTGCTCTTCTTGTATGACCTTGCGATAAAGAACTACGACTAACACCTGTTTCACAATCATTAAAACTACAGAGTCACATCAGTGAGAACAAAGAAGAAGTGAAGCTTGTGAAGAGATTGTTTCCAGACTGCAGATCTTACACTGATGTTTACCTCAAGCACAACCTGCTTACAGACAGGGTAAGAATGTCCGGTATAAATTTAATACCTTTACACTACAAATCTACTACATTCAAATACTTTTATATTAAAGATTCATTATGTTGTGAGCTGTATTGTTGCAACATATAAACAGCTTTATAATATAATATAATATAATATAATATAATATAATATAATATAATATAATATAATATAATATAATATAATATAATATAATATAATATAATATAATATAATATAATATAATACAATACACTCTCAGAAATAAAGGTACAGGAGCTGTCATTGGGGCAGTACCTTTTCAAAGGGTACATATTTGTACCTGAAGAGTCCATAATGGTACCTTTATGGTACTTTTTAGGTACATTTGGGCACTAATATGCACCTTTGAGGTACCACTGACTCTTTGGATACAAATATGTATCTTTTAAAAAGGTACTGCCCCAGTGACAGCTCCTGTGCCTTTATTTCTGAGAGTGTATAATATGATATGATATGATATGATATGATATGATATAATATAAGATAAGATAAAATAAAATGACATGATATAATGAAATATAATATAATATAATATAATATAATATAATATAATATAATATAATATAATATAAATTTTTTAAAGTTTTTTAAAGTTTCTATTTCACAGTTTCAATTGATTATTCACATAAATCTTATTTGAAGATGCTATCTCAGCAGTCCACTGTAAAAAAATGAATGACAAAAAGTCAAGTCAACAAATATTTATATGTTGATTTAACTTATTTCAATAAGTTAATCAGGTTATGCAAAGTTTAACTTAATATATTTAGTCCGTTTGATTGATGCAAGTTGACTAAAAAAATTCATCTGATTCAACTAAAAATATTTAAGTCCGTAAGATTCTTTTACAGTGTGAGATGTTTAAAGCAATTCTTATTTTAAAGTGTAGTAAACCTTCATTAGTGGTTTAAACCAAGTTTGCACATAAAAAGGAAACAAATAGAGTTATATATGCAGCTTGTTTGGCCATATAGAGTTTCATGAGTTTCATTTAGGACATTTATGTGAATAAACAGATTTCATGCTGAGCACATTTAGTAGACCAATAGTTTTTAAGAGCTTTTTTTTGCAGTATTTTGCTTTTTTGTTGGTTGCCCTGTGGTTGTAAAGGCCTGGCATGAGAGCTTCAGAATCATGTGCTTTGTAATATGAGTTTGTGATCAAGAGTTCAGTACAGTGGAGTGCATTGTCATTTGTCTGAGTTTTCACATTCCCTGCACTGATGAATTCTGAGTACAAGATACTCTACCTCGATCTAGAACCAAGTGCAACCAAGTCTTATTTTTGACTTAGATCTCTAATTAAGGCTAATATTCCAAAATAAGGTTATTTATTTGTATTTATTTCATTATTTATTCACCCTTATATCATTTCATTCATGCGGAACAAAACGTTTTGATTTTGGTTAAGAGCAGATTAGAACAGCCAACTTTAAGGGAGAGACCCTTATGTACAATTGCAAAGCACTTTGTGTGTATGACCATACACAATTTTGAAAAAACATTTTTATGATCATATACAATAAATGTGTTATATAAATGCACATTACATTACATATTAAAAGCGACCTATTATGTAAAAATCGCTTCTATAAGAGGTTTAAACTTAAATGTGTGGCGACAGTGTGTGAATATAGCCAGCCTCTACTGGTAAATATGTATTTATTCTATTTTTTATAATAACACTTCATAAAAACAGTGTACAGAAACACTTTGGTTGACATTCTTTCTTTGTATGTGTCATCAGAGGAGAAAAGTCTCACTAATTAATGACAATCTATCCTTTATTAGCATAGACAGCTGTCCGCCATTAGAGTTTTCACTGCACCTGCCGAAGATAATGTCAGTGACTAAGAGGCATTATAAATGTGGGGTTTTAGGATGAACAAATGAACACTGTAGTCTCCATAGACTGCTTATTTTTAAATTATTTAAGATGGAACTTCACATAACCATAGATTTTACAATATTTTTAAGTCATAAAAGTTCAAAAGTCTTGAAATTTTTATTCTTGTTCTTTTAATGAGTATCAATAGTACATTTTTCAGCAGTAGTAGCTGGAAGAGACATGCCTGATGCATATGGCACACAAAAGTGGAAACACTTCAGAAGTTTTGAAGTCATTATCTGATGAATGGATGCATTTTACAGGGTTTCTGTTTGATGTTAGTCATATTCTTTAATGGTCCACCTGATTAAAAGCTTTCTTGATGACAAACTGCCTATGGATGAAAAAAGCTGTTGACATTCAGAGCTTACCACGATCAACAAAATGCTGTTTTTTTAAAAAGTATGTGTAGTTTACAGCATAGACGTTTCAAAATGCATCTGAATGGCAGATTAATGCTCTTGACCATAATTGGTTATGTGGAATGTATATACTTGTTAGTTGGGATTAGCATACTTTCTTATTGGACAGAAACGTTTTATTAAAATAAATGTATTTTTTGGGCGTTTTTTTACCTCTATTGTGATAAGATAGTAAAAAAAAGCCAGCGAGCCGGGATTTGATCTCATGACATCTGAAGTACAATTACGCTACCTTGGAAGTCTTATTTTTGTGGGTTTTGAAACATGCTGTTCACACATTGCCATTTAAAAAAGCCCCTTATTTCACAAAAAGCCCCTTAAAGCTGGATTAAAATGAAATAATGTAAACTGATGAGGATGTTAACTGTGATGGTGTAACTATTGCAGACTGTAATGGCTCATGGGTGTTACTTAACTGATGAAGAACTGAAGATCTTTCATGAAACTGGATCTGCAATCTCTCACTGTCCTAACAGTAACATTTCGTGAGTATTTCTTTACTATTAGCTTTTAATAGTTTATTAGTCTTTAACTACTAATACTTATAATCAATATATTATAATAAATGGGATACATTTATCATCTTGTTCTTCTCCCAGGATTTGCAGTGGGATGCTGGATGTGCGCAATGTTTTGAACCACAAAGTGAAATTAGGATTGGGAACAGGTACGTTTTTGTTTGTCTGCCTGTTTTTTGCGTTTGCATTACTGAATCACTGCTAAATTTGTAATTGCTATGCCATTATTTGCTAAAGATAATAGGTTATAAATGTAAACTCACACCACTTGCCTATTTAATGTAGTATATATACATATATAACTATTTAATGTGTTGCGTGTAGATAATTAGATATGCATAATCCATTTGTCATTATCTTCATGATGAAGCTGTGTACTGATTTCCCATGTTATGGTTTTCATATCTAGATGTAGCAGGAGGATACTCTCCATCCATACTAGATGCTATGCGAAGAACTCTGGACACATCTAAAGCCCTGACCATCCAGGACCCTCAGCATCAGACTCTGACCTTTGAGGAGGTCTTCAGACTGGCCACACTTGGAGGCAGTGAAGGTAGTAATTTAACCCTTAGTGTTTACATGCACACAACCATTAAATTTATAACTCGAAAAAAGTTTATTAGAGTTTATTAATAAATTAGTAACGAGAAGTGGCATTAAAATGTAGTGTCACACTCTCTGTACATTACACATTTTCTTTCATTGCTAAATGTCAGCAGGAAACATGGCTCATATATTATTCTCTCAAGATGCAGTGTTTTAGCACTTCTACTGCATGAGATTTTTTTTTTAATAAAAAAAAATCAAGAAAGTGTTTTGCGGTATATTTCGTACTGTCTTAAATGCACTTAAATATGCAGCATGGAAATGGTCATGTCACGTCACACATGCACACTTCAATAAACCCACAGAAATGAATGAATGAATTAGTTCACAGTTCCCTGAAGTGCTTTAAATGTGCATTTTTTATTCGATGTTTGGGTAATCTCAAATACAACAAATACAGGGCGGGACATAGAGTAGCTCCTCCCCTTTTTGAAAAACAACCAATAGTTGATAATGAGAATGGTTGACATTAACCAAATGAGAAGCCTTTGAAAGTGGGTGGGACATGTGAGATACTATAGACCATTTGATTGGTCAGAAGATTTAATAAGAAACTGGTTAAAAGTAGAAAAATATGTTATGTACACATATGTTCTGTACACACTAGCTTGTGGATATCCTTAATGCCGAGTTCAGACTGCATGATTTTTGCCTTGCCAGCGGTTTTATGAGAAATTGCCAACAAATGCCTGAAATCACAGGCAAATCGGTGCTCGTTCACGTGAGTACACACAGTGTAAACTATCAAAGACACAATCTGAGAGAATGGCCAATGAGTTGCCGACACCTGTGAGATATTTGCATGCTAAATATCTGGACCTGTTAGCGATTCAACTCATGCCATGTGGAATGTGTTCTGATTGAAAATAACATTGGCGATGACCTACAGCCAATGAGAGAGCAGCATCCATTAGTATGGGTATCTGCAGGCAAGCGGGAGGTTGGGGGAGTTGTTAAAAGCACTTAGTTTCGATCTATTTGGACCCAAGAAATGGAGGAAAAACTAGTGGAAATTTGGCCGGAGCACCTGTGTCTGTTTGACGTGTCATCTGAGCAATACCACAACCGGGTCGAAAAAGAAAAAAGTTTGAGAGAAATTGCTGATTCCCTTCAAACACCAGGGACCTCATGTACGAAGGCTTGCGTTGAATTCATACTAAAATATATATGCACATTTACAGCTTTGTGCGTACGCAGTAAAAAATTCAGATGTATGAAACACTGCGTACGCGGAATCCCACGCATATTCTCTTTGTACATCCTAATTAACGTGAAACTGAGCGCACGTGCACGAGCGCAAAACCCCTCCCTGCCTCCTCCCCCTAATGAATATGGTAATGACTTTACTTTGGCAAAACCAAACAAAAAAGTAATGGCAAAAGCAAGCAAAAAGAGAAACTTTGAACAGAATATGAATTGGACATCCTGAACATCGCACTGCGAGTGAATTAAAAAAGAAATGGTCCGATGTAAAGGTGTAAAATTTTGTAGTGTCTATTTAGGCTAAGTGCAAATAGCACACCTCGTTGGAATGAGCTAGTTGGGTGATTCCCACCCATCACCGTTTGATTGACAGAGACAACATAATTAAAGAAAGCGGCAAATAGCAGCGTGAGTGGCGTAGCTCGTAAAGTGCATGGCAACATGTTTTGACACGATCAATCATGAACCCAGTTTGAATCCAGCGTCTGATGAACTCATTCTTCTTTCCCCCACTACATATCAGATTTTGCCTTCTCTTCATCACGAGGAAGACAAGTAGGAATCATTACTAAGTGTGTGTATTGTGTTAAGCACATTTGAGCATCACATATTATTTGCACATTTATTGAATGGAAATGTTTCCGATTCACGTATGCAAATTCGTCTTCAGATGGCACCTTTATAGCAATGTGCGTGCAGTCGATCACTCCGATTACATTGGGAAAACCGGCGATCGCTGCAAATTGCACTTTAATATTTGGCTGGTCAACTGCATGGTATGGAAACCTTATATACCTGCTAGACATGCAGATGATCCCGTCCCATACACGGCTCAAAGATACTTTGTAGTGTGCAATTTAACACAATTGCCTCTAGGAGTCGCCAATGGAAATAAAACAAACACACACAAGAAATGCACGTACACCAGACATGAAGTTGGCGTGGACCAACGCATGTTCTCATGTTAATTTCATCGTTAGTAAATCCAAACGTGAGTGTGACATCTGGCGTACGCAAAGTTTTTGTTCGTACACAGCGTTGATACAGAAGGCCCCAGGTGAGCAAAATAAAAACATTTTCTACTTAAAGGTTTCTTTGTCATTATGTAGTTAATAACACAAGATATACTACGTGACTTCATGTTGTTTCTGTGTTACTTCTCACGTATGTAGTTTGCGGACAGAAACAAAGTTATCAGAGATTCTCAAAAGTCATGCAGTGTGAAACCCCCCTGTCCCAGATCCATCTTGCAGTGTAAACACAGCACAGACAGAATGCTAGCCCAGATAGTCATGCAGTGTGAAAACATCTGTGACACGACTACTTTAAAAATCGTGCAGTCTGAAATTGGCATAAGACTGACATATTGTTACTAACATTTAATGGACTTTAATGCATTTACATGCTGTACAAAAACGGTATACGGTGCCAAAATCTAGCTGTGAGGATTGGTTGATGTAATAATGTAATTCCAATCATGTTCATCTTCTGAATACAAAGGTGTTTTAGATGAAATCAGAGCACTCCCTCATCCTCCGTAGACCACCATGGTCACTCAAAGTCAGGAAAAAAGAGGCCAAAACTTTGTCAAAACATTCTGTGTGTCTTTAGTGGTTCATATGTAATCATATGAAGCTTCATGAACTATTTCATGCACCAAAAATTCTGAAGAAACATTTTTATTCACCATTGTGTCGTATCATCAGGATGCACGTTTACTACTACTGTCAATACGATGCTTGCGTGTTGCGCTGCTGACTCTATTGGCAATAAATACATCATATTGCTATTGTAAACAAGCATATTGACATGGGAGAGAAAATATAAAGGAAAAGAATCATATTGACAATGTTTTTGGTTCTTTTTCTTGACTTTGAATGTCTTGTGTGAGCATTACTGTCTGTGAAGAATGAGAAAGCTCTTGGATTTCATGTAAAATATCTTCATGTGTCTTCCAAACATGAACGAAGGTCTCAGAGATTGAAACGATATGAGGATGAGTAACTAAGAATGCAATTTAAATTTTTGGGTGAACTAACCCTTTCATTTGTTTATGCCCTTTCGCTGATAAAGCAAAGTGTGTTGACCACATATATTGATGGCTCATTAAGTATAATCAGGATACGCACATGCATGTAAACCAACTCGATGACAAACATGTTATGTAATAATAGCGCAGTACACTATATAAACCTGCCTGGCTGTTTTCCACTATGCCTACAGCGCTCTCATTGGACGATCAGATTGGAAACTTTGAGGTGGGGAAGGACTTTGATGCCCTGCGAGTGAATGTTTGCATTTCTGATGGACCGATCGATGTGTTTCCTGGAGAAGGCCCAAAGGTTTGATGTGCTCCTACTGATCACCCTAATTCCATCACATACTTAGAGAAAAACAGAGAGTGCTTTAATGCTTTTAGGCTCTGTTTACACCTGGCATTGATTGACTGATCACAAGTAGAGATGCGAGACACATTTCTGTTTGCATCTGATGTTTATATCCATTACATTTGAACACTTTCCTGATTCCTTTGAGGAGAGAGTGTATGTATGAGCATTCTCTGATATTTGAGTATTTTTGTTTCTGCTCTAATTGCCACAAACAGAAACGACAATGTATGCTATGGGTCAAAATTAATACTAATAAGAGATTTTTGGCTTTAAAGTTTTGTCCAAATATATGATTTCAAATGATAAAGACACTTTTCAAATTTAATTTGTTTGATACCATGCATGCATTGATTTTTAGACATTAAAGGGCACCTATTTTACCCCTTTGTGGTGATTATAGCGGTCTTTTACTGTCTTTATTATAAACATGCTCTGTTTTAAAAACGTTTTAAACTTATAACACTTATAAAAATCACAGAGAGTTCTAACAAATATTTTAATCCCAGTTTCTTTGCAAAAAAAGGTTCTGTGGACAAGTGTTTACATGTTATTATAGAAACATGGCATCTGTTATTCAATTCAGTGGGCGGGGAAAAAAGCACTCCTATGTTATGTTGCGGTGGGCCTTAAAATCACTTGGATTTGGGTCCTATTTTAACGTCAGGAAATTTTAAAAAAGAGACTTATATCAGAGGTTTACATCACTCCAATATGACAGTGGACAAACTATACGTACAGACAGTTCTGTCCAAACAGCTTACAAAAGTTGATTTTCATCATAGGTGCGCTTTAAAACAGCTTGTTATGCTGCTTGATGTTGCAAACTGATATTTTCGTATTATACTTTGTATGTATAGTCATGAACACTTGTTTGTAGGGCAAGCAGATTGACCGTTTTCCGACGTTTATTATTCCTAGTCATTTCTCCCAAAGGCAACTGAATTGGAAGTTCTAAAACAATCGAGAGCACTTCCACATTGCAGAATACTAGATGCCGAACTGGTCACTCTAGGTTGGCTCGTTTGTATCTATTGAAGAATGAGACAGGGTGAACATGTAACTATTAAGCCTCCCTCACCATAAAACCATATTTTGTTAGAATGTGCAATTTTAAAGACTACTAGACAAGGATTGTATGCTGAGAGTACTTTGATTCACGTTTTTTTGTTTGTTTGTTTATGATTCATACATTTGTTTTCCTCAATGATTCACCAGTACCATCACAAGTCATTTTAACATCTCCTTTCCCTATCCCACCCAAACACTGTTTCAGACCTACAGTTACATATAGGTTGAGATCATAAATCCAATAAACACAAATAAATAAATCTAAAAATAATTACAGATTCGAATAAAAAAATTATATTTAAAAATGTGTCTCATCGCAAAGACATCGAAATAATGCCAAATATTTTCCCCATGCACCTTCTTTGATAAACATCCAGGTGGTTTGTACATGTAATTGTTTTTCATATGCTGCCACCGTCCCCAATTTTGTACTCCATTCTTTTGTTTATTCTTTTGCGTTGACAGACCAGTGGTATAGGTGTCTAATGTCATCATACACAATAATGTAGCCATCTATTTTACAATCATCCACTGGCTAGTAATTCATGTCTTTAGTAAAAATAAATAAAATAATAGTCTTCAATATACATTCTCCAAAAACTCCCATAGAGGATTCCAGATATGCTAGAAATCATCAGATGTCTGATGTAAGTCAGAAGTCTAAGGGTAAGAAAATGGCAATCTGATTCATCCACATATTGACCGAGGGAATGTTTAGAGAGGACCACAACAAAAGATTACATTTTCTTGCTAGATAAGTACGTACCCCCATTCTTGAAATGATAGTGAATCTGCTGACCGCTGTTTGATAGATGTTTTTGAAAATGCCTCTCCAGGAGGCATTGAAGTTTTTTTTATCATATATCGAAGTCAATATTCATAGTAAATGTTTGTATAAAACGTAAACTGTGAAGTCTCTTATTGATTTATGGTACTTTTGTTATTATTATGTAATGTGCTTTTTATCTATTGCCATAATCTTTCCATAAAATAATCATAAGTTGTTGATGTGGCAATAAATTAACAAACAAACAAACAATTTCAGATGATAATAAATCCATTCTGCCTAGCTTAATTCAACATCACATCTCATAATGTTTAGTATAGTTCTTAATGCCAGGTGTAAATGGGGCCGTTGTGGTTAAACGGTCAATATCTTTCGCATAATTTACAAACATTTATTGTGTAGTACTGATAAGATTGTCCAATCTGATGTGCGGATTTTGTTTCCACCCCAATAGGTCATTCTGGAGAAGTTTTTAAATTTAGGTAAATTGCTGATTTTTCTTTCTAAATATTATCTTTTTAATGTAGTTATGTCAGATCTCTTGTTTTATCTTAATTCTTTTGCGTGTTTGTTTTAAACAGGCGATGATCGGAACATTACTGAAGTCTATGTGGCTGGAAGGCAGGTGGTTCCGTTTCCAGATACTTAGTTGTCTGTTTCAGTTGTTTTTATCACAAATATAACACATCTACTCAAGACGACAAGCTTTTTACTCAGATTTATTTAAATACAATGTTGATTTACAGCATAGGTGGTTCACGTCTTGTTAAATGGCTTGCTTTAGCAAATATGTTTTGTATTTACTTGTAAAATAAGAATAAGACTTGCCTGGTGTTCAAATACTTTTTATTTTTGTATACAATGATTGTTGTCCATTTACTAGTTGTGTTGAAGGAAAAAAAGAAATAGAATGTATCTGGTAATATTTTAGATTACTTTTATTACCTGATTTTTTGATTCAATTGATTAATTAATTTTAATCAATTTTAATTGCAACAAGCAATAAAAGATAATGATTTAAGATGTTATTATCATCATTCATTGGCGCAGTGGGTAGTGCCTCTTGCCTCACAGCAAGAAGGTCGCTGGTTCGATCCTCAGCTGGGTCAGTTGGCATTTCTGTGTGGAGTTTGCATGTTCTCCCCGTGTTTGTGTGGGTTTCCTCCGGGTTCCTCCGATTTCCTCCACAAGTCCAAAGACGTGGTACAGTTGAATTGGGTAATGTCTGTAGTGTATGTGTGTGAATGAGAACGTATGGGTGTTTCCCAGTGATGGGTGACAGCAGGAAGGGCAGCCGTTGCGTAAAACATATGCTGGATAAGTTGGCGGTTTATTCTGCTGTGGCGACCCCAGATTAATAAAGGGACTAAGCCGAAAATAAAATGAACGAATGAAAAAAAATTGTGACAATCTCTCTCTCTCACACACACACACACACACACACACACACACACACACACACACACACACACACACACACACACACACACACACACACACACACACACAGAGCTCTCTTCAAAGACCCTTGGCTGCCGGTTTCACCTGTTCTTTCACTGTTAATGACAGTTCTCTCAAGTACAAACACAGCTTTCAATTGTACTTTGAACATACAGCACTTACAATTTAGTACACTGCAAAAAAAAAAAAAATAATGCTGCAAAACCTTTGCCAGTAGGATGAGGGAAATAATTTTATTTCTTAACTGAAAACAAGATTATATTACTTACTTTACTGGCAGAATGTTTTGTTTGTTTTTAAAAAACACTTAATTTTTACTTATTATTTCTGAAAAACGAACTTTTTTGTAGCCTATAGAAAATGCTTCCTGTATGCCTCCTGCAATTAAGAATTAATACGAATTTTTAGATATTTTGACTAGAAGCATTTTTTGTAGTGTAGATGCTTTTCTGATTGATATTAATAGATGGACTTTTAATGTATTTTTGCTATAAATAAGAAGTCAACATTTCAGGCAGCGTCTCGCCATCTGAAACTGTTTTAAAATCATCTTGATTATTTTGTCATTTTATACATATTATTTTCTGTCCAATATTAAATCAGAGACTTGGGAATATTTTAACTTCATTCATTTTCCTTCAGATTAGTTCCTTTACTCATAAGGGGTCGCCACAGCAGAATTAACCGCCAACTTATCCAGTTGCAACCCAGTACTGGGAAACATCCATACACACTCATTCACACACACACGCGCGCGCGCACACACACACACACACTACGGCCAATTTAGTTTATTGAATTCACCTGTACCGCATCTTTTTGGACTGTGGGGGAAACCGGAGCACCCGAAGGAAACCCATTCAAACTCGGGCAGAACATCCAAACTCCACATAGAAATGCCAACTAACCCAGCCATGTTTTAACTTAAAAAAAACAACCTGTCGCTTTTTACAGGCTTTAAACTGTTTATCAAAAGCAAAAAGTAATAAAATATCATCTGGAATGTGCTCTGTCACTGACATGTATGTTGTTTACGCAGAATCCTAGGTAACATGTATTTCTATGTAATTTGTCAGCTGTTCTTAAATAATTTCTAACCACAATGAGGCGCTAGAGACTGATTTATACTGAACAACTCTGACTTCCGTCTACTGGCCTACAGTGATGATGTCTCATTTACATTAATCACACTAATCATTTAGACACAAACCCATAAAATCTGAATCGATTTAGTGAGTGTGAGTCATATTTGACTCATATTTCCCAGTGTTCTCATATCTGACACATTATCAATTAAAACGTCTCTGAATGTGATGGTTGTTACATAATTTTCTGCCGGTGTGTTGTTTTGTTTCTGAATGATTTGGAACAGTTACAGCATTATTTGTAACATGTTCTATCTGTGGCGATGCGGTGGCGCAGTAAGTGCTGTCGCCTCACAGCAAGAAGGTAGCTGGTTCGAGCCTCGGCTGGGTGAATTGGTGTCTCTGTGTGGAGTTTGCATGTTCTCCACACGTCCGCGTGGGTTTCCTTCCGGGTGTTTTGTTCAGAATTTAACCTATGAGGGACAGTTTTAGTATGTTATTATACTTTACAAAGAACATTCGATTCAAGGCAATAAAAGAAGAAGAATATCTCAATAATATGATGATACCTAGTTAATGTAATGCAGTATAAGGCCTAAATTAGATATTTTGCTAGTCATAATTTCATAGACAGAGATTTATGATTAGAAGCATATTTCATAGGTCAAAGTTTAATTCATTAATTTTCCTTCGACAGTCCCTTTATTCATCAGGGGTCGCCACAGTGGAGTGAACCGCCAGCTATTCCAGCATATGTTTTACAGTGCAGATGCAACCCAGTACTGGGAAACACCCATACACTCTCACATTCACACACATGCACTACGGCCAATTTAGCTTATTCATGTCTTTGGACTGTGAAGGAAACCCACGCGAACGCGGGGGAAAACATGCAAACTCCTCACAGAAATTCCAACTGACCCAGCCGGGAGTCGAACCAGCTACCTTATTACTGTGAGGCAACAGTGCTAACCACTGTGCCACCCTGAAACCTTCAAAGTTTAATGAAAAATAAAAATAGAAAAGTTATTATTGATATATCAAATTAAAAGCAATACAAATAATATAAAAATACAATATTAAGTACTGCTATTTTATTGGCTGTTTCTCTTGACATGTTTATTGTTAAGATTTTGGCACCATTACCCTTCCATACAAATCTTACTCTACATTATAGACTCAGATTGTCACTATGACAAATATCAACAGACTATAAATCAACATTGAGCTATTTTAATTCGCAGTGTTATCCCTCAGTGTTATTCCCAGTGATTCTGTTTTACAGCAGTATATGTGGTAAATAAAACGCAACTTTCTGTGACAAGCGAAACTGTCAGTTTTTTTTTTTTTTTACCCCTAGCCCAAGGGCTTGAAATACAGACATCCAGCAAACAGCATAAAGTGCAGCTGTCAGAGAGCAGGCAGACGGAGAGAGTGTATAAACACGGGAGAGAGAGAAAGACAAAGAGGCTCACAGTCGAGAGAGAGAATGAGACTGAGCGGAGAAGAACAGGCATGAGTGAAGCACATGTGAGGGGGCGGGGCCTAGAGCACAGACGCGGCGGCAGCATGTGAATGAGGCAGGACTGTGTGTGTGTGTGTCATAGGTGGTGACGTCATAAACCCCACACAATCCCCGCCCACTTCCTGCCTTCAGAAGTGCTGAATCAGTCAGAGCTGGATCAGTCTGGATGGGAGTTTCCTGGTATAGACCACAGGAGTATGGCAAGCCTTGTTGACGATATCATTCCCTGGATACGAAATTTTGATGTCAACAATTCAGGTTCTGGGTCAATCTTGATATATCGCTTTGAATTAGTACTTGTAAGAGTGGCTGTTTTGATATCAGGAATTACATTTCCACTAGTTAAAATATATAAACAACGATGCCATCGTCAACAGAAATCAAATTGTTGATATCAAAGCTGACCCTGCTGAGAAAATGATAATGGGGTATACTCGCAGGGACTTTTAATTTTCAATAAATAATCTCAAGCGCTACTGGTGAACTGTTGCGCTGTTATAAAATCACTGCCTTTAAGATCTGGTTTCTTCAATAATCAATGATCTTCACTGCTTGATTGATATACGATAGAAAGTGGGTCTCAGACCGGACAAGAAGCACTGCATGAAATTCAATTGTTCCATGCTGTGTTTTTAAAATATTATAATTTTTTTATGAATTTAATGAAATTATAATGAATTTAATTATTTTTTAGTTTGTGGGCATGGAATTGCCCTCAGAATAACTGCCCGAGACAATTTCACATCATTCATTCATTCACAAATGTCTTTAAAAGTTTATAACAATGATGCATAAATATTCGAAATGATCTGTCAGTAAAACATAGGAAATCAGTAGGATACGTCGAATATTTTGATGACACTTTTCTACATTTCTAGAGTTTACACTTAACTGGTGATTGATAATAAAGCGAGTTTGGCATGCTGTCCCGGGAGAGAGCCCTGAGCTCCCTCTTATTTGAAAGGCGAGAGGGGAGTTTGGGCTCAGTTAGGTCTCAAAAACTCCCCTGCTTGAGAATGTGTTAGGAATAGCTAAGAGGTATAGCTGGCTAGGAGTTTAACTTATGATGCCACTTTGACTTATGATGCCACTTAAGGGCTTGAACCAGTGGCATTCTTGCTGTGAGGCAACAGTGCTAACCACTGGGCCGCAGGGCCGCCCTCAGGAGAAGGGGGAGGAGTAAGGGTGTAAGGAGGGATTCTTCAAGACGAAGTTGACTGTAGTGAAAAAACTCTGGTTATTTATAGTGAGTTAGTGTTCATCTGATTGGCGCAATGTGTGAAGCTGATGCAGGACGAGCCGTGATCAATCATAAGCACGTGATCCTCTCAAAATTAGTTTATAAATAAACCGCACAGAGATCAGGCAGACTGAGATGACAGATGACTGAGTGAGAGTTTTCCATTTTATAACAGCAAGCCTTTGTTGTATTTGTGAGTTTACTGTTTTGAATGATGTCTTTTATCTTTATGACCAAAATCACAGAATATCTGAAGGTTTTTACTGCTAATAATAAAACAAATGAGAATATAACAGGGTATCCGCAGGGTCTTAAAAAGTCTTACATTTCAAAAATAAAATGTAAGGCCTTAAAAAGTCTTAAATTCACTGAAATATTGAATTGTAGGTCTTAAATCATTCTAAATGGGTCTTAATTTTCCAATGTCCATGTTTAGCTCCCCAATCAGGCCAACACCCGCAGTATACAGTCACCGACAACACATCTCAATAAAACTTTGAACAAAGCTCTATTTAACAATATGGTTCCTCACAATAACATTTGTAAGTTCTCCATGCATTTGTAGACCATATGGGGTGAGGACACTGACCTGGAAAGACTGTTGTACATTTAGGTTATTGTAGTTTTTAAAGCTTGTCAAAGAAAAGTATGTATGGTTTGCTTGTTTTGACACATTATTTAAGTATTATTGAAGTAATTAGATTTTTTTTAATGGGGCAAGTAGAAATCCTTACAGTTTTTCCCTGTATAAGTCTGAAATTTCATTCATAATGGTCTTAAAAAGTCTTAAATTTGACTTGGTGAGACCTGCAGAAACCCTGATATAAGCATACCTGCTTGTTTGCCGCCATCACTGGTTGAAGCATGTTTGCAGTGAGTATTGTATACTTAATATTCCAACGTTTAAGTCAAATTGATAAATGTTCATTATCACAAATCGATCCTCACAATAACAGACGGGTGTGCAGGCAGTAGATCACTGATTCATGTCTCACAATGTAAACAACTGAGCTTTTTTATCCACTCAGACTTGTTTCCAGGCAGACTGGTTAAGATTGCTGCACACTTAACTCAAAAATCCTGTATATTTAAACCAATCAGAGGACGACTAAGGGTGTGCAAAAGCATTTCCAGTAAAGTGTGCATCAGATGTTTATCCAATGCTTGGTGTGACATCTGAGGCTGAGACTAGACAGCAGTGTGCAATGTCAAGTTAGCAATGCTATGACATTGTGTGCATGGATTGATTTCTGTGAGTATGTCCATTGTTGATATTAGGAAAATACATTTTAACTAGTGGAAATTGAATTCCTGGTGCTAAAAACGGTCAACATTGCTAGTAAAAATTACATCCCAGAATTAGCATTTTAACTATTGAAAACAGAATTGTTAATATCAAAAAGTCATACCATGGAACTGATTAATTGGTAATATGGCTTGCCATACACACGCTACTTTAAATATTTTTGACTGGCATACATACACACAACACACTAAGACCCAACACTGTCATTAAAAACTGTTTTTCCACAAAATATACTACATGAAGGCGGATGAATCCTTATATAACACTAAATGAGTCAAAGATGTTACTGTATCTTTCATAATCTGCTTTCTCCATATCATTTGACTTACTGACTGACTGAACACAAGCTACTTTGTGAGTCACACCCAGACACACAAGTTGTTAAAGGGTGTTTTTGCTCTGTACTGTTAACTGATTACTGTCTTCCTGACTACGCCTCGAGGAACAAATGCTCAGCACACAGCAGGGAACATCATGGAACCTTCCGGTGAAGTTGAGAAACCGAGAAGATGTAAGTTTGTGCTTTCCTGTGAACTGGAGTTGAGCGAGGTGTTGTTTGGTGGAGAGGGACTGTGTGAGATCACAGGCAGACCTGGGAACACTGAAGTCCACTGCTTCTGTCATCAGCTCCTTTGTCTTTGTGACAGCCAGGCTATAGCCACTCTACACTGTACACTCCAAAAAAATAAAAAGATTATGGCTCTAGATGGTCCAAAGAATGTTACTATGTTTAAATTAAACAATTCACTTATGTTTGTCTATTAAAATCAAAAGAGTTAATAAACAGCTCGCTTAATTAACATGAACGAAAGGGAGTTGTGTTACTTCTGCAGTACCGCATTTCGCTCAATAGGTCTACATAACATTCATAATTTAGCTTTAATCTATTTCATTATTTAAGTTCAATAATTAAATAGTTTAGTTTAAAGCTAAAATTTAAATGTTATGTTGATTAAATTAAGCAACATTACCTTTATGTAACTATAAGTTCACTAAAATAAATAATCTTTCTTTAAGGTAACTTAACTCAGTTAAGTGGAACCTGCTGACATAAAAAAGAGTGTACACATTTAACAAACAACATCACAAACGCTGGAACTTCCGTTTACTAATTTACAATTCTCCTTTACACTTCGTCTGTCACTTTGAAATGCTGATGGAGAAAAAACAGGAGTCTTTAAAAAACATTGGAAGTTTAAGAAGAAATGACAAATTATTATGGATCATTTGATATTCAAATACTGAACTTGAAAATTTGAATTTGATACCCTTAAGAAAAAACAATATAAATAATTCAAATGTAAAAAAATATATATATTTAAAATAGTTTAATAATGCAAACTACACAGTAAAAAAATGGCCGTGATTTCAACAGTAAAAAAACTATAAAAATGCTACAGTAAAAATCCATAACCTGGTGAACAGTATGTTTCCTTAATATATAAGGCGAATAATTGTAAATGGACTTTACCAGTATTCCCAGCATAGCACATCACTTTTTATGCTCTTTGTTGACATTACCATGGATCTTTTTAGTTGTTTCCCCATCAGTTATGTACATTAGAGATTTATGTTACATCTAATGTTGATAAACAGTGTTTATTTAATGACTTTAATTTTATGCGTGTTACCATACTGGTGTTTCGTAGCTGTGTGAATGACACTGAGCACATTCTAAATAGTGATACACTTTTCTGCTTGAGGGAAATGTTGTTTATGATGAGCATTGGTTCATTATGTAACTTACTCATCACCACCTGCACATGGGTGTGCTAATGTGTCTGTTAGCAATTCAAAATACAGACATATTACATCTATAAATTAATGAAATACGGTAGTTTACTGTAAAAATGAGAAATTACTTTTACAGTTTGTCCCGTATTTTTAAAGGTGAAACATTGGCAACCACAGCTGCCTTTTTTTCACCATAAATTTTATGGATTTTTTTTACAGTGTAGGCATGGACTGGTATAAGATTCTGATGGTATGATAACCTTGGATGATAATGTCACAGTCTCATGGTATCACGGTATTGTGATCACTGCTCTAAAATATGTAGTTTTTTTAATGTCTGGGTAAAAGACAACAACATTTTTACCTATTGAACACACTATATAATTATTTTAAGAAACATTAAAATATTTTGGAACAGTAGCTTTTGATGTAGTGGTTCCTTTTCAGCTAGAGATACTATCACCCTAAAAACTAAATTAAATAGTTGCAAAAAACACGTAAATAAAAAAACTTACATATACAGTAGAAACAGTACAATATAAAGTTTTGCAGGTTTTAAAACCTTGATGGTGTTTTTTCTGAACCGCGGTAAACCTTGTAAACGATTATTGTCCCATGCCTACAGTAAACATGGTAAAAGTGCACATCAGCCATTACATTTCACCAACAATTAAATTTTGATTAAAAATTTTTTTTTCTTGATTAATCGTTATACAATATGCTCATATTCCCTACTATGTTAAGCCTAATTTTCACTTCATTGTTTGTGAGACTTGTTTTCCAATTAAAATAAGCATCATTTAATTAATATTAATATCAATATCAATTAATACTGAAATGTCTGAAAGTGTTTATTATGTTTATAATAATTTTACTAAACATATACATTTTAAATCCAGACAAGCTGAGAATATAAAAAAGTACTGTATTAAAATCTAAATGTCCTCCCTCTCAAGACTCCCCAAAATCTACAATGTTGTATGATTATGATGCCCATTCCCATTTCATTCCTTCCAGCCCAAGTTCCATAATTGCTTTTATACAAAACTCTTTCTCTCTCTGTCGTGGTTTTGAGCATTTCCCTCATCTCCCAAGCTGAACCCGTGACTGAGAAGTCATTTTTCAGTCTTTGACTCACACAAGGATAAATGTGAAGAATACACCGAACTCTGTGAAAGAACCTGTCTGCTCCCCCACTGAACAATTCTTATGTCCTGCTGTTATTTCAGCCACAGGTCATGTATACTTCTGCTCTCGATACAATACTCAAGGGCTGTGTCTGAAAACTGGAAAATGCAGCCTTCAAAAGGACATATTACAAGATGAGAAGATGCGAATCCTACTTTACACTCTCAGAATAGGACTCTTTTCACAAGGCTCATTCAATGGTCATCAGCATCTCAAATCCTTTAAAATTTGTAACATTTAGATTTTTTTTAAACATATGAACATTTATATGTATTATTATATGTAATATATCATCTTTGCATCCAATTACAAAAAACGAATTAAAGCTTGTGCGAGGAATTTTAAAGTGTGTATGGGGCAGGACAGTAAATTTGGCTGCCGTTATTAGTCTCACACCATTTTTTCTTTTCCTTTTTCCCAAAGCCTTGACAACACCACTGTGGAGCTTTTCTTTTATTATTTCAGCAAATTATATATAAAAAAAAATTGTTGTACTGTCCCATTCACTTTGCTCTACGTTTACCCAATGAAGACTTCCATTACTGAGAAACCCAGAAATGTGGAAAAAGGTCCATAAAGGTAAAAAGCTATCACCGAGGCGGTACCTTTTAAAAAGATTTGATACCTGTAAAATAGTGGCGTCAAACTCAGTTCCTGGAGGGCTACAGCTCTGCACAGTTTAGCTTTAACCCTAATTAAACACACCTGATCAAACTAATTGAGTCCTTCCGGCTTGATTGAAGCCTGTGTTGAAGCAGGGTTGGATGTAAACTGTGCAGGCCCTCCAGGAACTGAATTTGACACCCTTGCTGTGTAGAATAAAAGTAAGAAAATGTGACAGCTTGTGTATCTTTATTTGACTTCCTGTTTCCTGAGATAGCTCCATCCAATAGATTTTTTTGAATGCAGCAACAGTGTCCTTCACTACCTTTAATGTCCAACAATCCAAAAAGATGGCATCTGAAATCTGCATTTGGTGGGCATTTAGTGTGTAAATGTATGTATTTGACCACCTATTTCCTCTTCTGATTTCTAACAAGATGTTAGTATTGTAGTAATTCAATATTTTAAGCCTCCACTGCACGGTGTCACCATATGGCAACATGATACTTGTGTTCATTTCCCTGCAACTGTTTCTTAAAGACCAACATTATTGTTATTATTTTGTTGGAAAGAGAAGACCTTAGAGTAGCCAATGATGTGCTTTAGTTAAGTAACATGACATGCAGTGTTTTTCTGTAGCGCAATTTCTGACAGACTGGCGATTATTGTGAGTAGTTGCTGAATGCAAATGTAAACATCAATATGTCAGATCCACAAAAAAATCTGAAACATCACCTTCAGTAAGTTATGATGATATATTCACAACAACATTTTTTAAAAATCAAATTAGTTTCTTGTAAATCGATCAAATGTATATGTTACCAAATGGCAGCACTGTGCAATAGTGGAACGTGCAATATTGCAAGGGGTTAGCTAGCTAGCAAGGTCAGCTGTGAACTTTTAAGTTGTAACAATAACAACATGAATGCTAGTAATATAATGTTGATTAGTTAATGACTTTGCATTATGGATAAAATCTAGTTTTAATGGTAATACTACTTTTGAATAGATATGAATACAGGGAACTGGCTCTTCCTGCAGATGAAAGTGAGGATGAGATGCGTTTTAGTGACCATGAGAATGATGCAGACTGGACATTTGATAGAGACAGTTCAGGTAAGTTAGCTCAGAGGCAGGTAAGACAGGTGTAGTAGAGTATAATAAGTATAATATATAAATATTTATAGCTAGTAGCTACATTATTCTGATGTATCTGGATATAGTAGACTTGTTATTTATTTGCTGTAATATTTACTGGAGGAAATATTCATACCATGTTGTATACATGATAATACAATATTATGTTTGTTTTTAATAATATTCAGCAAAAAAGAATGAAATAAATGAAAACTGTGGTAATGAGTTGTTGGAATAAGGTGCATAAGGTATGTATAAGGTGTCATTTATAAGTTCTGTGTTAAGCTTATAATACTGTAACACCAATTAATTCATTTCAAACAACTAAACACAGACACTGACTGCAAATTTACTCCCTAATAAAACAGAGGAAACAAGCCTAAGCTTTCAGACACAACCCTATAATCATAATCAATCTTCTTTCCCTGTCTAGTCTACATATGATCGATTTTTAAATGTAGCAAAGATGTTTCCTTCTACCTATGAACAAATCCTGTGTGCTGATGACTAAACTAAAAACAATATGGCATCCGAAAGCTTTGTTTGGTGGTTATTTTATGTGTTTTTGACTAACTTTTGATTCAATTGATGTTTATTTCTACAGCGCTTTTTTAATGTAAATTGTGTCAAAGCAGCTTAACATAGAAGATTATAGTAAATTGAAACTGCGTCAGTCTAGTTTTCAGAGTTTTAAGTTCAGTTTAATTCAGTGTGGCTTAATTTTCACTGCTGAGAGTTCAAACACTGAAGAGCAAATCTATCGATGCGCAGCTCCACAAGTCCCGAACCATGCACTTTTGCACAACTTTTGATATCAGTTAGTACTGTAGTAATTAGGTATTCACTTCATTATCACTGAAGCTAGCTCGCTTTATCACACTCTAATAAATGCTGGGTTATTTCAACCCAGTTTTGGGTAAAATGTGGACAAAACCAATCACTAAGTTGTAATTTTACTGTTTTTGTATGTGTGATCATGTGGTTTTGATTTTAGGTTGCCTTTTAAAATCTGGCAAGGGACAACAGATGAAAATTAGCCCCCGTGGCTAACTCTGGCTTATTTACAGTCTTACTGTTTATTAATGAGCATTGTCCCTGTTAAATGAATAAATTACAAAATTACAAATATAGAAAATCCAACAGTTGGGTTAAACATTTATTAGAGAGTTTTAATCTAATGGTTGGGTTTGTCCATATCTGACCTAAAGTTAGTTTAAAATAAAAGGAATAGCATACTGTCCTGTTCTAAGCCTCAGTGTGCCCTCAGAATACCTTTGTACCCTCTGCCTTTCTGCCCATCTATACGCTATTGCGTAGTCAACATCTGTCACCAGCCGTCACTGTGATGTCAACAGAGCAGATTAACGTTCAGCCCCTCGAAACACTAACTGAGAGACTAGTCAGAGTCTAAAACAACTGCACAGCGACACACAAAGTGATGTTCCTCAAAAAAATGTATGTGAATGTTCTGCTTGACACTGAGGGTCCCCACCACCTGTTGTCGCTCCTCAGAGGGGTGACACACACCTCTCCAGCTGTTCCTGGGATTGTCAAATCTGCTTTGTTTGCGAGTACAGAAGTGCTAAAGGTTGTCAGGACAGCTGCTGCCAAAACAGGATGTCTTTGAGTCAGCAGCCGGGACAGGTGTGCAAAACAAATGACTTCTGAAAGCCATTGAGCTGTCAAAGGAATCTAGAGTTTGGGCCTTCCGGTTTAAAAACAAAACAAAACACGTGGCTCTGAATTGTTGGCCGCTAAGTTGCTAGAAGTTTTGAGGAAACAGCTAAGGATGTATATATTTTTAAGTCAACACTAATACTCTTTATTCTATTTTCGATCTACTTAAAGGGCACCTATGATGAAAATCTGCTTTTGTAAGCTGTTTGGACAGAACTGTGTGCAAGTATAGTGTGTCCACAGACATATTGTTGTGATTTAAAGACAAGTCTTTTGTTTTATCTCTTGACATTATTATAGGATCTAAATTCCTCCCATTTTGAGGCCCACCCCAACATGACGTAGGAGTGTGGTTTCCCAGCCCACCAAATTAATTGACAGCCGCTTATTAACATGTCTTCGTAGAAACACGTATAATCATATCAACAAGACGGGACGTGCGCAAAACAACTGGCATTAAAAGATCTGTTCAGCTCTCTGTGATCATCAGTCATCATCAAATGTGAGCAAGAATGAGTTTTAAAAGTTTAAAACAGTGCATGTTTGTAATAAATTACAGCAATTTTACCGTCTTTACTTTATCACCACAGCCGCGTGTCAGTACAATTATAAAGGCGACGCTTCAATCCCGGTTTGTGGACGATAAATTGGGTTTATTTTGTACATTAACACAACTGATATCCATACAGCAGTAGATAATAATGTGTATCCTGTCACATTAGCTGTGCAAAAACAGTGCATGTGTGTGCGTGAACTTTGTAACGACATTGTGTGTGACTTTTCGAAAGGCTTGAATTAACTCCACAAAAAATACATCAAATACTCTTTGGGAAAGTTCTTACTGTAGTATTTCTCTCAAAAGTTGCGCGAAATCTTCCTTCGTGTCTGTCACTGTGCTGTTTATCTGTCGCAGCCTAGGCGGAGAGTGAGGCACAAGCCTCATTCACACTACAAGCGACTCGCAGCTGCAAATCAGCAAGCGACCGCTCATTTCAATAGAGAGTGAGCGATTTCCGGCGACGTTTCTCCATGCGAACGACAGCACTCGTTGGCGACTAGGTGTGGTGAAAAAAATTGAGAATTCTTCAACTTTTTGCAAATAAGGAGCAACTTTCTTGACCGACAGCCAATAGGAGCACTAGTAGAGCTCACGTGATCCTCACTCAGAAGGCGGTTGTTTTCATGCTGTATATACCTACACAGACCGGTGTTTGCAGCAGGTCGCCACCCAGAGCGACAGTCAGCTACAAAGTCGCTGCAAGTGTGAATGAGGCAACACTGACAGGCACGTGAGAATGGTGGGCGGAGAGAACCAGCATTAAAGGCACAGGCCACAAAAACAACTACAAGATGCTGAGAGCTGAAAATTATAAACTTCTGAAAGGTAATAAATAACCTGATGGGTGTTTTGAGCTGAAACTTTAGACACATTCTGGAGACACAAAAGATCTTAAATCTTGAAAAGGGGGTAATATAGGTGCCCTTTAAAAAAATATGCTCAGTGTAATCCATTAGAACAACTGGGACCTTGACTTTTTATTACTAACAATCTCTATTCTATTTTCTACTCCGTCTATAAAAAGGAAAGCTTCGGGCATCTGTCAATCACTCACTTATAAACAACTATATGCACAGTGATGAACATTTCCCTCCAAACAAAAACACAAGCAGCAGAACAGGATGCCTTATTTTCTCTCTCTGTATATTTTTATTTACAATACTTTTTTCTTTAATGCCAGGTAAAAGGATTAAATGCAATAATACATAAATATGAACAGAGCAAGGTGTTTTCCATACAAATTTGCATATAACTAAAGGCTTAAAACAAACCTCAAACAGATACATACTCTCAACAGATACATTTGCTTTTAAGAAAACCTCACTCCCTACAGAAGACGTTTATATACACAATACATGCACTCAGACTCGCTAACGTTAACATATGCAGACACACACACAAAATGACAGGTGCATTGTGGGTGCATTTCAAAACAGACGAAAAGAACCAACGTTTCACAGACTCAGGTCTGAATTAATGCGTATACTATTGCGGTGTTGTAAATGCACCTAAGGAGGAGGGTTAGCTCATCTCACTTTGACAACAGCAAGGGCCTGTGCGCAAAAAATTCCCCCCGTACGCACAAATACACTCACACAGAAAAGGTCTGTACCACCTCACAGCCTTATTTTAAAAAAGTCTACATGACATTCACACAAAAGGAACAAAAATAAAACTCCCAGACCTCTGATACTAAAACGAAGACCAAAAAAAAAAAAAAATGGAGGTTGTTGAATCTAGAATGTGAGTTGATAACAACAACAACAACAACGTAATAATAATAAAAATAGACTTCCGATGAGTCTCAAACGTTCTTTCAAAAGGTATGATGTCACAGTAGCAAGTTCACATTCTAAAGTTAATGCTAAATGAACGGCATTGACGACTGGGCGGCCCCACATTCCTGTAGAACTGCAGTTTAACAGACCAGCACATGCAGCGCACATCGTCAGGTAGAGCTCTGACGCACCTTCTGACAAATCTGCCATAATTCATAACAAGGCTGAAGACTCAGAAACTACACGGCCACGGTTTGGCACAGAGTATCTGCCACTCCCATTGCACGAGGGCGAGAACAGGCAAAAAAAAAACAATAATAAGAACAGCTAAAAATTCCTGAAAGGTGTCCTATGCTTTAGGAAACAAAAGAATATGCGAGAATAACTTGCATAAAACACCACGGCGAGGAGAGAAAACAAATCTGAAAAGAAATTAATACCTATTAGAAAACAAACAAACAAAAATAATCTGCCATATCGTTCATGCATGAGCCTCAGACGGTACAGTTCTCTCGTTTTCTTCTTAAGGTGATCGAAAAACACAAGTCCGTTTTTCAAGTCCATTTAATCCACCAGTGTTCTTGGAGAAAAGGGTAAAAGCTTATATTCTCTGGATCTTATCGGCCACCACTATAGGATTTTCCTTGCGGATCTTGGCGGCGGCTTCCGCCTTGTAATCGTACGTGCAGTTGTGCTTGTCTGAGTACCGGTGAATTCCACAAAACAGATTACCACATCGACAGTCAAAACCTGCAAAATAGGAGAAAACGTAAGGCCTCTGATCGCAAGCTATGTGTTCATCCACCTATTTTTATGCGCATTTTGAAGATACGCATAAAACACGACTGAAACGGCAAGATGTGCATCAATTTTGAAAACTGTACATTAAAAATGTATGTGCATAACTAAGATAAACTTTTTATTCGATAAAAAAGATGCGCATAGACTATGATGGAAACACTTTTACCAAACAAATTCCAGTATGTGCATCAAAAAAAAAAGTAATGTGGTTTTAAGTAGCTATGTTTCCATCCAAAGTTGCGAATTTAATTTGTGTGCATAACTAGAATATCGCATAAAAGACTTGCGAATAAAGCATCGTTTCCATCCAATGAACCAGAGAGAACAAAATCTTCACTTCCTGATTAACTGGCGGCAAATATCAACAGTAAAAACTGAACTAGCTGCTGTAGGAGAATCTGCGCGAATCTTTTCTTTATTTAATAATTGACTTGTGCCTCACAAGACAATGCCGACATGCAGTGAACACGTGGTGGCATTTGAAGGCATGCGGAGCACAGACGCTCTTGACAGCTCTGAAGGTAATTAATAATATAATAACACTAATAGTGAAATGGTTAAGGTGTTTTAGAATGACCAAAACAACATTTCAGATGTTTTACAATGCGTTCAGCCTGCTGGTTTGTATATTTACACACACTTTTATCACCACATGATCTTTCATAACAAAATCACATGACCTTTTCAAATGCACATACTGGAATTTGTTCGGTAGAGGTGTTTCCATCATAGTTTATGCGCATCTTTTCTTATCGAATAAAAAGTTTATCCTACTCAGTTATGCGGTTTTGTGCGCGGTTTCAATTTTAATGCGCATCTTGCCGTTTCCATCAACCATTTTTAATGAGCAAATGCAAAACGCACATCAAAATGGGTTAATGGAAGTGTAGCTAGAGATCATGTGATGACAAAAATGTGTGTGAATGGAGAAACCAGCAGGCCGAGCACATTGGAAACATGAAATAGTTAAAAACATTGGAAATAGTTTTGGTCATTCTAAAACGCCTAACCATTTCAGTATTAGTGTTATTAAATTATTAATTACATCTAGAATCTGCGTCCCATGCCTTCAAACCACGTGTTCACTGCATGTTGACATTGTCTTCTGAGGCACAAGTCAATAAGAAAAGATTCACGCAGGATCTCCTACCGCAGCTAGTTATATTTGCCGCCAGTTAATCAGGAAGTGATGATTTTGTTCTCTTTGACTCATTGAATGAAAACGCTGCTTTATTCGCACATCTTTTATGTGAAATTCTAGTTTCGCCCATAAAAATTTTATTTGCGTCTTTGGATGTAAACATAGCTACAGACATACAGCGGAGATCAAAATTAGAGAACAATCTACAATTTCCTACATTTAAGATCCATTTAAGATGCTTTGGCTTGTTTAAAGTCATCCTAAGAGCAGTTTTAGGTATATTTTATGAGTTACATATATTCCGAAGCACAGTATAAAAATTGAGATAATTGAGAAAGAACACTGATCAAAATTAGAAACACTTTCAGACACCTCCCAGTTATTAGTGTTAATCGTTCATATGGTGGTAATTTCCTTTATCCCACAAACCCTATTTATAGGGATAGTTCTGCCAAAACATGAAAATTCTGTAATTTGCTCATCATCCACTTGTCATAAACTTGTTTGAGTTGCTTTATTCTGTCGAGCACAAAAGAAGATATTTTGAAAAATGCTGAAAACCAGTAATTCAATTCAACTTTTTTTCAATTCACCTTTATTTGTATAGCGCTTTTACAATGTACATTGTGTCTACGCAGCTTAACATAGAAGTTCTAGTAAATTGAAACTGTGTGAGTTCAGTTTTCAGAATTAGTTCAATTTAGTTCAGTGTGGTTTAATTTTCACTGTTGAAAGTCCAAACACTGAAGAGCAAATCTATTGATGCACAGCTCTACAAGTTCCAAACCAAGCAAGCCAATGGTGAGGAACAACAGTAACCATTGACTTCCATGGTATTTGCTTTTCCTACTAGGGAGCTCAATGGTTACAGGTTTCTAACAAAAGGTTTTTTAAAAAAAACGTCTTCTGTGTTCAAAAGAATAAAGGAACTCAAAGGTATGTAACCACTTGAGGGGGAGTACATTTTCATTTTTGGGTGAACTATCCCTTTGATTGGCAGCTTAACTTTACACTTTGGAAGAAAGCGGGCCATTCTCAAGTGACTGAAACCTTCTGACAGCACTCTCCAGATGAAGGTCAAATGGATGACCCTTTCAACCCGTAACAAAAGTCAGTTGTCCAAAAATGTGATTTCTCAAATGCTGCATCTTTAAAATGTCACACATTCAAGTCGGCCAGAAAGGCAAAGGAAATGACATCATTTCAATAGGCAACCAGTTCAGAGCTGAAACTGTAATTGCTCTTCTGTTCATAACTGATCAGGGTAAGGATCTATCCAGGCATATAGCATCTTGACCTGAATGTTACTGCTAATTTGTGACTGGATTACCTTCAGAAATGGTAGTTGTAATCTTATATTGAGCTAAAATCATTGCTGTTCTCTAATTTGTGCTTTTAACACTGTTCTGCTAGCTTGGTATAACCACTAAATTGAAACAACTAAAATTACTTCAAATTTGGATGATGAAGATTAAATTATTCATATTTACAATGCCTATAGAAAATCCTCAAACCCCTTTGAAAGAATTACTTTATTTGTCACACAGCCTGAAATCAAATCACATTCCAAGTAACTTTTCCAGCCTTTGAAATGTTTTTTGTAGCCTTCTAACCTGTGCCTTTCTACAACTTTTACCTGAAGGTCTTTTGAAAGAAGAGTGAAATGTGAGTAAAGGTATAGATTTTCACAGGGTATGATGATGGTTTTTCTATAGGCACTGTAGCAAAACACCTTAAGCTTTCATTTATAGATCATATATTTTTATTTAATGGCATGTCAGTAACGAACGCTATTTTCATAGCAAAAACAATTCATTAAATAAAAACGCACAACAACAAACAGATAAATAAAATAGGATACGATTTTTAACATTAATATATGATAAAAATGATAAAACTTTTACTGGTAAAACTTGCTGTAGATCTCTCCAAGTGAGTTTACTTTAATAAAAAAAACTTCTGCCAGTCGAATAAAATGGTTCACAGTTCGAGGAATTTTGCAGAACAAACACTGACTGGGGTCTTCACCTTTATGCAGTAAAATCATAAGTGAGTGTTGTATGTCCATTTCCACGAGGTCAAAATCACTCAAATCAAATCTTGTCTTAAAAAGTTATTCAAATCAGTTGCAATGTACAATATATTATTCGTCCATGTATTCCACTCCTATTGCCACTTATTTAATAAATAACCATTGATGATAGGTCTGATCTCTGTGGGACGAATTTGGCATTTGTTTAATAGTTTAAATCAAAAGTTAATAGAGAGAGTTTTGATTTTATTGCCATGTCAGCTTCTCTGGCTATTTCATGGCAAAACCTGATCAACTGATTTACAACATTTTCTAAATATCCCTTTTCTACAATAATAATAATAATAATAATAATAATAATAATAATAATAAACATCAACAGCAATAAATAATACATGAGCTAAAAATCTAAAACCGTTTTTTAAGATTTACTTTTGATAAAAATTCTATCATTTTTGAAGGAATCTCAATTCAAAATATTTCCTTTAAAGACTCTCCTTAAAATGAACAAACTGTTTGCCAATTTTGATTGTATACATCCTGAACATCAAAATGAAAAATCCACAAATCTCACCTGTTAGGCCGACTCTCTTACGACAGGTAAAGCATCTATTTTTCTTAGGTTTGGAGGAGTCTGGGCTCTTGGCATCATCATTGGCCTGAGCCACTGGGATGGGGGAGTAGGAGGAGGTGGGCTGTGTTATAACTGTGGGAAGAAATGAGAGTAAAATGATTGAAATGGAACAATTGGAATGTGGCATGGGTGCATTCTGGAAGCAGTCTGAGGCCGATTTCTGGGCTTTAAAAGGAAATGAGTATGGTCGCAATTTTAAAAGGGCTGATCTCTAAAATAAGCTCCGCCACAAACCCCAAAGTTCTTAACACTGCATAAATTCAAGACTGTCATCAGTAAACAGCTCACACTGAAACTGGAGCAGGGCCAAAGATGGCTTTGCTTGCTCTTGGGTCTGGGCTGACAATGGAAGTGTTATCGGTCTCAAGAATCATGGCCTTAAAATACTTCTAAAGACATATTGAAACACTTCAGCAATCAGCAGAAAAGTCAATTTTGGTACAAAGAGGAACGAACCAAATGGAGCTTATTGTCTAAAGGCCCACTGACCACAAAACCACACTGCTTCACATTTGAGATTCACATTGAAGATAGATAGTCTTGTAAATAAACACACCTGTACTGCACACCTGAAGGGTTGCAGATAAGGCGGTAAGACAATGGAAATGTTATATTGGTTGATATTTTTTTTTACATTTGGTAACCTGAAATTCCATTACAGACACAAATTGTTTCATAAAGAAGAGAAATTCAGCAAGTGTATTTTTAGTACCTAAAAATGATATAAATTAATTATATATTTAACAATTAATATTTTTATGATATTTACAATAATAAGACTATTATTATTATAATATTTTTACAATACCTTTCTCTGAAGAATTGACCATAAATCAAAATGTATTAAACTGACAATTTTTTTTTTATTGTAATAATATGATATATAATAATATACAGGATGGGCCATTTATATGGATACACCTTAATAAAACGGGAATGGTTGGTGATATTAACGTCCTGTTTGTGGCACATTAGTATATGTGAGGAGGCTTGTAAATAACTGAAAGAATAAAGTTAAGTTTAAAACCAAGCACACCATTGTTTTTCTTGTGAAATTCCCAATAAGTTTATTAAGGTGTGTCCATATAAATGGCCCACCCTGTATTATATATAAATAAATAAATAAAACATATTCTGAAATGTAGCCTATTTCTAAAAAGGCCAACTCTTACAGATTAAACTTTATAGAAAGTAATAACTTAGTAACAAAGTGTAAAAAATAAAATAATAATCATAAGTTTAAATTTAGTTAGAGCACTAATTCATTTTATAATTAATACAAGTTAGAAAAAGTACTTTAGATTAATGTTATTTAATGAAGATTATTTAATGTTAAACAAAATATAACTAACAAGATCAATTCTAAAACAATTATTTTATGTACAGTTACTTACAAATTTAATAGTACTCATAATAAACAAATAAAAATGTCAGAAAAAGTACAATTAAAGTGTGCAGCAAATCATTTAATTTTAATAGGAATGCACAGCAATGATAATTCTGGGCTGACACTGAAACTTCTGGATGAACTTGGCCAAAAACCAAAATGTAAATACATTTGATCATATTTAATTGCAATTACCTGGTTCAGCTGTCTCTGCTTTAGGTGAGAGGGTCTTTTCCTCTCTAGAAATACTCATTTCAGTCATTTGCTGTGTCACCGGTAAGGAGCTTGAAGGAATACTTCTACAAAAAAACAAACAGGTTGGGTCAGCGGACACACTGGCTTTTCCTGAAACACAGGTGATCATTCAAACATTGAGAAGCAAAAGACGTGAATAACTCACTCTCTCATGGTATCTGTGCTGAGTGCAGGTAAGGTCTCTGCTTTGTTTATGCTGGCTTCGAGTCTCTGTAGAGCGGAGGCCTCTGCTGAGGGACTGCCAGCTGCTTCAACAAAACACAAAGACACAAATCACACAGGTGCAGCTGTGTTACAGTGTACAAAAGGCCTGTGACATAAAACAAGTGCTGCCCATAAAACAAGAGTAGCTTATTACAGTTTCAGGGAAAGGCCCAACATTGGGCTTGAGACCAAAAGACTAGGCTTGAAAACTACCATGTTAACACTAGTGCATTTTCATTTAGACACAGTGTTTTATAATAAAAACAATCTGTCCACACTGGCATTTCTGAAAATATATTCATCCACACTACATGGCTGTAGCACAATATTGCAGTCTACATACTATTGTTAAATTAAACAAATTATAACAGTATTATTTATAAACTAAAAATGTTATTAGCTAGTATTAAATTGAGAAAATGAACCTTTAAATTATTAACAAAATGTAAAAAATGAAATGAAAATTCTGAGCTTTGTACCTATATTATGTTATCAAATATTATAATTTTGTATGGCTTTTCAAATTTAATTCTTAACATAAAATGATTTCAAGAAGCACAAGCCAATAAAATTACGTGTTATTGATGGGAATGAGTGGAGAGGCAGCATTTTACCAGCATGACCATGACAATACTGCGAGCTGCAGGAACAAGTACTACACAGAAATATTCTGTCAGGACTCTGCTAGCTTTTCCCATGAGCATGTGTGCTTTGTGCATAGATAAGTTTATAAGTTCATGACTGAAATATCCACAGAGGGCAAAATATTGAGCTAATTTGAGATCTTACACTTTGGTCGACACAGCAACAAACCAGCATTTGCATAGTGCATCGAAATGAAAGGGTTTCATAGTGCAGCTCTTTCTGTGTCTGATGTGAAAACCACTTCAGACTGTGCAGTGACTATAGTTGGAAGCGGTGTAAAACCAGCACACTGAACTGCTTTTTTGGGTCATATTTTTGCCCTGTTTTGTCTTTCAGAGAAAAAATAAATAAAATAAAATAAAAAAAATAATAAATTTTTTTTTGGATGATACGTATTTGCAGATGCATCCCTCATTTTTACCATTATTTGGAAGTTGCAGATTTAAAAATGTATAATAATTTAAATAAAAAAAATGTAATTACAAAAATAAAACAAATTATAAAATGCCGTTAGTTATAAACATCCCATCCAAATTTAATTAAAGCTCTCTTCCTGAACGAAGACAACTGTTGTCATAATAGTTTAGCAAACAAATGTTGTACTGTGAATATTTTATGGAAACAAAGTTTTGTAATTCACCCGTGCTCCAATGTCCATTTAAAACACCATCATTTGGCAAAACAATCAATTGGTGCAACCGGACATAATAAAATAGTTTGACTGCAGGCTTTTGGGGCAATGCCATGGTATATTGTGTGAATGCAAGATGCTCGGCTGAGCATCATATTTGGTCATACAACTGGAATGAGATTTTGTGTAAACTCAAACATGAATAAAAACTAAATAATAAATAATAAATAATTTATTAAAAATAAATAAATAAATTTATTTATTTAAAAAAATAAAAATGAAAAAACTGTAATGGTCATATGAGTGGGTCTTGATGAATCAGGGAAGGATATGCAATGATCCAGATCAGGTAGGCCAATGCAGGAAGTCATGCCTTCATTTTCATAAGTCTGCATTTTGGTCCAACATGGACTCACCTCACCAGAGTTTTCAAAACAAAATGGGGTCTGCAACATTTCCAAAAGTCTCAGTTTCCAAGGGTCAAAAACCTTAGAGTACTTTGGATGCCCGGCATACCCATAGCAAAGGTTGTTCATTATAAAATGAAAACACTAGTATAAACATAGCCTCAGAGTAGCATGCCATCTCTGGGTACTGGTGGGGTCTGAAATGCCTAACAAGCAGTAACTCTTGTCTGTTATAGCAATTATAATATCAACGTCTCCAAGAGATGCAATGAATGAGAGCCCTTATACCATAGTATAACCATGTTGTTTGTGTGGTCTGTAACCATAGAGAGCACTACCCAGGAGGTTAGACAAGCAGGTTAATGTTTCAGAGTGACTTACCCAGGGGGCTCATGGGACTGCGATCACTGCTTTGCTGTCTGTTCAGGTGCTCCTTATAGCACACCGAGCACATGCCATTGGTCCTAGGGTTGCCATAGAAACCACAGCCTGTGGTACACAGTATAGGCACGGGGCTCTGGTTTGTCTCTTGGGCCATTGCTAATATATCACAAAGGAAAACGGAGACAGGACAAGAGTGGTCTTGTTAACAATGGCAGCATTGTGTTCAGCTTACATGCATGAGGAGAGGAGATCATTGTTTTAAAGGTGCATTGAGCAAGTTTTTGTTGTAAGACTAGCTGTTAAATTGTCTGGTCTGTTACTAGTGGGGGTAATGTTATGTATAGATGGGTCAAAGACAGGATGTCCCATTTTGGTGTCCACATCATAGTAAGTTTACAAAGTTGGTTTTAATTTCATTGAAAGCATGTTAAATCCAAGTGAGGTGTCTCAGCAACTTTTGAAACGTTACATTTAAAAAAATGGGGGAAAAGTTCCACTGCCGATGTGTGTAGCAGATAAATGAATGTAAAAATATTTGTTCTGAACCATCTGTACTTATTCAAATATATGGAAGTATAGGCTATGATGCAAACACACATTTGGGTATTAAAAACTTCTTGGTGACAAACAGGTGCAACTTTGAAGGTGGTTTTAAGAGCTAAGTTTGTTGCCTGTCATTTTATTCTTCTCTCTCAAGGCTGCATCCGTAGTCTGTCTACATTTATCATCTTAACACTTTAAAAAATGGTTAATAAAATCAACTTCAAAAATAACCACTACGAAATGTATACAAACACCTTTTTTTTCCCCCAAAACAAATTGGAGGAAAGTAATTTAGCCGGTCATGTGACCTCAACATGGTGGCACCCATGATGCCAGAACCTGCTTCATGTAGTAAAACAAAGGAACTTTTCTCCTAAGTTGTCTAAATGTACATGTCAATAAAATCTCACAAAAAAATGTCATTTATATCTTCGTGCGTTTAACTTTTAATTAGCAAAATGTTACCATGTGCAGCTTTAAAGCTGAAGGGTTTAAACGTCTCCAGAGCCTCTAAGCCTGAACACACAGAAATACCTCTATAATTAAAAGGCCTTGTTTTATCTCAGCCAAAAATAAAGACACAAGCTCCTCAACCACCCTCATCAGGACAGAGTAATTACAGTCAAGTCAACCAAATGACCAGACTAATACCGACTTCAACGGCATCTATTCCCAACCACATCCAAACGGAAGTAAACTCTCTTCTAATCCGTCTGTCTGACTCCCTGAATAGTCTACACATGAAACGGCACGACAGAAGATCTTCCACCTAACCATGACTAACCAAACGAGTGGGTGTCCAGCGTGATATGCAATTTCAGGAGGCAGTAAAGGTGAGACATTACATCTCGAATCTCTCATTTGTAAGCAAAAGCAGCACACAAGCAGTTAGGACGTTTTTCACGTGTTCAACCATGCGAGTCAGAGCACCCACACCAGCTGACAGACACCACTGATCAATAACCGCTAGTCAGTAAGTGCTGGCGGTTAACATAACTTTAAACCGAGAATTACATGTCGCCAAATGGTCCATTTACAGCACAGTCCTGTCCGCGATGTAAACAAATGGCAGTAACGTTTACGTTAAGTTACTCCAAAACATACCAAGCTGACTATCTAGACAGCATTTTGGGGCGCGTGGGTATCTAGGTAGGCAGTCGAATCTCTAAAACTAAACGGGGTGGATTTGAGAGGACAGGCTGAACTAGAACAGCCAAAAATAGCAAGACATTAAATATCATGACACATCCAAACGCTTAGCAAACATCACGACTACAGAGTAGCATTGGCTTTGTTTAATCTTCATTCTTTGTCCTTTTGCTCCAGGATTTCCTCTCCAGACAATCTGTCCATTGAACAAGCCTGAAACAAAAAGCTAACAGGCTTAGCCAGTTGTTTGTCCAAGTAACTAGTACCACATAGCAACAAACGCGCACACACACAAAAACTAAACGAGATTTCCTTGAAACACGGGCAGGATTGAACAATAAACAGTCCACAGTACATCAAAGATATGGTTAATCCGTTTGGTTGTGATTTTGTTTCAAAAACCACCGATGTACCTACGTTACTTAAAGGAAGTAACGTTAAATAAATAAAAATCATAACAAATCAATCGACGTACCTACAAAGTTAAAATAAAGTTAGAGATTGACCGTGTCTTTGTTTTGTGTCCAGGCGAGTCACGTTCTGGGGCTTGTGATGTTCGTGAAGGTGCTGCTGACAACTTGGTTCACTTTTCTTTTTTAGGGAACCACCCGTCAAACCAATAAAAAAGAACCAAAATCCTCGAACAATCCTGGCTTTTATAGATCCAAACGACCGGTTTAACCCAGTGAGGTACACGTTCTGAATCGATAATCGTTAATCTCTCATTTTTTCGGGGTCAGCCAGTCTTTCCGTGATCACAGCGTCAAATCTCTCGCGATTACAGCAAATATAAAATTCAAACAAACGTCGTTGCGCTTACCTTGGAGGCTTTTATAATCTAATCGGTCGGTTAAAGAACAGAAACTCTTCGAAAAGGAGTTTGTCGTCCTCTCGAGGCTTTGTGTCGGTGATGTAAATAAGTGAATTCCTCTCCCCTTCGCTGCTGAGCTCTCTCTTCTTTCACTCTGTTTGTTTCCTTCTTTAGTAAAGGGGAGTTGCTGATGATGCCGTCACACAGTGGGAGCTGTTCATTGGTCAGTCGACTATCGGGGGCGGGGCGTGCCCTTCATAGAGGCAATCCTCTTTAAAGGATTGCCACCTACACTGATGACGAAATCATACCTTCTTGATGAAAGGCTCTGAGTCTGAAGACTGAAGGCACCCACAAAGTAAACAGGTTCATGAAATGGAGACGTTTAATAGGTATTTATTGTGTTTTATGAATGATATACTTATTTTATTAGCCACCTTTGATGTGGCTGACAATGATCAGTTTGTTATCCTACATTTGTTTTTACATTTCGCAGCTCTTTTTTTGCATTTGACACCACAACATTTGGCATGTGTTGTTGACACTCTAATGCCATCTTTACACTACAAAGGTGGCAAGGGAACTGCATCTCAAATGGTGCATTTGCACAGTGATGGATGTTAGGGCGTGTTTACAGTTGACAGGCCCTCTTTACACTTGGTAGTAATGCATACAAAATGTTTTGGTCAGTCATATAGACCATTTTAAAGGAGGTAAACGTATTTCCTGTTTTACATTTTAATTTTCTGTAGCTTCCGACAATCTAAAAAGAGCCACATATTATCAATAAAGTCATGATAGCTGTTGTAACATTAGATTATGATTGAATTGCCTCTTGTTACAGTTATGAAATAGTTTGATAACAAGCAGGAAATGTTCACGGGCCAATGACATGACCACATTAAAGTGATCTGTACCAAATAGAAAAGGGAGCCATTTCTTTTGTCCCCTCTTTGACCACTATCTTAGAGGGCAGTCTATGTGTAGACCTACAGTATGTTTGAATTTGGTTTTCAATTTAAATTCGCAATATGCTTGAACATGAAAGGAGTGAAACAGAAAATGAGAGCCACAAAACTATGACGAATACTGTGGGTTTGTGTGAGATTTGGGACTTGAATGAGAACACTGAGCTCTCACATTCAAACCAAATGAGACGTGTTTGTTTACAGCAGATCTTTATTTGTATGTGAGATGGAGTTCCTATCAGCACTGTTACGTCTCCTTTACACACTTTTTAAGCTTTTAACTAGTTTTAACTTAACTGAAGTGCCATAATGTACGCACATACAGCATGATTGAGGTACAGTTGGGTAAATATTCACACATTTGGACTTTCTCAATAATTATATATTTTCATTAAAGTATCATTTGAAAATTGTAAATAGTAAAATCATATTAGCAGCCAACGACTATCAAAGTATAACATTGTTCACAGTCAATTAAATAGTGCTAATGTTGTTTTCACGTCATAATTGTAAAAATTTCAGCTAAAAAGCCAAGGAGCTATCATTACTGTAACTGTATTGAACAACATAAATGACTAACATTCGACAATTTCTTATTTTTGTGCTGATGTGTGTTTAATGTAAAAAATATTTAATGATCTTGCACCACCACCTTTCAAACTGTGTGTGATTGTCTTCAAGGACAATATAAGACAGACTAGATCATTGGTTAGAAGTGATTGTTCAGTTAAACCCAAGAGATTTGTTTTTTCAGTCAGAGCAGCAGAAAGATGGAATAAAATACCAGTGCATATCAGAGAGAGTACCACTTTTAATCATTTTAAAACTGTTCTTGAAATTTGGCCTAAAGAAAATCCAATATGCAACCACCGATTTTATTTTATTTTCATTGACTATGATGTATTGTATGTATTGCACTGTAAGTTCATATTTTTTAGTGTTAAACTTGTTATAACTTCCTGCCCAGGGACTACAGATGTAAATTAGCTTTATAGCTAACTCTGGCACAACATGTCATGTTGTATATTGTCCCTGTATAAATAAATTAAATAAAAATAAAATAATTGCATGTGGTTTCAGACTAAATATTCAAAGTAACATAGTAAACAATATAGGGACTGTTAAAATGAATGAATGTGCGAAAATAAAACCAACTTTACCTCAATTAAAGCATGCAGGTTTAGCCAAATCACACCACATTATTTTGGCTGTTTGATAAGGTCCAACAAAAGATAGAACATACAAGTTATTTTTTTGTTTTTGTATCTTAAAGTTTGGACTTAAAGTCTGTATGAACTAGAAGTCACTAAGACTTTTATTTCAGTATTTTAATAGGGGTAAAGTTGGTTTAATATTCACACTTTTGCCTTAATAATGTATTTTCGTTAAAGTATTCTTTGAAAATTCTAAATAGTGAAATCATATTGTCAGCCAATGACTATCAGAGTACAACAGTTCACAGTCAAATGAATAGTGCTGATATTGTTTTCAAGTCATACTTTCATGTTAATTTAGACTGAATATTCAAAGTAACATGGTAAACGATATAGGATGCATGTCACAAGCTGTCACTGAATGAACGTGTGAATATAAAACTAACTTTAGCTTAATATGTTAATGTGCTTCCACCTGAAACTGAATATTGAGTAGGGGACGGAGCTTTCTTTTTTCCCATCATTCTCTCAAAGCAAACTAAAGACTGGTGGGGATAAGAATATTGTGGCTGAAGCCGTCAAATGTGGTAGCAAATGGTCAGATTTTGATTGAAGATTACCAAATGTATATAATTCATACAGATGAATTGCTGAATTGTTTTCCTAAAGAATAACAATGTGTGCTAGCAAAATAAACCGTGTAAATTTTGATTTCGCATGAAAATGGGAATGGTATGGAAATCTGAACTACGCAAGTGTGAACGAACCCTTTGCTGTTGTGAACACAAACTGCTGTAGGGTTTAACTTTTTCTAAGAAGTTCATTCATATCCTCCTCACCTCTGTGCCTGGAGAGGTTGACAGCTCATGTGTTTTTCACTGTATTCATCACTTACAGTGTCAGTCAGCAAATGCTCACGTGAACTGTACAGACCGTGAGTCTTCAAGCTTATGTGAGAGAGAGAGAGAGAGATTCCTTTCGGTGGTGTAACTCAACTCTGTGTGTCCTGAGGGTGGCTTCGCACATGAGCAGAGGCAGACACCGCCTGGTTGTTTTTGAGAAGAAGAGTTTGAAGGGGTGGAGGAGGGGGACGAGTTTAAAAACGGCAAATTTTAGGGTAAATAAACCTGCCTGAACTAGTTTGAGTTTGGGTTAATCACACTGTATGTGTGTGTGTGTTCGTATACATGTGATGTGTGTGAGCAAACATGATGTACAAGCTTAATCTATGGCACGTTTCACCTTTAAACTAGTCTTTTTGTTGTGTCAGGGCTTAAGTAGAGATTTCAGCCCAGAGAACAAAGCAAAGAAACACCATGTGATTTTTGCACTTTTATTTCACTGCACAGATAACAGTAGATCATCCCCAAAATAAATATGTGCAATAAATGTTGTCTTATCTGTATTGATCCTTGAGCACACAGAAGCTTGTTGCATTTATTATGCATTTTGCAGAAACTTTAAGGATATCTGTTTTGTGATATCTAATACAATATGATTTTCTTATCTACATATAACAGCTCTTCATGGACCAGTTAGGCGTTTTGCATGTGATTTGGATACTGTTCTTGGAAAATGGTTCAGTTATATGTGCATTTGTTTCATCATTAATGAAACATGGTGAACAGGAAGATATTGTTTTGTTTAGGCCAGGGGTGCCCAAACTTTTTCTTATGAAGGGCCAAAAACCAAACTTGATTGGTGGGCCAAAGATAAACTGTATTACATTAAAGTTGCCATGGTAAATTCCTAATTTATTGATATTTTTAAAATTGTGTAATCATATAAATAAATAAAAAAATAATAATAAAATAATAATAATAATTATTTATATATATATATATATATATATATATATATATATATATATATATATATATATATATATATATATATATATATTTTTTTTTTTTACATTTTACATTGAACTTCTTACAATGAAAACATAATCCTATTTAGAACACAATAAAGTTCAATGCCAGTGTCTTGTGCATTGTCCTCTATCCGTCAAGAAACTGTATTTTATTTTGACATAAAAAAACTGATTAATTTACAACATTTAATTGAAACATTTAATTTCAGTTGTTTGTAGCTCAACAATTAAACAAATAAACAAAAGGTTATGTTAACCTTTAACCTGCGCCTCATTTTTGAGCATTTTACAGAAAACGACTTACCCAAATATAAATGTCTGTAGCTCTTGAACCCTGTGGTCTATGTTCACTAGTCTGGTTTTGTTTGAAACTAGACATTGGCTAGTTTGGATAGGCTAGTTTAAGTAGCAAAGAAACAATCTCTGTTGAAGGCATTTGCCCCAACCTTCCCCATCATTCTCCTTCTCTTCTCAAATGGGGTGGTGGGCCAAATCAAAGGGCCAAATCCAAATCACGCGCCCTAGTTTGGGCATCTCTGGTTTAGACCAAACTGTGAAGTATAAGATAAGGTGAATTTTTGCTCTTCCTTTTATGATTTAACATTTTATAAATAAGTTTGCAATGGACTGAATAGAAGGGTGACACGGTAGCTTAGTGGTTAGCAATGTCGCCTCATAGCTAGAAGGTTGCTGATTCGAGTCCCGGCTGAGTCAGTTGGCATTTCTGTGTGGCGTTTGCATGTTCTCTCCGTGTACGTGTGGGTTTCCTCTGGGTGTTCCGGTTTAAACCCACAATGCTTAGCATCAGGATTGGATAAACACTCTGAACATCCTAATACTCTAGTAATGGCAGTATTGATCTAATGAGAATTTACTGCACAAAAAGTCATTTGGTAAACCAAATTCTGTATTATTATGGAATGACATGATGATTAAAACAAACAACTAAGAAAAAAAGTTTTACTTGCCACTTGAATCTATTTTTTTTTTCAAAAAAATTTGAATTTTTCAAATATCACATAAGATTAAATATTTGTCAGCTACTTTTACTAAAACTGAAATAAATATGATTAAGAAATACAGATATTAACTAAAATACTAAAACTTAAATAAAAACAATATATAAAAATAGCAAAACCAATATTAACATTGATATTAAAAAATGTCAATAAAAATGATAATACATTACCTGGTCAATTTTTAATTGCAATAAATGTAGTGACATTGCATAAGAATGGTGAAACAATGGGCATGACAAATGTACACCATAAGCAATGTGGGCTTAGTCCCTTTATTAATCAGGAGTTGTCACAGCAGATGCCTTTCCAGCTGCAACTCATCACTGGGAAACACCCATACACACTCATTCACACACATACACTATGGCCAATTTAGCTTACCAAATTCACCTATAGCGCATGTCTTCGGACTTCTGGAGGAAAGAAGAACCCGGAGGAAACCCATACGAACACGGAGAGAACATGCAAACTCCACACAGAAATGCCAACTGACCCAGCCGAGGCTCGAACCAGCGACCTTCTTGCCGTGAGGCGACAGCGCTACTCACTGCGCCGCCCATGTAGTATCTTAGTGATACCAAAATAACACAGAAGGGAGGTGATCCAGTAAATCAATGCCAGATTAGTAGCATTCTAAGCTGACAGAACATATTTTAATTCATCAAGATGAGCTGTTTTAACCCGTTTTGATCAAAACCATTATACTGCTACTGCACAGCTTTAGTTTGACAGCTTCTTCCTTGTTTCAAGCATGCTTTCTTTTTCAAAACCTACTGCCTCCTTAAAGGGAAAATTAGCTTAAAAGTACCCAGCATTCTGACAGTGTTCTCAGTTCGCTTTTACATAAAGATATTTTTAAACATGACTTCAGCACATCAAGGTATAATCTGACAACATATTAAATTTATCAACTTAAAGGCAACTGAATCTTCTTATAATTACAAACTGTACAGTTGTATTCACAGTTCTGTTAGTCAAATTCAGAGGAATGTTGTCCAGCGTACTTGAGTGTGAAGATATGTAATCCTCTATCAGCAACGTGATGTACACAAACATGAACTATGTGACACTAAAAAGCTGTCTTCACATTCTAGACGTACATTCATCTAGATATAATCATAGGCTTAGTATTAACATGCCCTGTCACAAGAGTTTGAGCAAACTGACACAGAGGACTGCAAAACATAAATGAATCATCCTAAAATACCTTCTAGTACCAAGAATACAGCCTGAATGAAAACGTGAGAGTAACAGGGCACCAGCCCTTCTTTAAATATACACTTCATCCACCCAGAGTGTATTAAATATCCTGACTGGGGATTCTTCAGAGTAATGGAATGCAGCTAATAGTCAGATCACATGATTACCTGAGGGTGGCTATGATGACAACATTAAGGACGTAACGTGGTTAGAGGCTGACTCACAACAATCACACATCAAACCAAAGCTGCCAGCTCATAGTTTTAGTCACGTCTGTTGACGCTAAACAGCACTTTTTGTTCTGATTAAAATATGTATTGTACTAGCACTGATCTTAAAGTCTGAAGGTGTGTAGTGCTTCGCTCTTTAAGCAAACTTGAAGATATTTATGAGGCACGAGTGGAAAAATAGTAACGTTTTATGTTTCTCTGATCAAAGGTGTGTCAGTGGATGAGAGAAGTAGACATGCTCAGAATACAGTTACGGCTTCTGTCGATTCTCAGAAGGAATCCCCTAACGGTGCTGCTAAATTTAGCCGAGGAAAACAATCCAGCTCTCGTACAAGTCCAGAGATAGACCGCAGGCCAACAGAATGACACTCACAGGAGTCTAGTGGCACATTATTTGCATATAGCCATATATAAACATTAATATCTGCTGATTGACTGAGAAATGTTCAGAAAAACTGGGTCAAGCAATGAATGTAGCTTGACATCATCTGAATTCCCCTAAATTACTCGTTCATTTCAACAGAACAAGCTCGAATGCGTATCTTTAGTGACATCGGGTGGTCATGATGTGAATTTCAATGAATACGAACGCTTTTGAATTTCTATTTAGTGGTTTGGAGATTCTTTCACATTTCTGTCAACATCACTTGTAATCTACACTTTCTTACAACAGTTTCAATGAGATATAGTCCAGTCTTTCAGTCTCTTATACTTTTGATTTATTTATTTATTTTCGAAAAGAAATTGCATACATAAAAATTCTTTAACATAAAATACATTTAAACATGGTCGAAAATGAAGTGGGATGAAGCACAAGCTTATTATTTTCCCACCCCATTACCACACACATCATTCGTCTATTACTTAAAGTTATTTCTTCTTTTACTTATCTCTTCTTTTTACATGGGACACGAGCTTTGCATTTTGGCATGTGTTTGATACCCCCCACCCCCCCAAAAAACATAGTATTGCAAACAGAATATTTCATCATACTTTTCTCATTCAATCCCTTATACACAAACTTTTTAAAGTTATCTTTGTTTTCAACCTCCTAGAATTTTGTTAAATTTTGATTATATCCCCCTTGTCTTTCTTCAAAAACTTTTGTATGCACTTCGGAAGTAATTTATTGCTAGCTTTAAACATCAATTGTGCTGTTTTAAATTTAACCAGAGCATTGAACTTAAGTATCTTTAATTAAAAAAAATAAAGGATTTGTATGCTCCAAATACCCCACATTTTCCATCAGACTAAATACTTTTGCATTCTGCATTGTACATAAGGACCGTAAGTTGGATTCATATGTGTTTCCCCAAAATTCAACACAATAACCCATATGTTGTATTTTTGCTCCTTAAGACACCCACGTTGGCTTTTTCTAAATTAATGTTAATATACTGTATTCTGAAAACATAACATCAGTGCATTGTACAATGTGGTTTTATTTTTATAAATTTTTTTTGCAAACATTTAAATGTTATATTTCAAAGCACAATATTGGCATATATTCGTACATTAGAAATAACAAGCTTGCACGCGGAAAAGACGCAATATGTGAACGGCACGCTGCTATAATTAATCCAGTGTGTGTGCGTATTAGCCTCGGTGTAAGTGCTCGGAACTTTTAACTAGGGCATAGTTGGCAACTTGGCATAACTTTAATTGCAGCAGTTTCATTTCGTTCCGTGCAACAGAAATGCGGCTTAGAAAAGCCTTTACGATTAATTAACTGTGACGAATTAAAAAGCGCAGTTAACAGTGAAATCGGCTAATCATTGCATCCCTCTTAACGATATGAGTGCATTATACAAAAGGCCTTTTCTACAAACATCCAAATGTTTTAGGCTGCTCGTGCCACTCGCTTATGGTGATTCACAATCTGTGCAGCCTTCAACCGCAGCTCGTGCTGTGTTGAACAGACGCATGTCACTTCATAACTATAGCGGCTGTTTTTTGACTGAACTAAATTTATTTTTGATGTCTTGGTCACTTTATTTGAAGGGCCAATTGAATAGCCCTGTACTAAAGTATAATCATAAGAACTTTACATGGACGCCTTGCAGTAATCAATTGCTCTGATTTAAAAAAAAAAATTATGTGTAATAACAAATATCTTTTAATATATGTACAATGATATTTAGCTATATATTTTTATAAATGTGCAGTAAAAATTAGGGTCTTTTTGGCCATATTATACAGATAATTCCAGACAGAACCTAGTTGTATTATCACAGTTTTTTATTTTTGATTGCTTGTTGTTTTGCATTTTGGAATTTGGAAAATGTATTTGGGCCAACTGAATTCATAAATTCATACTGATTTAGCTTATGCGGTCCATGATTTATCAGAAAAATCAGAAATAAACATTAACATTTTAGCAAAACCATACATTTTACTTCCTGTGCCTGTGGTAACCTTAGCATTTTTGCTGTTGGTATGTCCATAGCAGTGGGAAACACATAGTTTGCGTTCTTGCTGTGTTTTTTCCTTTGACATGTAACGAGACAAATATTACTGAAAAATGGCCATTAATGCCTTACACCCCTGCGTTACATCATAGAAAAATTAGTTACTGAAATGCAATATAGCTAATTACTCCCAACACTGTTCCTTTGTGGTCAGCAGAAGAAGAAACTCTGGTTTGAGAACAAGTGGAGGTCCATCCCTTTATGTTTTTATAATGTACTTCAGAATATTCAGAAGAAAACTCACAACATTAAAAAAACTTTTTGAACAGCTTTAAACGGGACTAGAAGTGACCTCAACATTCAGAAAGTATAGGTTGTTCTCTAATTTTGATCTCCACAGCACATATCTTTAGGGATAACATTATAATTATCATCCTTGGTGTGAATTGGCTTATATACCCATTATTAAATATTGCTGGGATCATTTAGGCACGACAAAGATAATAATAGAAATTCTTAATAAGATTCACTATAAATATGACAGCATATAAAGATCTTTTTATAGAAGCTAAAGTCTGCTCTTTTCTCACAACTCTAATATCTCTATTTCGCTGCTTCTTCCATTCTGTGCAGCTCACTCCCACAGGACACCTCAGGCATATATGAGTAAAATCTATCTTCTTCACATTAATTTCTCCGGAGACGCCTCTAGAAGTTGTTTTTATCATACGGGAGCATTTGCTCTGCTACATACTGTACATTGTTGAATTGCATTCATATCACAATATATATCGCAGACAAAACAAGACATCACAATGTCAGATTTTTCCAATATCATGCAGTCCTAGTTGGCACTGTATAGCTCCTAAGTAGTATAATAATACTCTGTCACATTGTGAGCCAGATTAAGCTGGTTTTAAGTACATGACCATCTTATTTAAACAGTTATGATTTGGTTCCAAATTAGGGATGTTTAGAACAAGACAGTTGGCTGTTTCAAAATCAGGCATTAGAGGAAATAATCAAATTTTTATTAAACTAATTAGAATAATATTATTAGAAATATATACATTTTCATCATATTTTGTCTGTCTTCCATAATCTAATAGCAGGTTGATTTTTTTTTTCAGTTAATGTTTGCTATTATTATTGTAATGAGATTCTTTTGTGCACACAATATCAAGTATATGCTAATATATACTTTTAAATGTCTAACACATAATATATTGCTCATAGTAATGTAATATTCCACTATACATGACACCTGCTCTCTGTGAGTGGCAGTGATACCACTGAAACCACCTGTGAAAGTTTTTATAGACAGTCAAATCCCTAAAATTTAGGAATAATTTGGAAATTGTGTATTAATCATGCAGCTGTAACTAAAAATAATGAATTGAAAATATCTGTCATGCACCTCATAATATATTTTTGCTCCATTTTGGTTTGTCAGTCTTAGGTCACCGTCAATAATAATAATTGTTTAATAAAAACCTCACTGTTGAAACAGCCTGGAACCATTTTTAACAATCTCATTTTGCATTTTTCAATGATATGATTTTCTTTTCATCTCTTTTAGAAAAGAGAATCATCAAGGAGATTTGTTCCTTTGAACGGTACGGTTATACCTTTTCCCGACTTAGCTGACATTCACAAGTGCATTAACTCAGCATTCCTAAACGTAAAGTTGTCTTTGTAAAATTGTTACATTTTCAGATGAAGAATCATTAAAGAAACCCTTAGATTTCTTTGAAGAAATGAACACCCATTATTATAACCAATTCTTCAGGTTGATTGGACTGAATGATAATACAATCAAAACGCTGAGTCTCTTTTTCCAGATGACAGTTTATAAACTTAAAAATCAGGTGTGGAAATGGAGGAAATGAAGACAAATTTCAACAGTCTTATTGAAGCATTCATTTATTTAGACCAGAGGCTGTCACCAAAACATTTAATCGCAAAGGCAATGAGTAATAGTAGCTTTAAATATGAAGAAGAGTGAATAAAACAATTTTGCATTGCTTCTCTTATGTAGTGGCCATTTTTACCATATGTTGATTAAAATAAAGTCATGGTGGTGAAGAACTGATATAAAACTAAAATAAAAGTTGATACTTCTTATTGATTTTAAAAGTCTGCACAATAGGACCTCTGCGCCCACCCACCACAGAGGGGCTCATTTGCAGACATCACCAACTTCCACCCCCTACTATTAGTATTATTTATTATTATTTAATTTATTTTAATATTTCCAAATTCCAGCCAAGTTTTCATGACCCTGTATTTAGACTATCATCTGACAACACAGACCAAACTCTATTTGTATCTAATAAAAAGTGTGGCCGAATGCATATTCGCATATATAGAGAACACGAAAATTATGCACAAAATGGCCTGCTGGCCCAACTGGAACTTGAACCAGAGACCTTGAGGCAACAGTGTTTACAGAGTGCTGCACTATATGCACCATTCATGTAACCTATTAATGCTTAATGTAGCCTATCACTAGCCTACATGTGTTTCTCCATCAGCGCTCTTTTCTGTTCGTTTTCTCTCTTGCCTCCATTAGTTACATTTAAAATGATAAAGTAAAAGTCATCAGATGTTATGAAATGTGTAGTTGGCAAATGTTTATATATATATATATATATATATATATATATATATATATATATATATATATATATATATATATATATATATATATATATATATTTAATGTGTGCCATGTATTAATTTCGTTAATAAAGGAATAAATTTATATGTTTGTTTTCATTAATTAGCATCACTAAACATAAATACTCTTTACAGTTAAACAAATGCTCTTTACAATCGCTGTTGTAAATGCTCTGAATATAGTGGCCAAAGCTCTTCTTGGAGGATGTTTATTAAAATACAAAAATTGCACTTTAACTTAGTCGCCACAAGAGGTCACCATCATGTTTCACAGTTAGGTGACCGTGTGTTATCACATTTTTTCTTTTGCCAAATGAAATTCATTCACTGATGTTGTTCAGATAACACAACATTTTTTAGCTTATGTTGATTAAAATAATGTCAGGGTGGTGAAGAACTGATATAAAATTAAAATATTAGTTGATTCTACTAATTAATTTTAAAAGTCTGCACAATGTAGGCCCTCTGCGCCCACCCACCACCCACCGCAGAGGGGCTCATTTGCAGACATCACCAACCCACCCCCGCATTAGTATTATTTAATATTATTCAACTTATTCTAATATTTTCAAATTCCAGCCAAGTTTTCATAGCTCTGTATTAGACTATCATCTGACAACACAGAACAAACTCTATCTGTATCTAATAAAAAGTGTGGCCGAATTGAGTTCATATTCCGACAAGTGGGCATGTATGATTTTTTATTGAAGCCCCGGAAAGCCTGACAGAGTGATGGCATTTACAGAACGATATTCTCACAGACTTTCCTTCAGTTTTAGTCCCTGAGCTATCAGGGGTCGCCACAGAGAAGGAACTGCCAATTACTCTGGCATATGTTTTACCGGCGATTGTGAATACACTCTCTCTCTCACACACACACACACACACACACACACACACACACACACACACACACACACACACACACTGCATGTCTTTGGACTTTTGGAGAAACTGGAGCACTCAAAAATTATGCACAGAAAGGCCTTCTGCCCCAACCAGAACTTGAACCAGCGACCTTGAGGTCACACTGTTTACAGAGTGCCGCACTACATGCACCATTCATGTAACCTATTAATACTTACTGTAGCCTAAATCACTAGCCCATCAGTGCTCTTTTCTGTTGTCCATTCTCTCTCTTTTGCCTTCATTAGTTACATTTAAAAAGATAAAAAATAAAAGACATCTGATGTTATGAAATATGTAGTTGGCAAATATATACATGCATTTTATGTCTGTCATGTTAATTTTGGTAACTAATAAAATAATTAATTTATACGTTTGTTTTCATTAATTAGCATCATTAAACATAAATACTCTGTTCAATCGCTGTTGTAAATGCTCTGAATATAGTGACCAAATCTCTTCTTGGAGGACGTTTAATAAAAATACAATTATATAAAAATTGCAGTTTAACTTGGTCATCACAAGAGGTCACCATCATGTTTCACAGTTAGGTAACCGTGTTACCGCATTTTTTTCTTTTGTCAAATGAAACTCATTCACTGAAGTTGTTCAGACAACACATTTTTTTGGGGTTATGCTTATTAAAATAATGTTATGGTGGTGAAAAATTGATATAAAATTAAAATATTAGTTGATTCTGCTAATTGATTTTAAAAGTCTGCACAATAGGACCTCTGCGCCCACCCACCACAGAGGGACTCATTTGCAGACATCACCAACTTCCACCCCTTACTATTAGTATTATTTGTTATTATTCAGTTTTCCTAATATTTCCAAATTTCATCCAAATTTTCATTGCCTTGTGTTAGACTATCATCTGACCGCACAGAACGAACTCTATCTGTATCTGTATCTGTAGCATGTATGATTTTTTTTTGTTGATTCCCCAGAAAGCCTGACAGCGCGATAGCATTTACAGAACGATACTAGCGCATGTCTGTGATGGATGCCCTATTCTCACAAAATTTCCTTTGGTTTTAGTCCCCGTTATCAGGGGACACTCTCTCAAACACACACTGCATATCTTTGGACTGTTGGAGAAATCGGAAGCACCAACACTCAGATAATTCTGCACAAAAAGGCCTCCTGGCCTAACCAGGACTTATGACTAGGGCCAGATGGAATCTGCGGATGTTTTTTTGCTATTTTTGCGGAGATTTTTGGTAAAAATCTGCGCAATTATTTTGGGACTATCATAACTGTGAAATAAAAAATAATATCTTTTAAACTTTTATTTAATGTTTAAAATGCAAATCCAATTAGATTCACTTTATTTAGTAAACGAAGCAAATCTCTCATATAATATCTCTACTAAAAGACAGAAAATATGACTTTACAAACTGTATTGTAAATAAATCAGATGAACATTTTCATATTAGTCAATAATATTACTGTAATTATTAAAAAACTGAATAAATATTTATAAATATTCAAAGATTTACACACATTTACTCAAGTAAATAAACAGAATTAATGATGGGCTAAAAATCTGTGGAAAATCTGCAGAATTCTGAGTGCACAGATTCCATGTGGGCCTACTCATGCCATGACCTTGAGTGCCGTCCTTGATGCGCCATTCATGTCTCCTATTTAATGCTTACTGTATATGACATGGGTAACACTTTACAATAACAGTGCCTGATTAATTCTGTACTAATATGTAAACTACTATAGCTTTTTTATGAACTAGTAATGAGTTAAGGCATGCACTAACCTAGTTTAAACTGTTCTGTTTGATGTAGCCAGAACACTTTTCTATTGTTTTTCAATGTAAACATACACTAGACTTATGTGCACAACTATAAACACAAGAGTTCATGGGTAAGAGTTAATGATAATGTGCCCCTCCAAGAAAAGTCCGAGATCATGCTATTACATTTAACTAAAACTAAAATGTTAATCAATACTTTAATTAACAAACATGAACTAACAAGTAACTGAGGTGGCCATTATTCACACATGAACTCATGTGTTGTAGTTAAAGTTAGTTTATGATTAGCGCATAGTGGCACATCTTAACTCATCATTGGTTCATAATGATGTAATGTTGAATTGATATATTATTATATTATTATTCATGTACTGTTAATGTAAAGTGTTACCCTTTGGTTTTCTCCATTGGCCCTCTTTTCTCTTGCTCTTTCTCTCTTGCCTCCATAATTCCGAGATATTAATTTGCAGGAATCAGGAAGACATTGTAATCAAATAGACTCCCAGAGCTTCTTGAGTGTCTGCATTTGTTGATCGCGGCTTCCCGTGTTTCCATGAGAGTCATTGGAGCCGTTAGTAATCACTACCAAGAGTAAACCGGGTGTCAGGCCAGGCCAGTACTAACAACCGAATGCCACTCCGCAGCACAACTGAGCAGCAGACACGTAAAGCCCAACACGGGAATCGCGGTTGTACGCAAAAACCCGAGAAGAACTAGACACGCCGCAATGAAGCACTCTCACTTCAGCTATCTGAGCTCGAGAGAAAATTCAGCGCCTCATAAGAGCCCGCATCGAATGTTTAGAATTTTTTTAATCGAATGTTTACAATTTTTTAATCGAATGTTTAGAATCAGAATCGAATCTTTGGAACTCGACGTCACTGACTGAGGCCGGAAGTTAACGTATGTTTATATAATTTTATAAGTATACTATTACAAAAATAAAGAGGCCGGAAGTTAACGTATGTTTATTTATATAATTTAATAAGTATACTATTACAAAAATACAATTACCACACTACAATAAGTACTGATTTTACATTACTGCCAGTGCGACGGTTGGTTATAGGGTTGGGGTAGGCTGTAATAAAATAACATAAAAGTGTAATTTAATAAATTATATTAATAATTCTTGTTAACCGGAGATGATCCAAAGATAAACTCAACTTAATTCTTATATTTCACTAAGGAGAATCACCACACTGTTACCATGTAAGTTAGGCTACAAACCAGCCAACAGTGCAAAAGAGGGCTGTTTAACTTTAAATGTTTGAAAAACGCTCACTAAGGTTGAAATTAGAAAGTTTATGCATTAATAGCAACACACGTTTACTTTATTTATTTAAACGCTATATTGTGTTTTTTTATTTAACCTCAAATGGAGTTTAAAAATGCGTACATTAAATGTCTCTGCATCTTGAATCGAGTTTAGGCTATCAGTTTGCAAGTAAAATATAGCTGTACTGTGTCTGAGATGAAAATCAAACTATTAGTACACAGCCACGCAGTTAGCATTGCCGATACAGCCATATCACAGTGCTACTCATGTGATATAAATATTCATTCATTCATTTTCCTTTGGCTTAATTCCTTTATTCATCAGGGGTTGCCACAACGGAATGTACTGCCAACTTGTCCAGCATATGTTTTATGCAGTGGATGCCCTTCCAGCTGCAACCCAGTACTGGGAAACATCCATACACAGTCATTTACCTATAGTGCATCTACTTGGACTGTGGGGGAAACCAGACACCTGGAGGAAACCCATGCCAACACGGGGAGAACATGCAAACTCCACACAGAAATGCCTACCGACCCAGCCAGGGCTCGAACCAGCAATTTTCTTGCTGTGAGGTGACCATACTAACCACTGAGCCACCGCCCTTTTTAAAAGACATTTAAAGTGTCAGTATCTAAAATCATTCTCTTAACATAGTGCTTTTACCATAACTGATTTTACCACTGCTTGCAAACTAAAGTAGTATTTACTGCTTTGCATTAGTACACTAAAATAATACTGAACCCAAGATGAACCCAACTATTGGGTTAAATTTAACCTAGTTGTGTTAGAGCAAAATTTAGCAACCCAGCATTTTACAGTGTAATGTTTGTTTAAGTGAAAGTTCAGCTCACAATGACTCTGCTTTCCCTGAACCACTAATCTATTATCATCTCTTCGCTCTTTCTATAGCCACTCATTAGACTATCATCCTCTATTTTGGCTTGGTTCTGTTTGACCCCCATTCTTTTTGAAAAAAAGAGTCATAATTCCGTTCAATAATTCAAAGGGGTGAAATGGAGAGGCTCTAGAGTTTCGAATGGTTATTGTTCCTGGTTGAGGTCCCTGAATGCTAGTAAAAGTGAACTCTTCATGCACGCTATCATCACCGGCAGGCTCTGTTCAGTCAGGCCATGGTCTACTGCTGCGACATCATCATCATCACGCACACACACGGGCACAAGGTCAACCACATGCAAGGCTACTCAGGAGAAGGATGCCACGGCATAAACTCATCGCATCTGAAAGTGACGGTAAAGATCATTTTTATTTTCTATGTGCATTATTTATGCATGATGCTGATGATTTGTTTAATGCATTTTATTCCCAATGTAAATGCAAAGCACTGCATGTTTGTTCATGCATCTTTGTGAGATATTGAGCTTTTTATATTGATAAAAAGAGATATCCAAAACACTCTTTGTTATAACATTGGATTCGAATATTTAAAAGAAAAAATTAAACAACAATTTTGACGATGACTTCATCCACTGTTCAGATTTTTAGAAATGCATGAAAATAAATCATGCCGCATTTGCATATGTAAACAGTAACATTTAAAAAAATGTTTGCAATTCTTAATGTAATCAATCACACAGGTATGTATAGTGATATATTAGTTATTCTTTATCCATGAGCCAAAAGTTTTAGCCATGAGTGATTAAAATAATAATTTCAACATTATAATATTATAGGCATATGCAATAAAGCGAAAGCTCATTGTCGTCCTCAGTTAAGGGCATAGATTCGCTCTTGACATTGGTGGGGACATACATCCCTAGAGCGCATGCATGGAACAGCACAAATTCAGTTTCACTTTTTTAAAAACACGATTAAAGCTGCAAAAGTCATTTTACATGATTTTACTGCAGTCGGGCTTTGAGGAGGTATGATGTAGAGAAATTTAGAGAGGTGTGTGATGCAATTTACTGTTTTATCCCGATTATTGTTTTTCATAATCATGGAGGCCAAAATCAAAACTGAATTTTAATTAATTGCACTTCCTTGGTATATAGGATTATGGTGAACTAGTATTAAGTCGATTAAATTATTGATAGGGACATTTCAGTAATTGGTGGATATTGGTGGGGACACGTCCCCTCCGTCCATGCCAATTCTACACCCATGTCCTCAGTATTTAAAATCGGAATATTGGCTCTGATGAAATTGATTGAATATTTTGAATAGTCACTTCATGCCGGAATGTAATCATGATATCAATTTAATGCAAACCTACTTCATGTACAGTTGAAGTCAGAATTATTCGCCCTCCTTTTAATTTTTCTTCTTTTTAAAATAATTCCCAAATGATGTTTAACAGAGCAAGGAAATATTCATAGTATGTCTGATAATATGTTTTCTTCTGGAGAAAGTCTTATTTGTTTTGTTTCAGCTAGAATAAAATCAGTTTTTAATTTTTTAAAAAACATTTTAAGGTCAAAATTATTAGCCCCTTTAAGCAATTTTTTTTCGATAGTCTACAGAACAAACCATCATCATACTATAGCTTGCCTAATTACCCTAACCTGCCTAGTTAACCTAATTAACCTAGTTAAGCCTTTAAATGTCACTTTAAGCTTTATAGAAGTGTCTTGAAAAATATCTAGTCAAATATTATTTAATATCATCATGGCAAAGATAAAAGAAATCAGTTATTAGAAATGAGTTATAATACTATTATGTTTAGAAATGTGTTGAAAAAAAATCTGCTCTCCGTTAAACAGAAATTGGGGATAAAAATAAACAGGGGGGCTAATAATTCTGACTTCAATTGTATTTTCAATACGCTGTACTAGTCATCATCACATATGAACTTTAAGTCTGTGCATGCAAACTTATGAACATTGCTTTCATTTTCTTGCCCTTTGACCCCTTTGAGAGGACAGTTTGCACTGACACTAAAGATAAAGAGCCTGTATTGTGTCTATTGTACAACACAACTAAGCATGTAATGACCCGGTCAGCACTTACCGGTCTGGTTACACTGTGGTCACAAACAATACAGGAGACGCTCAACAGCTGCTGGGAACCCTACATGTTTGACCTTTGAGGACTTCATGATGTCTTATCATAAACTTGTTACTTTTTAATTTCGTTTCACTTTTTTCATTTCGTTTACATTTGCAGTGAGCATTGAGGTGGATGAAGGTAGGAAGGTTTTATTTTCTGCATGCATTTTTGATGTATTTTTATGCTGTAACGGAAGAAATATCTTCTTTTAGGAAATGACAAAAAATCCAGTGTTTATTATGTGAAAGTGGAGGAAAATTGTGAGAGAGGTAAGATAAAGCACGCTAGTCGAGATGGCAAACGGAGGAGGGAGAGAAATGGTGAAACTAGGAGAAAAGCTTCAGAGAAAAGAACAAGTGAAGGGGAAAGTAAAAAAGCAGAGAAGAAACATGAGAAAGGCCACAGAACGGCAAGGAAAGCGGGAGAGAAACATGGAAAAAGGCAAAGACGAAAGAATGCAGATGAAGAGGAGGCTGAGGATGAACCCAGCAAAGAGAAAAAGAACATGAAAAATGAACAAAACAAGACTTTAAAACTGGAGGAGAAGGAAAAGGATGTGAAGAAAATGAAAAGGAGGCATGTTAAAAATGAAGAGGATGAGGCAAATCATGGAAAGACAACACAACATTTGAAGGAAGAAAAGAGAAGAAAGAAAAGAAAAAAGCCAGAGACTACGTAAGTTTGTTACATTTTCAGTCTTTTAAGTGAACTTCAGTCAGTTGCATTTCTGTGTGGAGTTTGCATGTTCTCTCCGTGTTGGCGTGGGTTTCCTCCGGGTGCTCCGGTGTCCCCCACTGTCTAAAGGCATGCACCATAGCTGAATTGGATGAACTACATTAGCCATTGTGTATGTGTGTGAATGAGTGTGTATGGGTGTTTCCCAATACAGGGTTGCAGCTGGAAGGGCATCCGCTGTGTAAAACATATGCTGGATAAGTTGGTGGTTCATTCCGCTGTGGCGACCCCTGATGAATAAAGGGACTAAGCCAAAGGAAAACGAATGAATGAACTTATCCAAGTTTGTTTAAATAAGTTTTAGACAGTTAAATACACTGTAAAACCCAAAAAGTTAAGGTAACTCAAACTGTTTGAGGAAACAGATTTCAACAAACCATTTAAGTTCAAAAACTAATCCAGATGAGTACTGTCAACTTAATCCATTTGAGTAAATGAAGTAATTTGAGCACAGTAAAACCTGATAAATGAGAGAACTCAGAGTACTGTAAAACCTTATAAGTTAAGGTAACTCAAACCATTTGAGGAAACCGATTGCTTCAAACCATTTAAGTTAAAAACTAATCTATATGAGTACTGTGAACTTACTCCATTTAAGTTGAAGTAATGAGGTATTTAATTAACTCTTTACCTTCAACACTGAGTTCAAAACTCTTTTCAAATGAGTAGGATTAACTTTCAGTCAATTCAGATGAAAATCAGCGATGTAGCGTGAATTTGCTAGTGGAGTGGAGATGCATCGGTTTCTCATTATTATTTATAGCAGAGTTTTCTTATCCTATGAGAAGACCCTGCTTCTTAATTATTCATGAAAGCATGTGCTTTCTGAAGGCAAGGCAGACCTGTGAGACCCAATGAATGGGTGAGACTGTGTCCGCGCACGGCATAGGTTGTTTGTGTTTGTTTTCATGATCCATGGGGTTTGTTGCATGTTTTTCCTCGCGATACTGTCAGCGCCGATACAGCAAAGCTGTTGGTTTGCAGCAAGCATTTTTGTCGAAAGAGCTGTACGAGAATTGGAGAATGGCGGACTTTGTCTTTTATCAGTTGAGTTTGTTACCATTCAGACACATCACCTATATCTGTGCTGCTGTGTTCGCCTATGCTTAAAATCCTCCAGATTACCAGCAGGAGTAATGGTTGGAATAGACAGGGAAAGAGACCTGCTGCACTGCTATCCACTGTGTCTGCATTCAGCCCTGGGATTCAGGAGGAGAGAAGTCTTCCTCATTTATGGTGTTTATATAAACCTGATTATCTGTGGTTTGTGTATATGAAATTACGAATAACAAATGTAGCAGGACATTTAACTACTTACTGTTTATTATTTTGCTTTTTAACTTTGTAAACTATAAAATCTTGGGTCTCCTCACGGTTTGTGTCTCATTTTGTGAACCAACTGACAGTTGTTCGCTCACCTTTTTTTCCCCTGCTCTACCGGCCATGTCCACTCCTCCCTCTGCCCGCAGAGCTCCACACCCACCTCGGACCATTTTTAAAAAAAATTCAGAGGTAGACTTAAACCGAAAGAGGGGGGTTTCATGACCCTTTAAGAACATCTCTGACTTTGGAGTCACTTCAGAGGTCGCTGAAAACCCACTTATTTTCTTTCCTTTTCATCATGTGTTGTCAGTTTATGTATTTTGGCTCCTTGCATGTTTGGATGTATTATGTGTTTTTATGTACAGCACTTTGGTACCCATTGTGGTTGGTTGAAAGTGCTCTAGAAATAAATTGAGTAAGTTTATGCACATTTGTCAATACATTTTTTTTCCTGAAAGTTTTGTTAATGTAATTTGTTGAAAAATTCCTATCTGCAGTCGGTAAACTGAAAAAAATAAGTATAGAAACACTATCACTCCTAGTACATTTCACAAATTATTACCAAGAAACATAAAGTAACACTTAATTAAACATTATATCTTAAAAAATGTACATAAAGTGATCTTGAAGAAATCATGATAAAATTTGTCCCTCCCAGCTCAGAGTCAGAGTCTAAATCTGAGTCTGAATCTGAGTCAAAGAACAGTCCGGCAGTGGGAGTTTTGGGTTCTCTGACTCCAGAGGAGCTGGAAAAGTTAAAAGAAGCTGTGGAGGAAAGAAAAAAGCTCATCACAACACTAAGAGGAAAACCCTGGCCCATGAAAAAGAAACTAGTGGTCCTCAGGTACGTTTTGCTGATACACATGTGGATGCCTGCCTTATAGACATGCCACCAGTGCTGCATTTATAATATGGCATTTTAAACATGTGTAAATATGTTCTTTGCCTATGTTACAAAAGAAAGTAAATCTGACCCTGGATGACACCCAAAAATGGAAATTCTGTCATAATTTACTCATTTACCTCATTGTTCCAAACCTGTTTGCAGGGTTCCCATGGGTTATCTAATTTCTGGAATATCAAGGAGTTTTAAAATGTTTATTCCAGATATTGACAGACATTTTTCTTTTTTTGGTCCAAGTCATGGAATATCATTGGCCAAGCCATGGATTTTTTGCTTATCATTTTAAATTTGACTTTTCATTTATCAAAATGTAATTTTTTCCCCCATGTTTTTATTGCATTATAATACATATTTTTGCAGTATAGCCTATTTTAGGTGGAGCAAATTTGAAGATGTAGCTAATATAATATAGCAAATATAGAAAATTGAAAATATAGCAAACTATAGCTATAGTTTGTTTTAACTAATAATATAGCTGATTACTGTTAGAGTTAAAGCAATTCAATAGAGTTAAGGGGTTTAGGCAATTCAACGTACATGCGGTCTTTAGCATGGTGTCCTAAACAGATGCGATGTAAAAACTTTATTATAGTAGGCCATGAAAATTCAGCCTTCTAATCCTTGAACGTCAGGGAGAATTCAGGAATATTTGACATTTGGGTTGAGTTTTGTAGTTTGAAGGACATAAAATATATTTGGAAGAGTAATGGTTAGCCAATGACTAATAAATAGTTTACCAGCATTCTTCAAAATATCTTCTTTCATGTTCAGTAAAGATTGTGAAGGTGTTATAAGTGGTAATTGTTAGTTTTTTGTCTGTCTCAGGGAGTCGCAGGAGTTTGTGGAGAAATATGAAGGTGCTTTGGGGAAAGGCAAAGGCAGAAAACTTTATGCCTACAAGGTCATGATGATGAAGGTGAGGAGATATGACTATGTGGAGTGTGAATATGGAGTCTTACAGCTTCAGAGGGATCATTATTTATCTTTTTGTACTCTAAGAAATGGATGAAGTTTCAGCGTGATTTTGAGAACTTCAAGACTGCCTGCATCCCGTGGGAGATGAAGATAAAAGAAATCGAAAGTATGACGATTCTCTGTTTTAGCTTCCTTCTCTTTCTTTCTGTGTTTTTTTAACTGCGTTAACTTTTTTGAAAATCTTCTTTTAGGCCATTTTGGCTCTTCGGTGGCCTCATACTTCATATTCTTGAGGTGGATGTATGGCATCAATATGATTTTGTTTGGACTGACATTTGGGCTGGTCATGGTTCCAGAGGTGAGAAATATCAGATCCTGCAAAGTTTTAAGTTACATACTATATTAATAGCAGTACATGGGCTAGCTCCAGATTACATTTGTGATCTGGTGACTTTTTCTACTAACTGTCTTCGTTCTGCATCTGGACTCACTTTGTATCAGCCGTGCTGTAGATTAAAAACCATGGGAGATAGGGCTTTTTCTTACTGCGCACCTAAATTATGGAATGCATTACCCACAATTATCCGGAATGCCATTTCTCTGGATTGTTTTAATTAGCTTCTTAAGACACATCTTTATAGCAAGGCATTTAATTTGTGATCATCACTTTCACTTTTATGCAATTTATAACATGTTGCTTTTTTATTGTTTTATTACTCTAGTGTGACTTCTGGGTTGTCACTGGGATCTTGTGCAAGCTTGTAATTCTCTGCATTTTTATTTGTTATTGTATATCTTGTAGCGCTTTGAGTTTAGGAAATGTGCATCATAAATTATTATAATAATAATAATAATAATAATTAACACCACTTCATTTATTTTCATATCCATAATACAACCAAACTTTCTTGGATTTATTTTTATTTTTCTCATTCACTGTCTAGGCTCTTATGGGAAAACCATATGGCAGTTTACCAAGAAAGACAGTGCCCAGAGAGGAAGAGGCCAGTGCTATGAATTTTGCAGTCTTATGGGATTTTGGGGTAAAGAAATAGATTATATATTATGTTACAATTCAAACTGTAATAATGGTATATTACTATAAAGTCAGCAAGGATGCATTAAATTGATCAAATGTTACATGAAAAACAGTTACAAGAGAATGAAAAAAATACTGTACTTTTGAAAGTTAAATTCATCAAAGAATCCAGACAAATAAAAATATATATCACAGTTCCTTAAAAATTGGCACAACTGTATTTTAACATTGATCATAACAATAATTATCTGTTATTTGAGGATCAAATCAACAAATTACAATGTTTTCTAAAGGGTAATATGATTTTGAAGACTTCAAGACAGCAACTGAAGACTGCTGAAAATTTTGTTTTGCCAAAAAAAAAAAATTAAATTACATAATTATAAAAAAAGATTTTAATAAATTCATTCTTTTTGATAAAAAAAATGTAGCCTTGAAAGCATAAGAGACTTTATTAAAAATGACAAAAGCATGCAGATTGTATATACTACACATAATAAATAATACATCTTGAATCATACTCTAAAACGTGTTTTTGTTTTGTCTTTGTAGGGCTATGCTAAGTACTCTGTCCTCTTTTATGGCTACTATAACAACCAGCGGGCCATTGGGTGGCTGAAGTTCCGCATGCCGCTGTCCTACTTCCTGGTTGGAGTGGGCACAGTGGCCTACAGCTACATGGTGGTGATCAGGACGTGAGTGAGGACGGTCTGCTCTATGTTTAACCTTCATTGTAAATATATCTGTTAATTAACAGTTGTTTGAGTGTATTTGAACAGTAAGCATGTGAAGCTTGGTTTATTTACACTATTGGATTGGTTTATGGAACCTTAATGTCTGATCCATCAACTTTTGGTGCTGAAAATTTTAATTAAATGTAACTTTTTATGCAACTTAATTGAAATTATATATTGTCAAGGTCAGGTATGTAAATTACAGTACAAAAAAACTGGATAATGAAATGCCGCTACTTTTTCTGTTGTTTTATAGATTTATTGTTTCTACTTTTCATGTCCATAAGCGTCTTTTCATAGACAAAAAAACAAAAAAAAGCAAAACTAATTATTTCTGTATTGTTTCTCACTCTTGCTCAACAGTATGGCCCGCAATGCAAATGAAGAAGGTGGCGGAGATGACACCAGCTTTAATTTCAGCTGGAAGACATTCACAAGCTGGGATTACCTTATTGGAAACCCTGAGACAGCAGACAACAAGTTTGCTTCCATCACCACCAGCTTTAAGGTCTGGTTTTCTTCATTTTCTTGATGCTGGGTCCATTCTGTGAATAATGAATAAGTCATATTAATTAAAGTAAAACTTTATAAAAAATGTTGGATAAATAAAACATAATATACATTTAAGAGTATATACAATCAAAAAAGCACTGGCAGAAATTGCTCCTTTGCTAGAAGTCTCTAATGCTCTCCAAAGCTAATTAAATAATATTAAATATAAAAACTGTACAAATTCTTTTTTTTTTTTTTTTTTTTGAAAATGCTTGTTATTTCTGTGACAGCAAAACTGATTGTACATCAGCAGCCACAATGGTGACTAAATTATAAAAGTCTAAATATTTATTAATTCATTAATTTTCTTGTCAGCTTAGTCCCTTTATTAATCTGGGGTCGCCACAGTGGAATGAACCGCCAACTTATCCAGCAATTGTTTTTACGCAGCAGATGCCCTTCCTACCGCAACCCATCACTGGGAAACATCCATACACACTCATTCACACACACACTCATACACTACGGTCAATTTTAGCACACCCAATTCACCTGTACCACATGTCTTTGGACTGTGGGGGAAACTGGAGCACCTGGAAGAAACCCATGCGAACGCGGGGAGAACATGCAAACTCCACACAGAAATGCCAACTGACCAACTGAGGCTTCAACCAGCAACCTTCGTGCTGTGAGGCGAATGTGCTACCCACTGCGCCACTCGCCTCTAAATATTTACATAAAGTCTAAATTATTATAAAATAATAATGAGTTAGATATTGAGTCATTGTTAAGACAAAAAATGTTTTATTTTCCATGATGAATTTTTCTGTCATAACATTTCATTTTATTTACATTACTATCTTAAAATTAGTGAGGGAAAGTGTATTCGCTCATTGGAAATATGTGCCCAGGACTACATTTTTGAGAACTGACAAAAATGTACCTTGGACTATTTTTTCTTGCAGTTATTGTTTTTACAAATCCACTAGAGGGCGTCATGTACATTTTTGACAGTCAAAAATGTTACTGGTGCGTATTTTCAAATATGTGCCATTCCTCTTAAATCCACCAGAGGCAACTGTATATATTTCTGCACAAATAAACATCCTTCTCATGCATAAAATATCAGCTTGATATTGACTGACCAGCACACCCCTTCCCTAAACCCAACAGATGTGTTTTCTGGGTTTTTGGGTTTCGTTTTTTCTGGTCTCTGAAACCATCCTTTGTATGACTTGCACTCTGATCTGCACTTCTCCGCCTCCCAAGTCTAGCACTGTACACGGTGAGCTACTGAGCAAACCAGTCACACCAGAAAAAGTGTTCTAATGGAGGTAAACAGACAGCAATACTACCCTGTAGTGTTCATTTTATACATAAAATGCAGCACATATTTCTCGGTTCTCATAAACGTACACCATGGCACATTTTCCCAATGAGCCTGAGTTAATAATAATACAGGAACTGAGGCAACCACTTTAATCTGGCCTCTCTTGGCTTCATAATAAATTCAGCAATTTAACAGGAGGCCATTGTGGAGGAGCAAGAGAGCAGAAAAGATGACAACATCCACCTGACAAGATTCCTCAGAGTGCTGGCCAACTTCCTGGTGCTCTGCTGTCTGGCAGGGAGTGGGTACTTGATCTACTTTGTAGTACGCAGGTCTCAGAAGTTTGCACTGGAGGGCCTGGAGAACTACGGCTGGTGGGAGAGGAATGAGGTCTGACTTGTGAAGCAGAGCAGAATGATAATCCTCTGCTTCAATGGCAAAAAAATAACCTCTGCATTAACCCGCAGGTCAACATGGTGATGTCTCTGTTGGGAATGTTCTGTCCGATGCTTTTCGATGTGATCAGCACTTTGGAGAACTATCACCCACGCATCGCCCTCCAGTGGCAGCTGGGACGCATCTTCGCTCTTTTTTTGGGGAACCTGTACACGTTTATCATCGCCCTCATGGATGCCATCCAACTTAAGGTACAGCTTCACTTAACAAAGCACTCACAGTCCCATCTTCTGTCTGTCTTTTGTACAGAATACTAGATCCCACAGAATCTGTGTTAAACGAATCATCTTCTTTATGAGGGTGATTTATCCTCCTAACTGTCACTTATTTTCAAGAGGGCAGAAGAGGAGATTGTGAAGAAGAATATGACAATCTGGCAGGCCAACTTGTACAATGGAACGGTGCCAGACAACTCGACTGCTCCTCCGCTCACTGTGCATCCTGCTGATGTTCCCAGAGGGCCTTGCTGGGAGACAATGGTGGGACAGGTACTTGAGAAGTGTGCTTCACTTCAGTTCAGATTTAATTGTATTGCTCTTTTCACAAATTGGAACACAATATGTCCCATAGCTGCTTTGCAAAGTATCAAATAACACGTAAGAAAGCACAACGTGGCAAGGGAAAACTCTAAGACATTTTGGTGAGATTATGAAAAAGCCAGTTGCTGGAGATTTCTCAGCTGCACATCCATGAGGAAAATCTCCTATTCCAGCAAGTGCCAAAAATTCCAGCAGCCTGATCTGTTGATACAATGCAGAATGGATCAGGTCATACCATTAATGCCAAATTCTGAATGTATCTGCAGAAATTGCAATAAAATCTCACGGCAGTTTAAAATATTTTGATTTTGTGACCAATTCTTGTTATTTTCTATGATCTCGTTCATCCATTTTTGTGTGGTCATCCTCCAGTGGTTTGGTGGCACACCTTCTTAAAAAACGTATGTTTTCATACAAATAAAATGGTATAAATTCATACAAATTAGCCACTTTCTAACAGTACATAGTTACAGTTTCTCATGCGATTGTGCAGGAAATCAGACTCATCAGACCAGATGAGATTTTTTCCAGTCTTTTGCTCTCCATTTTTTGAGAGCTTAAGAGAATTATTGCTCTATTTTGCTGTTTTTTTATCTGACAGGAGTGGCATCACTGTGCCCTTCTCTGCTGCTGTAGCTCATCTGCTTCAAGGTTTTGTGTTGTATGTTAACAGATGATGAATACTAGCTCTGATAACGTTGTAGATGGTTGTACAGTATATGAATCCCACCAGTTTCTGAAATACTCAGATCAGTCTGTCTGACACCAGCAAACACACCAAGTCACTCAAATAGTCTTTCTTCCATATTCTGATGCCCGGTTTGAACCTTAGCAGATCGCGTTGACCTTGTCTACATGCCTAAGTGCATTGAGTTGATGTCATGTTATTTGTTTGTTGGATATTTACATTAAGGAGCAGTTGAATGGGTGTGCCATATGGTGCATTCCAAATATGATATATCACCTTCCGAAGGACACTTAGGAGTGAAAACAATTATGACTTAAAACTGAGGATTAAGGATTTCGAAGGGCACAACTAATGGACACTTCAGGCCCCCATGATCCTTTGTGCCGGGAAGTTGTTTGGTGTCGGACATTGTGTTCCATTCAGAAATGCTTATCCCTATGCCCAAATCCATTCGAAGCTGTCTCTCCTAAACCTTTGGGTTGGCCTTGGCACCTTACTGCACATCTAGTGTCACTGAATGTAATTGCAAAAATAATGTCTGAACAAAGAGGTTTCCGAAACTCTTTCCAAATATGAACAGCAGAATGTTTTTGTTTAGCAAAATTATGCTTTTTTATAAATAAATTTGTGTTTGTGTTTATATTCACAAATTTAGGTACATTCAAATCTAATTTAAAGCGTTTTTAAACTGAACAAACTTTGAGTCTCCATTCTACCAAATAATACAAGTTTGAAACACAAGCAAAAATAAAGTTTTAAAATCAATTATCACCCACAAATAAAAACCATTGACCCTCCAATTGTTCCAAACCTGTTTGAGTTTCCTTCTTCTGTTGAACACATGACTTTCATAGTATTTGATGTGAAAAAAACATTCCAACATTCTTCAAAATATCTTCTTTTGTGTAAAAACAACAGCAGATAAAAGAGATTCACAAAGGTTTGAGGGGGAGTAAATGGTGAGTATATTTTCATTTTGGGGTGAACTATCCATTCACATTAACATTCCTTGTTTCTACAGGAGTTTGTTCGTCTGATAATTTCTGACACAATGACGACTTACATCACTCTGCTGATTGGGGATTTCATGCGTGCCGTACTGGTGCGGTTCCTGAACAACTGCTGGTGCTGGGATCTGGAGTATGGCTTTGTGAGTGAGTGTCCACCATACATAGGAACATATGCATCACGGCTTCCCTAATTAAGTTTGCTTTCTTCATTAGCCATCTTATTCAGAGTTTGATGTTAGTGGGAATGTTCTGGGGCTGATCTTTAACCAGGGAATGATCTGGTAAGTATTATCACCATATTATGTCGCATGCGCTTTCTCCTTTTTCAAAACTTAAAAACCATCATATAATCAAATCTTTGTTAATCTGGGTGTTTGTTTCAGGATGGGTGCATTCTACGCTCCATGTCTTCCAGCATTAAATCTTCTTCGGCTTCATGTGTCCATGTACCTGCAGTGTTGGGCAGTGATGTGCTGTAATGTGCCTCAGGAACGGGTCTTCAAAGCTTCAGGCTCCAATAACTTCTACATGGCCATGCTGCTGGTCATTCTCTTCCTCTCTACATTACCAGCCATATACACCATTGTCTCCATTCCTCCCTCCTTCGACTGCGGGCCCTTCAGGTTCTGAAATCAATTCTTTTATATGCATTAGGAAAGTAGTGTTTGACAAATTAATCACTTCAATCACATCTTGAATCACATTTTAAGGTTTAAAGTAACAGGTGATGAATAATAAGAAGTTGAGGGATGTTTCCAAATTTTGCAATTGGTAAATCTTAACACTAGGGTGCAGTAGAGGGCAGGTGTAAGAGTTTCTCACACCCTCTTTTCTCCTCATGGATGTTTTGAAAATTATTTTAGGATTTACAAATACATGGAGAACAGAAAAAATCTAAATTTAAAGAGAGAAATAATTATAATGGGTAATGTTACATAGTTGTATTTATTTGTCTTTGTCATTTTGATATTTTCAGTTATAGATTTGCAAGATTGTTGGTTTACATGCTAGTTACAATTAAGAGTTAAACAGCAGCTAAAGTGAACATTTTTGACACAGGCCTTGTGCTCTTCTGAGAAGTGTTTTTTAGTATCAAGTAACTGCTGTTTTTAGTAATAGTTTGAAATTAGTTATTAAAAAAAAGAGAAAGATTTTACTTAAAATGATCATTTTCCCCCCAGCTAAATTTAGGATTTTATGCTTTGAATTTAATCATTTAAAACATACAAAACGATCACTACATCGTTTAGTGGATTATTTGTATTTTTTTAAATCACTTAGATGTTTCGATTTTTGTTTATTTATTTATTTTTATTTTTATTTTTTTACTTTTTTGGGGCATGTAATGACAGTCAATGGCAAATTGAGATTTTTGTATTCAATAATTAGTTAAAAATAATAATCATAGCATTCATTCATTTTCTTTTTGGCTTAGTCCCTTTATTAATTCGGGGTCACCCCAGCGGAATGAACCGCCAACCCATCCAGTGTGTTTTTACGCAGCGGATGCCCTTCCAGCCGCAACCCATCCCTGGGAAACATCCACACACACTCATTCACACTCATACAATACGGACAATTTAGCCTACCCAATTCACCTGTACCGCATGTCTTTGGACTGTGGGGGAAACTGAAGCACCTGGAGGAAACCCACGCTAACGCAGGGAGAACATGCAAACTCCACACAGAAATGGCAACTGACCCAGCCAAGGCTTGAACCAGCAACCTTCTAGCTGTGAGGCGACAGCACTACCTACTGCGCCACTGCGTCGCCCAATAATCATATCAAATTTTGTCAATTTACAGAATTCAGTTAGAACCTATGAAGAAAATCAACTTTTGGAAGCTGTTTGGACAGAACTGTGTGTAGATATAGTGTGTCCACAGTCATATTGCGGTGATACAAACCCAACAAGTCTCTTTTTTTTATTTCCTGACATTAAAATCCCAGTGATTTTGAGGCCCACCGCAACGTGACGCAGGGGCGTAGCAACCACGGGGGACGGGGGGATACGTCCCCTGCACTTTTAGAGACAGAAGAATGTAAACCTTTGGATTTCATACAGCTGTCCCCCCCACTTTTAAAATGTCCACTACACCCCTGACGTGACGCCATGTTTATATAATAACATGTATACACTTTTTTTTGCAAAGAAACTGGGATTAAAACATATTACAAGTCTCTGTGATCAACTGCATCTTAATAATTAATTATATTAAGAATGTTTAATTATTAAGAATAATTAATTCTAAGTTGAGAATGTTTTTCAAATATTTGTAAGAGAGTAAAATCGCTATGTAAATCTTAACTGCTATAATCACCACGACTGCATGGTGTCAGTAAACGTGCATATGTGTGTACTGTAAATGGCATTTGTGTCCGACTCGTCGTTTCAGAAAGAAAGGCTTTAATAGACTTCACCACAAATATATCAAATAAACTTAGGCTACTTGGTATTTTTGACTAATGACCTTATTTCAGCTTCAACCGTGTCTGTCTCTATAACCGACGGCTGTTTATCTAACGTAACGCATGAGAAGCAGACACGCAAGTTGGAGCAGTGGACGGGGAGAAACAGCTCATTTAGATTTAAAGCCACAGGCTACAAAACAGCTACATTGTCCACACCAAAATGGGCGGATTCAATATTATATTATAAATAATCTGATTAGTATTTTGAGCTGAAACTTTACAGACACATTCTGGAGACATATCTTACATCTTGTAAAAGGGGTAAAATAGGTGCCCTTTAAGGGTTTTTTGGGCAAACTGATCATGGTCTTGTATATTGTTCATGCAGTGGGAAACCCCGCATGTTTGATGTGATTCAGGAGACTCTGGAGACAGATTTCCCTGCCTGGTTCAGTAAAGTATTCAGTTATGCCTCAAACCCCGGTCTGGTGCTGCCATTCCTTCTGCTTTTGGTGTAAGTGGAAATAATTACATCCATATACTGTACTTCTGTAAATATGTGGTATTGAATATGTACTTTTTCCCTGTCAATTTAGTCTCGCAATATATTACCTGCAGTCCACTTCTAAAACATACAAAAGAGTAAACATGGAGCTGAAAAAGAAACTTCAAACAGTAAGTTAAAACGTTACATTCACAATGGGAAAATATTAAAAGAGAAAATTATGTAAAGGCACCACCAGGTGGAAGCACTAACATTGAGATGCAAATTCTGATTTCAAACACAATTTTTGTTGAATAATATTTATTATAATTTATTATCTAAATCATGAGTGCCCAAACTTTTTCTTATGAAGGGCCAAAAACCAAACTTGATTGGGGCTAGTGGGCCATAAGTAATTCCTTAATTTATTGAATAAAATGTAAAAGTAACTAGAAAACATTGCTTTATATTAACTAATACAGCATATACATTATATAATGAACTTATTACAGTAAAAACAAAAACAATCTAATCTATTTTGCTTTGATTTGCTCACCGATGTCTTCTGCATAGTCCTCTGTCCGTTGAGTGACATTATTTACATTTTTAAACATTAGATTTATTTACATTTAATTAAGACATTTATTTCAGTTTGCTTTTATTGTAGTTCAGCAATAAAATAAACAAAAAAGGTTACGGCAAATTGTAAATGATCTCTTTTAAAGGCATTGGGCGCCATCTCTCCATCATTCTCATTTGGCCCGCAGGCCCTACTTTGGGCATCTCTAATCTAACTACACATTTAAGTGCTTGGAAAAAAATTCAATCATGATTAATCGCATCCAAAGTAAAAGTTTGTTTTGACATAATATATGTGTGTGTGCTGTGTATATATTTTTTGTATATATAAATACACACATGCATGCATATATTGGAAAATTGTTTTAAATATTTAGATATAATATATATGTATGTGATACAAATTATATATAAATTAAAATATCTATGTAAAAAATATTTTGTATTGTTTTATTTCTATGTATGTTTGTGTACCACACATACAGTCAGAATTATTAGCCCCCCTTTGATTTTTTTTTCTTTTTTAAATATTTCCCAAAGTATGTTTAACAGAGCAAGGAAGTTTTCACAGTATGTCTGATAATATTTTTTTCTTCTGGAGAAAGTCTTATTTGTTTTATTTTGGATGGAATAAAAGCAGTTTTAGATTTTTTAAAAGTCATTTTAAGTTTAAAATTATTAGCTCCTTTAAGCTACATTTTTGTTTGACAGTCTACAGAACAAACCATCGTTATACAATAACTTGCCTAATTACCCTAACCTGCCTAGTTAACCTAATTAACCTAGTTAAATCTTTAAATTTCACTTTAAGCTGTATAGAAGTGTCTTGAAAAATATCTAGTCAAATATTATTTACTGTCATCATGGCAAAGATAAAATAAATCAGTTATTAGAAATGAGTGATTAAAACTATCATGTTTATAAATCTTTTCTCCGTTAAACAGAAATTGGGGGAAAAAATAAACAAGGGGTCTAATAATTCTGACCTCCTCTGTACATAGAAAAACAATACAAACATACAAAAACAAATAAGTATGTAAATAAATAAATCTATACCTCAACTCAAAAAAGTTGCATACCCACCTCCGTATATACACACATTAATAAGTAAAAACAGAGAGACCTTCAGTCTAAGCCACCAATAGTAGCTTAACGTTTTAATCTAGAGTTTAATCTTCAGCAAAGGTACTCTAAACCTTTTCCCCGAAGGTAGCAACTCATACTTAACTCATTATGCAGAACATGTGATATGTCCCAAATGATTTGTTTAGCATGTCGTAATGTGTCCTGTTCATAAATATGCTGCAGTGACATCTGTTCTGATACACCTATAATTTTCCAAGCAGTGTGAATCAAATGGACTTCTTTAGTTCTCAGCTGCAAAGACAAGTTGCCAAACCAGGCTGTGATGCCGTATCTTATTAAGCTCTCAAAAACAGCCTGATAAAATATGATCATACATTTTTGATCCACTCCATGAATTCTCAGACGTCATAAGAAATACAAACGTTGCTGAAGCTTACTGCAGAGATTGTCTACATGTATATTCAATTTCAGTGAATTATCAAAGAAGACACCTAGATATTTATATAAAGTGACCTGTGTGATGGTTTGATTATTGATGGTCACAGGCCTATGGAATCTAGTAAAATATTATTTACTGTCATCATGGCAAAGATAAAATGAATCAGTTATTTGAGATGAGGCATTAAAACTATTATGTTTAGAAATATGTTGAAAAAGCCTTCCCTCCGTTAAATAGAATTTGGGGAAAAAATTCAAAATAAAACAAATAAGAATTTCTCCAGAAGAAAAAATATTATCAGACAGACTGTAAAAATGTCCTTCCTCTGTTAAACATCATTTGGGAAATATTTAAAAAAGAAAAAAAATTCCAAGGGGGCTTTCAACTGTAATTGTATTAAATTGTATACTCTCAGAAATAAAGGTACGCGAGCTGTCACTGGGGTGGTACCTTTTCAAAAGATACATATTTGTACTTGAAGGGTCCATATAGGTACCTCAAAAGTATATATTAGTACCTACAAATTTTAAGAGGAACACTTTAGTATTTTTAGGTACTAATATGTACCCTTGAGGTATTAATATGGACCTTTTAGGTACAAATTTGTACCTATTGTAAAGGTACCACCCCAGTGACAGCTCGCGTACCTTTATTTCTGAGAGTGTAGCACTGAACTTTGGTCTCTTTGCTTCTGTTAAACATCAGTAGGTCATGTATAGTCATATATCCAATTTTGTATTGACAGCAAAATGAGGAAAACAAGAAAAAGAACAAACTTGCAGCCTTAAAAGCGGCCAGTGACTTGGAGCAGGCAAGAAAAGCTGGAGAGCAACGCAGAAACAGCATCTCAGATTTGGGTGAGAGCACACAGGACGGGTCACAGCTCCCATCAGTCAATGCACTAGACAGCAGCTTGGAGCTGATGCAGGGAAACTTTCCATTAATGTTAAAGAGTCAATGTGCTGTGCTTAGACAACGGACCACAGTCTTAAATCAACATGCCCTTGCTTCTGTATATAAGCAGTTAAAGGTCTTATCGTGTCTACTCTTTCTCAGGAGTGAATGAAGAGAGCGGCAGTGTAGATGAAACAGGCCATCAAAGACAGACTGGACACAACGGACACTTCATTCATCCTGGACCTCACGTCTCCTCTTCCCACACATCCAGACCCCCTGTGTCCCGTGGCCACACATCATCTGGACATCTTCCAGGTCACCCGCAGCAGCCACAGAAAAATTCGAAGAAGAGATAAAAATCACACATAGATTTCAGTGTGTTTGTCACAATAACAACATTGAGCACTTATTTACATGAGCATTTTATGTCTGACTGATACTGTAACATAGTGTAAATCCTTTGGGCAAGCCTACAGCACGTCAGGTATGTGTCAGTGAAGCTCCAGGTCTTGTTGGCTATGTAACCCTAGAATGATAAGTCTTATCTCTGTCACTGTGAAACAGAAATGACTGCTCTTGTTACACACAAGCCAAATGCAGGGTCAAGCTACGAGGCTCTTGATTTGTTCCTTAAATTGACTTGATGTTTTATATATATTTTTTTAGCTTTAGATTTGCTTGATTGCCGTTTATATGCCAGATGCAAGCAGGCATTAAACTAAAAGCAGCTAAAGTGAGCATTTGTTTTTTATTATCATGAAGTAACTGTTCATAGTTTTTAAGAATAGTTTGAATCAGATATTTTAGTTTTCATTTTCATATTTTTAGCATATAGTTCAAATAAAATAATTATAAAATATTTTATTATAAAGTACTATTTATTCATATTAAATTAAAATATTTTGTCAGCCAGTTGTCAGCAGTATTGTGGAAAGTTACATTAGAAAGTAATGCATTACAATATTGAGTTACTCTAGTTGCAATACTTAGTTACTTTTTATGAAAAGTAATGTGTTACGTTACTTTTGTGTTACTTTTACTGACCTGGCTGAGGCCTGATCTGTTTCATAACTTGCAGGATTTTTTCTTCTTCTTTTTTTTTTTTTTTTAATGGAGGACTTCTGCAGTTAACAACACACTTTACTTAAAAAAACACATAAAAAAATAATAATGTAGGATAATCTTATCTTCTGAAAACTTCCTCACCCTCAAACTATACATGCCATATATACAGATTAATGAAAGTGTAAAGCAATGTGTTCGCTACTTTTGTACTTTTTGTCTTATTAGTGAAGTAAAATCACTGTCCGTTGAGACAATCCCCTTTTCCTTTTCGTTGATTTGTTCAGAATTATGAGAATACTTCCATCACAGAAATGTAAGGCTTTGCCATCTTAGTTTCTGGCTGTTCATGCATTCTCTGATTGAGTGTGGGATTCAACGTGACTATGTTTATTTTAATTCAGCAAATGATTTTTATAAGCTAATTAATGAAACTAAAAAGTAACTCAAATATTATTGCTTAATTTTAAAAAGTAATGCGTTACTTTACTTGTTACTTAGAAAAGTAATATTATTAAGTAACTTGCGTTACTTGTTATGCGTTACCTCCAAGACCATTTTTGTTATTTTCAGACAAACAAATGGTTGTAGGGAATCCTTGGATTATGTTTAAAATAAATATATATAAATATATATAACTTATCATTTTGGATGTTGCAAGGCACTAACAAAGTTAAGATCAATGTTCGATTTCCAGCTAAATTAACAGATCCATGAATAGATAAGAATGTTATGCCAAACACATAAATGTCAATGAAACACTGTAAAAGGCTACATATTTTTTTTTTTTATGCAACTGCTTTAAAACATAAAATAAGTCAAGCGTACCTATTTTTACATTATTTGACTCAATTGAAATATTTTATCATAGATGTTACATAAAAAGGTTGACACTAATTGTGTAACGTTTCGAGTACATGGCTCTTCATCAGACAGTGTTCATTACTGTAAGGTGCTCGTTTTTACTTTGTGTCAGCCTTTTTAATGGAATAAATTAGCATTTTTGGAGCTTTGGTGTTGCCGCCTTTTTAAATATATAATTTGCACTTTTCGCGTTTTGGCTGAGCACCCAGTTTAAAAGTAATATGCGTGCTTTTGTACATTTTATCCTAGATGTAATAGAAATTTAGGACATATATTTTGAAACATTGACTTTGTATGCTTTGTTCTTCAAAAAAAAAAAAAAAAGAATTACATTTTGACAAACTGACTTAATAACATAATACACGAGGAAGACCATGTGACTCTTATTTACAGTGGAAAGTGTTTAGACATCTGCACTATGCCTAAAAATGCATGAATGTTAATGCATTCTTTAACAAATGACCAAACAAAGGGCATTTACTCAAGAATAACAGCGGAAATACAATTTTAAACAGAATAATTCACAAAAATAAATTAAAACCAAAATAATCTAAACTTAAATTCTGTTTTATATAAAGACAAACATGACACTTGGCAGAAAAGCTGTGTTAAAGTCATTACAAAAGCAAAACTAGTTCTAAAATCATTTGTTTGCAGATTTCAGTTTAACTCAAGTGAGCAATTTTTTTGATACCACCAGAAACCCCAATACCTCTATAGATCTGAGCACTAAATCATTTTTGAGCCAACTGACTGCGTTGACAGATGGAGATGTTGTCACCATTTCATTATTTCCTCATTGTCAAATCCATGCCGCTTTTATCTTGATCAACGTGTCAGGTATCCTACACATTTCCATGCGCTGTACTGTATTCTGAAATCAGCTCTCAGCTCTAGGGGTGTCTGATGTCTCGGATTCTTTTCCAGCAACCACAAACTTGGCAGCGAAGATGCATGTGATTCACTTATCATTGCTCGGCCCACGCTGCTCTGTTTGGGGTTATGCTGTGTACCATTTAAGGAAGGACATTGTTTTAAACCCACTAGAGGATAACAAAATACTATTTGAGCACAAGCTTAGTGAATAAATCGAAGAGGTCTTACTGTCTTAAGAACCTTTAAATAATCCTGTATCAAATCTCTACCATTATGTATTGGATAAGAGGCAAATAAGTTTCATTAACATTGCAAATGGTAATGCATAATGCATGGACAGACTTCGTTAAGTATTAATGGTAGTAATTTTAGATTTTGTTTATTTGTTCATTTAGGGAGCCATTGTTAAATGAAGATACTGCTCTATATTATGTTCTTGTGTAAGGTAAATGGAATACATCTATAAATAGGGAGTTCATTAGACTCATAACAGTATTAACGAATGATTTATCTATTGAATTATTCAGTTAGTCAGTTGTACTTTCAGTGCATTATGAAACTTCTGGTGAACCTTGATGAGGACTGCACAACCACTTTTATATGCTAGAGTCAGACATCTGATCTGTTTGAATGTAGTTCTGTTATCGGATGTTATAGTAGTAGTAGACCTTCCTACATAATTAACTCAAAACAATGAATAGTATTTGGCCGCTGTGTCTAAACAAGAAGGTTAGTGTCCTTAAATGTGCCTGAACTTTACATTTCAACATTCCTGTTGCATTTACACACTTTTTGAAAAAGCATTTCAACATGTCTTAATAACTAAAATGTAAGTTAAACCATCTTGTAGCTCGAGTATGAATTTAGAACCTGAAAACTTGAATCAGAACCAGAAAAACAACTTGTACTAAACTCAAAAGATTAGTTATTAAATATTTAAAAATACATTTTATTTAAGGAAGAATAATGAGCTTTTCACTTTAGTTTTGAGTCATTGATGCTTGCAAAATTCAGAAAATGGGATTATAGTCATGTTTAAAGTGTTAAAAAATAGAATTGATTTAATTTTGCTACTTTCTTGTATTGTTATTCTTATTATTTGAAGTCTAGAATAACTCAAGATTGCAGCATTCAGGTAAACTCTAGAGCAGGGGTTGCCAAAATTTTCATTCCATGACCCCCAAAATAACAATGCCAATGACTCGCGCCTATATAAACACGAGCATATTGACACAAAAATGCGCAATAGTCTAACAATCATATAGTTTTTTTTATAGTCATTTTTTAATTTAATATTAACCTAATGAGACTAGTGTGCACAATGTTTTCAGCACACGTCTATTCTTGATTTAATTTTGGAGACCGCCGATCAGAGATCATTCTCAATGTTCAGTTGTGGCCTTTATTATTATGTGATTACAATAAAGCTTCCAGAAAGTTTAACCTGGTGCTATAAAATCAATCTGCTGTAGCTAATGCTATTGCTGTATTGTTAATTTAATGTAAAAACATTGAAAAGTTGATGGCTTTTTGTTTGCATGTTGTTGTTTTTATGTAACTATTAATTACTATTTTTTTAATCTTCTGTGGGTTTTGGATTAAATATGGTAATTCTAATACTTTAATCAAATTTATTTGACTTTTGGAAATAACCAAGGGACTCCCTGTCATTGTCAAGTTGTGTAACTCGTTTGATATCAAAAAAAGTGTAACTTTCCTTTCCCCATATACATATATTAGTATGTGTCCTGTTTTAAGTTTTTTTTTTTTATGAGAAAAAAGCTATGATAGTTTTGACATTTGATTTACAGAATACACACACTAAAATGTCCTTTGGTTTAACAATAAATTAATATTATTGTTATTTTTTTTTACAAAAATATAATAATTATTATTAAATAAGCTGATATACTGTCAGGCTAATAATTAAAGATCACAGCACAGCCCCAAAATACACATTAATTGTGATTTAAAATCTTTATATACCGCAATTATTCAAACTAATATGTTTTATTCATTTTATAGGAAAGGATGTCTAAAAATCTAAATTATAGTAACATTTTGTATGATCACTAAATGTTTACATTAAATCACGTTGTATTATATATTAGAATAAAAACAGGTTAGAATAAGTTGTATTCCTTTATTTATTTATTTATTTATTTTCGTTTTTACATATTTAGATCACTCTCTCCATGCCAGATAAGTAAGATCTAGCCCTGGAGACCAGATCCTGTCAGAAAATGTCTGTTTCTCTGGGTATCCAGACAACAAGCCAGCAGATACCCAAGCCTGTTAACCAGTATAACGGAATTAACAATCTCTTATCAATATAGGAGTTGACTGAGAAAGCCAGAAAGGAGCAGAGAAAGTACTGATGATAATGAAAGAGCAAAGTTTATTTAATAATCTATAAATATAGCAAGTGTTATTATACCACAAGTAACAGCAATGGAAAGTTACTGCTTCACAACATTGTCCAGGGCCAATACAGAACTTTAAATGGAGACATTCCCTTATCACATATTCTTGAAAACAAGTGTTGCTTGAATCCAATCTTGTCATAAGTTTATAACAATATGAAGAAAAGGAAATAATAATAATAATCAACTCATTAACTAATAATCACTAAAATGATATAATGATAGTTATATAAATGACTAATGACCTTATGATTAAATAAAATAATTAAATAAAGAATAAATTAAGTAAAAATAAAACCCAACACAAATAAATGGTTGTTTTCCTAAAACAAAACAGGCTTGCAACAAGTTTTCTACAAGGATTCTCAAATCCTTAGTTAGATTCTTCAACATGAACACATCTATTATAAATGGATGATGGCACACTATTTCACCCACACTTTGATATTTTGCTTTGATAAACATTATTTGAAACATTAAGACATACACTTTGCTTGCATTTAATGTATTCATTTTTATATGTAAAATCAGTTTTGTAAAATTCATTTCATGCAGACATCAGAATGGGACATTTCGTCTTTAATCCTTGCATTTAGCTATCATGAGAGACACTTTGATTATTGTAATCTTTGATCTGCCCTGTATCCTGGCGTTTTGTTTCCTGGCTTTCGCAGCTCGGCTTTAGACCTTGACTACCATTTACTGTAGTCAAGGAGTCATTTGATTCCTCCTGTAGGAGCAAAGCACCTGTTAACAGAGACCCACTGACAGTCAGGTGTGCCATCAGCACTAGATGCTCCGCAAGTCTCAATAGCATAACTTATACTGGCAAGATGCCTCGCAGAAAAAGTGATATTGAGATAACCATGGACGATGGTAAGTATATTTATATTTTCTAAGAGATTCATTCTATTTGGTATGTTGAATAATTTTTAGTGAGTGTGCACAGCTACTTTCAGACTCTTACATGTGAATGTGTTTTTGTTAAATTATTTTGCTGCTTGTTGAAAGTACTTACTTAAAATGAGCTGAATCAACGCAATTCTTGAGTTTTTGGGGTAGACTTAAGTGTTTTTTACAAATTTAAGTCGATTGAACATAAAACCATTAAGTTAATTTTATCAGTGTAAGTTGGGACAACGTGATGGACGTGTGTTGAACCCAGCATTTTTTTACAGTGATTTGCAACTGTTCAGATAGTGTTTATATTCTGATATAGTGCAATTAAGGATTTTAGTGCTGATTATTATTCGTTATTACAGTGCTCAGCATGATTAAGTACATCGCATTTTGAAAATTAATATTTGTATCCATTTCTCAGTGAATATAGACAATGTATTTTGGTGCATTTAAACAAAACAGATTTATTAAACAGATATATTTATTAAAATCATGTTAGTCACCAAACATATTTGGAAATTGAAAGATAATACAACTAAATATTACAAAAAAATTACAGCCTACAAAATGTCAACAATTTTTTTAAATTTTTTTGCTTCTTGTGATTTTTCCTCTTTTTTAACTGTTAAAATATTTTTCTATAACATAGAAATTTGGGTGTGCTAGTTTTTGGATTGTTATCGAAAGTTAGTTTGTTAGATAAGCTCCAGATTTGGCTTCAGTACTAATTAATCTAATGTATACGCACAAATATAATATTGTATAGCTTCTTATTAAAATATGAATTTAAAAGATTTGTGAGGGGTGTACTTATATATGCTGAGCACTGAATGTGCTTCAGTTTTTGTGATTGAATATTTGAATAATTATTCCTTTTTAGAAAGTCAGTATAATATAATATAATATAATATAATATAATATAATATAATATAATATAATATAATATAATATAATATACGATAAATGCTTTAATGATTCATATCAGTATGCATTAATGTAATATATTTTGTCATAAACTCCACTTAGTTGACAGGAATTTAGAGTTACTGTCTTACTGAGTAATTTCACAAATTAAAAAAATGCATAACCTGATTATTAACATCATGTTTGTATGTGTGTTTTACAGTTGGGATGGAAATGGATGCAGAAGTTGATAGTGGAAGTGATGGTAAGATTTGAAGACGGTTGAAATTATAATCTTTATTCGTTATTTTATTGTAAAAATATTAATGAAATATCATTTTATTAATATTATTTATGCTAGTGTTACTTTTTAAAATAACTTATTTACCTAATTTACAATATAATATGTGATTATAAATTTTAATCTATATAATAATGTGATTGGGCGACGTGGTTGTGCAGTGGGTAGGGCAGTCGCCTCACAGCAAGTCAGTTGGCATTTCTGTGTGGAGTTTGCATGTTCTGCTTGTGTTCGCGTGGGTTTCCTCCGGGTGCTCTGGTTTCCCCCACAAGCCCTTATAAATGAGCTATAGGTGAATTAGGTAAGCTAACTTGTCCGTAGTTTATAGTGTGTGTGTGAATGAGTGTATGGGTGTTTCCCAGTGATGGGTTGCAACTGGAAGGGCATCCGCTGCGTAAAACATATGCTGGATAAGTTGCCGGTTCATTCTGCTGTGGTGACCCCTGATTAATAAAGGAACTAAGCCGAAAAGAACATGAATAAATGAATAATAATGTGATTAAAGATTTTTTTATTGTTATTATTATGATATTAATTTTATATTCTTTAAATATTTCTTGAATTACAGTCAGTTTATCTTCCTATCCATTTCTTTGCAGTGGACTCAAAAAGAAGAGCAAAAGGCAGGAATAAACCGAAGCCTGCAGCGCGAGGAAGGAAAGCCAAACCAGCAGACAGTGTGGAGGAGAGCGAAGAAGAGGAGGATGAATCTCCGCGCAAGAGGAGAGGCCGGAGGAAGAAGCAAGAAGATGAGGACGAGAGTGAGGAAGAACAGAAAGGAAGAAGAAAGAAAGCTGTCAATTCCAGGAAGAGAACAGCCAAGAAAGAAGAGTCAGAGGAGGAGAGCGAAGAGGAAAAAGGAAATAAAAGAAGAGGAGGGAGAAAAGGAGCAACTAAGAAGGACAAAGAGGAGGAGAATAACAAGGAGAAGAAAGGGAATAGCAAAGCCGGAGGAAAAGGAAGTAATGATAAACAGGATGATAAGGATAAAGATAAGAAAAAGAACAAAGGCAAAAACAGCAGGTGCAGTATTCTCTAGTCTCCCTCTTCATGTCACACACACACACACAGAGTGCCGTTCAACAACCTCATTACCTCAGAATTTTAATTAAAACAGCCATATACATCTATTGCCATAAAATAATTTTAAATGTTTGTTCATATTACATAATAAACTTGAATATTAGCAAAAGGCAGCTACGAAACTAAGGCTTATAAGCACATGTGTCAATAATGTCTCTAAGTGATTGTACGTTATTTAGGGGTGTAGCAGTGTAACATCTAAAATTGATAATTGCAGGTATTTTGATTTGGTACACTTTAAAGTTGCAAACAACTACAGTATTGTTTTAAACGCAAAAAATTATTAATAAATAATATTGATTTGATGCTCATTGATGGCATACAGGTGTCTTACAGTAGCAGAGCGCAAGTAAACAAGATCATTTATTCTTTTTTACTACTCATTATAGCATGACATAAACATGATTCGTGTTTATTTCATACTGTAATTAGTAGTATAGAGGAATTAGTGAACGTGAATGAGTGTCTTATAAATCCAACCTGAAGTCTTAAGGAAACGTAACTATTTTTACATTTTGTCAGTTTAGTGGCTAATTCTAGTTCAGTTGTATGAAAATGTTAGATTTTAAAAAGGAGGCGTGGCACCCAACCCCACCCCTAAGCCCAATCATCATTGGGAGATTATCAAATTGTACTAAATTGTACCAATGATATTGTACGAATTCATACAAATTATCCACTAAAACAAAAAAGTTACGAATAGCCGTGAGATCGTGTTGTACAAATCATGCAATTGTACATTCAATATTTCAGCTGCAGAACGATATCAATAAAATAGTTTATAAACATTATGCGTTATATTTACACTTGGCAAGTTATTCGGTGTCCTCAGGTTGCTATAGTGTTTAACTTGCTTTTTAAGAGTTCCCACTTAGATATGCTTAGCTTTTATAGCACGTTTGGCATGCTGTCCCGGGAGAGAACCCTGAGCTCGGAGATATTTGAGCCCAAGGCTCCTGCCCGGTCAATTAAGCATATCTGGAGATCCAAGATAGATCTCGAGAACTCCCCCTTGGAAAAGGGAGGAAAAGGAGGAGATGGGGTGGGAGGGGGGTATTCTTCCAAAATGAAGATAGAGCAGTAGGGAGAAAACGATCCATTTATTGTAAACTAGGATCACTCTGATTGGATTATTACTGATTACAGATGAGCAGCCAGTCATGCTCAATCATATCACATGCTCCTCTCGAAATTAGTTTATGAAATTCACTTAGGGAAAAGGATTTCTGAAATATTTAATTATGTTAGCCAATATATTAATTATATATAACCATAATGATGTATAATTATGTTACACAATATGTTTTCCTAAATATGTCATGAAAACAAGTTATGAAACCTTAAATGATTACTTTTCAACAATGAATTGGAGTAGAAAGAAAATTTAAATGTTAATATATTGCAGTTTACAAATACTGCATGTATTACTGCGCTGAAAATATATCAACATACTTAACTAAGACTGGAAATATATTGCGTACTACGTACCAAAACACCATTTCTGTGTATACTGCTAGACCCCTGACATAATTCATTTTGAAGATTAGTCATTCAGTAAATGTATCAGATACAGTACATTTGACTGACTTACTAAATAATTAAATCTTTAAACACAGTATTATAGATCACAGCCAGCCATTTGTTTCAGCATTCAATGAAATTCTGTACTATTCAGTCATCAGCACTTCATTTTTGGACACTTTTTTTTTTTCAACGCTTTTGATCAAACTTTTGCCTTCCAACTGATGATCTGGAAGTGCTTTTCATGCCCATCCTGTTCACTTGACCTCATTTCATTCACCAAACCAGCAATCATTTCATTATGGATTGTACTGTATAACTGGACTTTAAGGACTGACTGGTTACTCTGGGGGTCTGGGCTTTGTTCTGCAGCAGTTCATCATCGGACAACAATTCAGATGACGAGTCTATGTCTGAAGGAGAGATGGCCCGACTAAAAGAGGAGGTGGAAGAAAAGAAAAAGCTGATAGCAACACTTAGGAACAAACCCTGGCGCATGAAGAGGAGACTCAAGTGCTTGAAGTAAATAGGATTTTCTTACTTGCTGTTTGTGCTGTGAACCTGCTGGCTTTTGAGTCTGTTAGAATTACCTCACCTGAAGTCCATTTATTTAGCTTGGGTTTCATGTTTGTTTGTGTGCGTCATTAAAACTTATAAGTTGCTGTGCTTCTGTTTTGTTTCATCTCTTAAAAAACTCTTATTGATTATGTTTATTATGCTGCATTTCCCTTACACTTGAAATTTCATTGAATTTATGCCCAATTTCATGTCAGTTTCACAAACAATCACAATTATCACTAAAACGTTTTTACTGTCTCATGAGGTGTTTTATAGTCAAGCAAAAAAAGCAATATTTTGCAAAACTAAAAATCTTTTATTGCATTTACAAGGTAGATAAATATAAGTCACATGTTCATTTCTCAAAAGAGGCCTTACATGCCAAAAACAGTTTATCTCTTCACACAGAATTCCTTATTCTTCTGTGAAATCATGGGCTGCATCCGAAATCGCATACTTCCATACTATATAGTACGCTAAAAATAGTATGCGAGCTGAGTAGTATGTCCGAATTCATAGTATTTGAAAAAAAAGTATGTGAGAAGTGCACCGATGACCTACTACTTTCAATGAGCAAGAATGTAGCAACCGGGGGAGACGGGAGGGATATGTCACCCTCACTTTTAGAGACAGACCATTTAGAAACAGGTGATTAATAATTATATGAATGTAAACTTTTGGATTTTATACAGCTCTCCCTCACTTTTAAAATGTCCACTACGCCCCTGCCAACGAGATTCTGAAGTGTGCATCCGATGGGCGTTACGCTATCCAATGATGCCATGCGAGAGAATTCATGAATGGGAATGAAGCGATGCAACTATGGGTAGGTCATTTTATAATGACAAATGGTGGATTTAGTACATCCAAGTTTCATTCATACTACTCACATTTATGTTGTATAGAACATCCATTTTTAATGGTCATGTAGTAAATTCAAATTCAAACGTAGTACATACTTGAATAGTAGGGGATTTTGGATGCAGTCATGCTCTATAACCCAAACATGCCCAAATTCTGTGTTTTGTATAGTTTCCAATCAGACAATCCTGGACAAGCTAATTAAGCTCTTACTAGATTTGCTAGAAACGTCCTGGAAGGTTTATTGAGGCAAGTTGGAGGACTCTGCAGGACACTGGCTCTCTGGGACTGACTTTGGGCTCCCCCTGCTCTATAAGCTCCCAGATACACCTCATATTTGGCTGCTCCCAAGTATAGTTGCCTAAAAAACACCTCATATGATTTTAAAACTGTGTAATTGTATGCAATTTCACATTGCACAATATGTATTGCATTATATGCAGCTAATGTATCACATTTATGTACAATCACTATTGTACATACAATGTACACACTATTGTACATTAACCCCCGTGATTGTGAAGCGCTTTGGGTGTATGGCCATACACGATAAATGCGCTATATAACTACATACACATTACATTACATTACTATGTACAATCAAATATAATTTTTTAATAAATACTAAAAACACATACTAAAAAACTGGACAACAGGGCAATATCATCCACTATCAAGTTTTGGGCTCAACATTTTTGAAAGTCCACACTACAGCAGAGAAGCTGTGTATTCAGATTCATCCATTTTTGACAGCATTTGGAAAAAGCTAATTTTTTTGTAACATCAGTGTTTAGGGAAGCCCAAAAGAGAGAAAATGTGCATTCAAACAAAAATGTGTGTAAACCCCTAATCAAAACTAATCAAAATCACACACGAAAAGCATCACTGTAAAAAAATTTTGGGTTCCACAAAATTGTTTGTTGGGACAACATGAAGGAACTAAGTTAACTTATTAGTTCTACAAGTTTAAGTGGATTGAACATAAGACAATTTAAGTTGTCCCTCCCCAAAACCTCAGTAATTGTGTTATTTCTTCTCAATTTAAATAAGTAATTTGAACAAACAGCCAACATCTTTTTTTGAGTGATGTTTGAAGCATGTGTGTAGTGCGGAGTGGCTCTTCAGCACTTCAGCTCTTCAGCACAGCTCAGTGGTTAGCACTATTAGTCTCACAGCAAGAATGCCGCTAGTTTAAGACCTGACTGGGCCAGTTGGCATTTTGTGTGGAGTTTGCATGTTCTCCCTGTGTTCACATGGATTTCCTCTGTTTGCTATGGTTTCCCGCACAGTCCAAAAGCATGCAGTTTACAGTTGAAGTCAGAATTATTAGCCCCCCTGTTTATTTTTGTCCCCAATTTCTGTTTAACGGAGAGATTTTTTTAAACACATTTCTAAACATAATAGTTTTAATAACATCTCTAATAACTGATTTATTTTATCTTTGCCATAATGACAGTAAATAATATTTGACTAGATAGTTTTCAAGACACTTCTATACAGATAAAGTGACATTTTAAGGCTTAACTAGGTAAATTAGGTTAACTAGGCAGGTTAGGGTAATTGGGCAAGTCATTGGATAATGATGGTTTGTTCTGTAGACTATCGAAAAAAATTAGCTTAAAGGGGCTAATAATGTTGACCTTAAAATGGTTTTTAAAAAATTGAAATCTGAATTATTAGAATTTTATTCTAGCTGAAATAAAACAAATAAGACTTTCTCCAGAAGAAAAAATATTATCTGACATACTGTGAATATTTCCTTGCTCTCTTAAACATCATTTGGGAAATATTTAAAAGAGAAAACAAATTTCAAAGGGGGTTTAATAAAAAATTCTGATTTCAACTATAGGTGAATTTAATAAACTAAATTTACCATAATGTTCGAGTGCATGAATGAATGCAAGAGTGTATGGGTGTTTCCCAGTACTTGGAAGGACATCCAATGTGTAAAACATGCCAGAATAGTTGGCGGTTCATTCCACTGTAGCGACCTCTGATAAACAAGGGACAAAGATGAAGAAAAATAAATAAATGAATGAATAAATTCTAGTAAAATTCCAATCACTCATCACAGCTTCTCTCCTATTAAATAATCAACATATAAATGTGTAAACACAAAATTGCTAATAATTGACATAAAGAAATTCAGCCATATTATTCATGGTTTTCAAATATTGTTTTAGAAAGCATGCCTTTATGTCATTTTTGAAAAGCTTTAAAAAAGCTTCGGCATTATAGAACGCACTCGATTGTACAAGAGATAAACCACTTGACATTGATACAGAGACTTAACCCCTGCATACATTACCTAGTGGCCTCGATCTGAACCTTTACCTCAGATTGCCCACAAAGGCAGCACTCACTTGGCAAAGCTTCTAGATGGCTGTGAGATGTGTTACGGTTTTATGAGCTTGACGCTGTTTTATGCATGCTGTTTCCTGAGGGGTGTCTCTGTGTACGTGTTTTGGTAGAATTCCCTTTCAGAGATCTTATGTACAACATGTCGTAAGGACATACAATATGGAAACACTACACATAGGTTTTTTTTCTTTCAGGTTATTTACCTAACTGGTCCACATTAGTAGCTGAGACACACTCTAGTACTTTTAGCGCACGATCAGGTACACTAAAATGATTTTTCATGTACTAATAGATAATTATTATATACTATTATTATATACTAACTAATAAACATTGTAAACACAAACGTGTTCCTTTTGAAAAGGAACCACCCCAGTGACAGATTTTGAACATTAATTTTTGAAAGTGTTGTACGTTAGGTGGGCGACATCATGGCTCAGTGGTTAGCACTGTCACCTTACAGAAAGAAGGTCACCGGTTCCAGTCCCTGCTAGTTCAGTTGGCATTTTTGAGTTTGCATGCTCTTCCCATGTTAGCGTGGGTTTCCTCCTGGTGCTGAATGGAATAAGCTAAATTGGCTATAGTGTACAGCAGTGTTTCCCAACCCTGTTCCTAAAGGCACACCAACAGTACACATTTTTAATGTCTCCCTAATCAAACACACCTGAATCACCTAATTAGAACATAAGAAGAGACTTTAAAACCTGAAGTTAATTAGTCAGGTAAGGGAGACATCCAAAATATGTACTGTTGGTGTGCCTCCGGGAAAAGGGTTGGGAAACACTGGTGTACAGTATGTGTGTAAATGAGTATGCATGGATGTTTCCCAGTACTGGGTTGCAGCTGGAAGGGCATTCGCTGTGTAAAACATATGCTGGATAAGTTGGCGGTTCATTCTGCTGTGGTGACACCTGATGTATAAAGAGACTAAGCTGAAGGAAAATGAATAAATAAATGAATGTAAAACTTAAACTTGTTTACATTAAACTGTTTTCTTTTAAATTATCTGCAATTATTCTTATTATTATTAATATTATTGATACAACCTTTTTTAAGGTGTTTTTGTTTAAAAGGTATAACAAAGAAGACTAAAATTTGATAAATAATATTGAATTAGAACTAATAAAAAAAGCTAAACCTGGAGAACACTCTTCAATCCTCAGTCCCAGAGTGAAGAGTCAGCACAAGGTTTAGAAAAATTAAACAATAGAATTCATTTAATAGAAATATAGAAACTTTAACAGAAACTAGATGTCAAACTGAGTGAGTATAGCCTAAAACAACAAACAGAAAGCAGCTAAGTTTAGAGGCTTAGCTTACCTAATGCAAAAATCAAAGATCAAAATAAACATAAACTTCCCTGAGCTTACTCTCTCAACCAAATTAAATACACAAAATAATAAATAGTAATGGAAATGAAGGCACAATAATGTTAATTTGGTATTAAGGATTAATCCAACTACCACAAACACTAGTGAACAATATCACAACACAACCATAAGTGAACAATATCACAAAACCAACTGTTACAGAGAGAGAGAGGGGTAAGCAAGGTGGAGCACAACACAATATGCAAGGCCTACACATAAAATTATGTTTTGGCTGGAACACCCACACCATTAAGAACACAATCCAGAGTTCAATAAAGTTACTGTCCCACCTTTCCTCCACTTAAGCAGTGTCAGTCACAGATGACCCCTTTGATATGCTGGTTTGGGAGTTTAAAACCTTCAAGGCCCAATGTAACAAACACGGGTTTGAGGAGGACATGTTGGACAGGAAAGTTAGTGGATTGTGGTCTGTGTAAACAATACTTGGCTGAGCACTACTACCAAGGTAGACTTCAAAGTACTGTATAACCCACAGTAAAGCTATTTATTTATATTTTTAATTCTTATTATTAAGTTCAGTATAATAACACTGGTGTCTATATTGTTTACACATTAAAGTATTAAAGTGCTCATCGAAATTTTTAATCTTTTAACACAGTTTTAAAAAGTATTTTAATACCATTTCAGCAGATTTCAATGCAAATCAGAATCTAAGGCAACACTGATTGAAGCACACTAACTTTCATTATAAAATGGGGGCAAAAATCATAATAATCATAATTTTCATAATATTTTCTCTTGCATTCAATCAAATATGAAAGATAGGGTTATTAATGACACAAAGGTCAATAAATATTGGCAGAATTTTTAAGTTTACATAAACTACCCCTTTTCAAAAACATCCATTTGGATTATATTTCTAGTTAGTGAATTAATACTTCCTGCGTCCTTCCCATCTGCACTATTCACATTCATTATGCATTGATGAGTTAATTAATTGGCTGTGAGCTCAGGTTACAGGTTACAATGAGTGACGGCTGTGAGTGAAACATGATATTTGTCCCGGTGTTGTTTCTTGTGCTTAAGGCGAAATGCTGAATGATCACGCTGCGTAATGGAAGCTGCGCACATTGGTAACTCAGTGGAACGGTACGTCACTTGTTTAGCAAATGTGCGATGATGTCACACTTAAACACACGTGACAGGGAGAAATACTTGTGCCATGCTGAAATACGGGTCACACTTTTTATGATGGTCCATTTGTTGAATTTAAGTTACATTGCAACTAATTCTCATTAGATTATAAGTAGACTGTTAGGTTGGGGTTAGGGTTAGTGTAAGTTGACATGTACTTGCAAAGTTTCTTATAGTCATTTAAATGTTTATTGAAGGAGCAGTATCAACAGATATTAAGCAGTCTACTAATACTCAAATGGACCATCAAAATAAAGTGTTACCGAAATATGAAATCATTTAAAGTCACTCCGCTAACACAAATGTCTATGTATCTCCATTGTAAAGAGAAGCACAGGAGTTTGTGGAGAAGTTTGAAGGAGCTTTGGGCAAAGGAAAGGGGAGGAGGCTGTATGCATTTAAAGTCATGATGACCAAGGTACAGCACTATTTTTACTATTTAAGTTTCTTCCTAAAGGCAATAACTGAACATTTGTGTTGTCTTTGCTTTTCAGAAATTAATCAAATTCAATAGAGACTTTGAAAACTTCAAGACAGCTTGCATTCCCTGGGAGAGTCGGATAAAAGAAGTGGAAAGTCTGTTCATCTCTGTTATTTCTCCCTGATGTTTCTGTATTTTATATTCATTTCTCATCAATGTCATCTGTTTCTTGTAGGTCATTTTGGATCATCTGTTGCCTCCTACTTTATTTTCTTGCGGTGGATGTATGGACTAAACCTCGTTCTCTTCGGCTTCATGTTTGGACTTGTGGTTATTCCAGAGGTGAGATGTGATACTGTTATTAATGTTTTGTTTATGGAGAATGGGAGTGTTTGTCAAAGTGTGTGCAGTATTTGTAATGACCGCAGTATTGATGGAGATGCTCAGGTTTTAAAATGTTCATTCAAAAGCTATGTTAACACTCTCTGTGTTGTTTTCTTTATAGTTATTAATGGGCATCCCTTACGGCTCTATTCCCAGAAAAACAGTCCCCAGAGAGGAGCAGAGTTCGGCCATGGACTTCTCTGTGCTATTTGAGTTTGGAGTAAGGGTTTTATACTAGCAGATTCTTTGTATAATAACTTGTAAGTTTCTCCTCATTATGCAGTGCTCAGCATAACTGAATACAGACCAGGGGCAGACTTAATGATTTGGGGGCTCTAAGCAATTTCATATGGGACTCTTGTATTTTTAAAAAACAAACCGCATTTTAAAGAGTATATATATATATATATATATATATATATATATATATATATATATATATATATATATATATATATATATATATTTTTTTTTTTTTATTATATGTTTTAATATTTAAAGCAACCTTTATCTTCCTAATGTAAAATTAAAAGCAATAAATTCACAAATAAAAAAAAAAAACAAGTTCACAAAGTACAGCAGGGGTGTCTAAAATCAGTCCTGGAGGGCCGGTGTCCTGCAGATTTCAGCTCAAGCTTGTTTCAACACACCTGCGCAGATGTTTCTAGAAAGCCTAGTAAGAGCTTGATTAGCTAGCCCAGGTGTGTCTGATTGGGGCTGGAACTAAATCCACTGGCCCTCCATGACAGAGTTTGGGCACTTGATGTACAGTTAATTAGCCATTTTTGTTATTAGATTTTTTTAGTAATAATAATTTAACAAAACACTTTAAATCCCAATCCATCAAACTAATCTTTTCACCATTTTACAAATGCATTGAGTAAATGCTGTTTGTGAATGGGCGGCCGTTTCACTTGGAAATGTTTTGTGAACAGGCCCTCGATCTCTAAACCAGCTCTCAAAGCTCATCATATGACAGCGGTTTCTGTCAGACAGCAGGATCGTGGAGGAAGCTGCATTTCGTTGTTTGTCATATTTCTACTTTTTCCCCAAATGTTCTCAAAATTCTCACTGTTGCACACTCTACCTGATTCTACTCTGATCGCTGGCTGACTGTTGTCAGTAAAATTTCTGTGATTGTGACCAACAGTAAGAACATAATAAATGGTCCATTTAAATTATTACATTTAAAACAGAGGAGAAGCAGATCGGTACCAGGGAAATACCTCACACTCGTGGTGCTAAAACATTTGCCGTTGATATGCAGAGGAATGATCTGCTCTTAATGCTGCAGGTGAGAGACAGCTGTGTGGCACTATGCCGCCTTCAAGTGCTCTGTGGCAGGGTTGAGATCAACGACATCACCTGCAGCTTGTTGCGAAGAGTAATGTTAGGACGGCACAGACAAATGAAAGTCTTTAAAAATCTCAATTAACACCTAACAACATTTGCCAATCGCTTTTTTGAAAATGTAGCTAGGGGAATCTGAAAATTCAAGTTGGCAACACTAAGTTGGCTGGCAGTGGACATGGCAACGTTCCATTTTTCATGGGGATCCCCAGTTTTGAAAATAAATACCAATGTTAAAATCTTAATGGTTATAGACAGATTTTACAACATATGATAGAAATTGTATAAAAGAGCTATATTATTAATATAGGCTTCTTGGCATTGGTAGGGGCCTCTAATTCCCCAGGGGCTGCTTACCTCGCTTATTGATTAAGTCCACCCCTGACTACACCCCATTTTGAATTTTTTTTATTTGTATCCATTTCTCAGTGAATATGGCAATGTATTTAGTTGCATTTAAACAAAACAGATTTAATAAACAGATTTATTTATTAAAAATATATATTTTAGTCACCAAACATTTAGAAATTGAAAGATAATACAATTAAATTCAAGCAAAATATTGCTAAATTAAATTAAATCCTACAAAATTTCAACTAAATCTTTCACATTTTTTGCTTCTCTTGATTTTTTTTGTCTTATTTAAATTTGTATTTAATATTTTTCTATAACATATAATTTTTGGCTGTACTAGTTTTAAAACTGTAATCGTAAGTTATTTTGTTAGATGAGCTCCAGATTTGGCTTAGTACTAAACTAATCTAATGTACTAATCTAGTACTGACTAATCAAATGTATATGCACAAATATAATATTGTATAGCTTCCTATTAAAAAGATGAATTAAAAAGATAGATTTGTAAGGGTATACCTATATATTCTGAGCACTGTATCTTTGATATTTTTACAGGGTTATTGCAAGTACTCCATTCTGTTTTATGGTTTCTACAACAACCAACGAACTATTGGATTCCTGCAGTTCCGGTTACCTCTGTCATACCTTCTGGTTGGTGTTGGGATATTTGGCTATAGTCTAATGGTGGTTATCAGAACGTGAGTCTTCTGACCACATCTAGAGCTTTATGTAACAAGGAGTTTGCTTTAATTACTGACAGTGCAGAGTTTACTTGCTGATCATCTGCATATTTTAGAATGGCCAGAAACGCCAATGAAGGAGGAGATGGAGGAGATGAAGGGAACTTCACCTTTTGCTGGAAACTGTTCACTAGCTGGGATTACCTGATAGGAAACCCAGAGACAGCTGACAACAAGTTTGCCTCCACCACCACAAGCTTTAAGGTTAATAGTGATGAAGAAAGGCAATGTGGAGCTAAATTGATCAAATCAAACTTTTAACTGAGTTTTATTTCCTTAGGAATCGATAGTGGATGAGCAGGAAAATCTAAAGGATGAGAACATTCACCTGCGCCGCTTTCTCCGTCTCTTAGCTAATGTTCTCATCCTGTGCTGCTTGGCTGGCAGTGGATACCTCATCTACGCTGTTGTTAAAAGATCACAAGACTTTGCGAAAAGGGACAGAAATGAATTGACATGGCTTCAAAAAAATGAGGTACCCCCTTGTTTTTCACTTTTCATTTATGTTTTAACGTAATGGCATGACTTGTGAAAATCTGTTTCCCCTTTCTTCGGTCAGGTTGAAATTGTAATGTCGCTGCTGGGCTTGGTATGTCCGCCTTTGTTTGAGGCTATAGCTGAGCTTGAAGACTATCACCCTCGAATCGCATTAAAGTGGCAGCTGGGCAGAATCTTTGCCCTCTTTCTGGGCAACCTGTACACTTTTCTGTTTGCCCTTTTTGATGAAGTCAATGGAAAGGTATGATATATTTTCCAGTAACCATTTTGTTCTGCTCTACATTAGCAAAGTGTATGTGGAAAGGCAAATTTATTTATTTATTTAGCAGGGACAATGCTCATTAATCAACAGTAAAACTGTAAATAAGCCAGAGTTAGCCACAAGGGCTACTTTTCATTTGTTGCCCCCTGCTAGATTTTCAAAGGCAACCCATTATCATTATCACATAGAATAACAGTAAAGTTACATACAACAAAATTATAAAACATGTAATCAGAATTTCATAAAAAGTTATAGAAAAGAATTACACATGATTGCAAACTTGATTTGCATTTAGCCATTTTAACTTTAACTTGTATTTAAATGTTGAATACTTTGTAATACCCCTTAAATCAATAAGAAGTGTGTTCCAGAAATGACTGACAAGACTGAGAAGACTGACCGTGCAAAAGTTGTACATCTAAATTGCACAGCACAGTCTCCTCTAGTAATAGATCATGTTGCTAGGCCATTGTTATTCTTTTGTGTCACAATCTCACATAATGGAGGTGGATCATATCCATTTAAAAATTAAAAAAATCAAACAAGCATCAGCCAAATATTTCATATTATCAGAGCTCAATAAATAATGTTTTTGTATTGTTTTGTATCATGTGCAAATGATCATATGCATTTGTTTATATGGAAAAACATATCTTTTTCACCAAAAAGGTTCAAACTGATTCTAATTGGTTTTACAATGTGGTCACATGTTGATTGGTCAGTTTGTATATCTCAGTATTTTGGTCACATGGTCAAGAAAAAGAAAAATATGTGGTAAACTTTGCTCGGGCCTCTTTTCTTGCTCTGCTCCTCTCCAGCTCTGCATCTTCTCTGACTCTACTGCTATCTAGGGCCTACTCTCTTCGTCTCTCTCTCTCCCTCCCTCTGTCTCTCTCTCTCAGGTAACTTTATTTTACATTTCCAATTAATGCATGGTCCAATTAATATCATATGTTTTTATTATTTCATGTTTTATCATTTTATACAGTTAATTTGTAACTAATTCAGTTGTCAGCATAGCAAATTATTGTCATTTAAATAATTTCATTTTCAAGTATTTGTGAATTACTTTTGATTAAACATCAACACTTAACTGTTCCGCATTGCAATACAATAAAATCACATAATAGCAATGCTCTCCCACATTTTTAGCTATTATAATTTTCCTGATTTTTGTTTTTTGGTATAAGCTTGCAGAAGGATGGTTTGACTACTAATGTACAGTTTTTCACCATCATGCTAATAACTTTTTAGTCATTCGGCAAAACTACAGTTCGAACTGCTGTAGTTTAAAACCCCATCTGTGTAAAATTTTGCAAAAAAAATAAGGTCCATGCGTGTTGTCAAATATGAGGAAGCTTTTAATGTGTGACCAACTCGATCCTGTTACAAAGTCTGTATGGAGAAATCTTTAACCCTCAATTGAAACTCTCACTTTGTTGAAATCTCAGAATTTTGCTCTTGAAAATTCAGTGAGCAACAGTTAATGTTATGCCTTTTCTTTTATTAAATACAGATCCCGTTTCTGCTACATATGAAATACAATCAGGCTTTGGTAAATCATAATTATGACATAACTCTGTATAATCACCTAACCTTTTATATCTCTGATATTGTGTGTTCACAGCTGGAAAACGAGAAGCAGATCAAAAATCAAACCGTCTGGGCTCTTAAAGAATACTATGCCAATTACACCTTACAGTACAACGTCACAGAAAACATTCCCCCTCCAAACATCGCTCCTGCTGATGTCATTAGGGGGCCTTGCTGGGAAACAGAAGTAGGCATTGTAGGTACCAGAGGGAGCAGCGTTGTCATTAACAAGCTATCATATTTTTTTGGGCCATGCCATAATTGCCATCATTTTGAGATGACAACATGTGATCATTTAAAGAATCTGAGTTAACATGAACTAACAATGAACAGCTGTATGTTTGATTAAAAAGATTTACAAGATTAACAAATACTGTTGCAACTGTATTGTCTCTTATACATTAGCCTCTTTCACACATGCAGACCTTTCCAGAAAATTACCAGCAATTTTCCGAAATAGGATCATGTGTGAACAGGCCCTTTTTGAAAATACCGTTCCAGCAATTTTCCGGAAAGAGAAGTTGTAACATTACTGGTAATTTGCCGGAATGCTGCTTTGTGTGAACACAGAAGGAAAATTGCCGGAAAGAGCGCGTTCATGTTTAGAAATTTTTTGGATGTTTACTGGTATCACTATGTGAAAGAGGCTATTGTTATGTAGGGGATAAAATACATCCAGGTGGTTGTTATCACAGAATAAAGCCCAACAGGCTTGATAGGTTATCTGTGCGTTCACTCCGAAAGCAGCAAGAGTGTCGTAGTAGCCGGAAGTCATTCATTTTCAATAGGAGCTTGTGGCGATAGGCGGCGAGGAGCAGCGCGGCGGGTCTTCACCTGTGGGTATCAAGGAGAGTTGAAATCAAATCAGCTTTATGGTAATGAGCTATGACATGATTCGGCGGCAAGCAATCCGAATGTAGAAGTCCACTGCTTGAGAGGATTCCAGAGAACACAGCCCTGTGAACTTTAGTTCCGACCACAGTTGTTCCCAAGGGTTTGATTATTGCAGTCACCAGATTTCCAATTATTTACAAAGTTTTCCTACAGGGACATACATTAAAAAAAGTTACTGCCGAGTTACTGATGTGCATTAACATTATATATTTTTTTTCTTTAAAAAGCGGTAATCTCATGCAACAGTACAAAACAGTATCTCTGCCTCAGAATATTTTAGACATATGGACACATATTGGATAAGTGGAGCAAAGCCACACCACACGCAACAACTTGATCTTCCATTGTTATATGAATTTTATAAAAAGTGTGCAACATTTTCACACTAGAAAGCGTGTTTTTATGCAGGAATGTAACTCATTTGCTGATATACTGCAATGACCCCTTTAAATTCAAGATCAGTGTAGTGAATTTTGACGCTCTCGCTGTAAAGGCAGACAGCGTTGTCGCTAGGGCCGGCCAGAGCGAACTGTGATGTTCTCGCTGCCCTCGGTGTAAGTGCACAGTAATGAGCTTTATTCTGCGAAACAACAATGGTACAAGTTGTACATTATCCCATTTTTTACATGCCACAAAAGATAAAAATTAGACACATAATCTAACATTTTTTTTGAGCTGTAATAGTTTATTATTTCTTCAATTAAAGACTAAGTTGACAAAAACAAAAATGCTCCTGATTGGAGCATACACTGACCTTTGTATTATTTAGTCACATGATGGTGCCAAAAAGTCTAAAAGAGTGGTGTGACACAAGCATATACTGTATATGGACCTGCACTTATTCACTGATGGCCAAACTGATTGGAAGAGTTATTAGTTTCAGCAGTTGTTGTCTTCAGACAATAGCATACTTTGGAATGTCACAACTGACCAATTAAGTATTCCAATGAGCCTTGTAATAATGATAGTTAATGCATTAACTAATGTTAACTAATTAACCTACAACCATGAAGGATTTCACAACTAAAAGACTCCTGCAACCTGAAGAAAGACATTTTTAGAATTTAACTAAAAGGCTTGATAAAAATATAGAAACTGTAATCCAATCAACAAAAACAAAGTAATAAAGTTTGTTCATATTCTTTTGGGTTAATTTAGAGAAATTCATGTATCAAATATAACATATGTACTTTCTCGTCTCCTCACAGGAGTTTGTGAAGCTCACTGTATCTGACATCCAGGTGACATATCTGACCATCCTGATAGGTGACTTTCTACGAGCCTTGATTGTTAGATTCCTCAACTATTGCTGGTGTTGGGATCTGGAAGCTGGATTTGTAAGTTAATCCCCACATCCTGTAGTAATTCAGGTTACTCGCGTTACACAGTGTAAACAAACTCCACAAAACATAATGACCTAACTCGAGAGCACATTTTAGTTGACTCTTTAGCCTTTTTTTTACAATGTTAAGATGATCACATCAAGAATAGGACAGATGGTAGGAACCTGACTGCTTGTGGTTGTTTTATTACCTTATATTTTCATCAGCAGTTATTTTTTGTGCTCAGAAATGACTGATTCATATGACTTTGCCCTGCCACCCTAATTTTCCTGTCACTCGATATAGGTAACATACTACTCACTCGTCCGAGGTCAACTGAACACCATGAGAAGGTGGCAGGATAGGTGATAGGGCTGCTTTACAACCAGAGTCACAGAGAGACACACTACACCATTCAGGGCACTTAATTACAGTGAGAGAGGTATCGTTCACTGACATCTCTTTCTGGGCTGTTTTGTTCACAGATATTTATGCATATGCATGCATGTGTTTGTGTTTATGTTGCTGCAGCCATCTTATGCAGAGTTTGACATCAGCGGTAACGTACTTGGGCTCATCTTCAACCAGGGAATGATCTGGTAAGATCAGGGGCATATTAGACAAAGATTATTAATTACGCCAGACAAAAGAAAAACAATGTGACAGGTAGACTATTGAAGATGACTTTTGAATGACCTAAATGATGTGTTGTGCTTTGATGATAAGAGTAGTTTTTTTCTACAGCACTTTATGCAATGAAAATAGTCAAAGCAGCTTTACAAAAAAACAAACAAAAAAGGCTAACTTGGTCATGTGAAACATATTAGCCAATCTCATAGAGGCTTTTAGTCTCATTTGCGCATTGGCATAGAGGCCATGTTAGCATTAGCCATTATGCTTTTTAGGCTGAAAGTTTCAGGTTTGCCTTCAATAGGCATTGATAAGACTTTACAAAATAATATACGCACACCGGCCACTCTGTTAGGTACACCTTTACACCTTAATAGTACCGGGTTAGACCCCCTTTTGCTTTCAGAACTGCCTTAATCCTTTGTGGCAAAGATTCAACAAGATACTGGAAATATTCCTCTTTTGAGATTTTGGTCCTTATTGACATGATGGCATCACACAGTTGCTGCAGATTTGTCGGGTGCACATTCATGATGCTTATCTCCCGTTCCACCACATCCCAAAGGTGCTCTGTTGGATTGGGATCTGGTGACCGTGAAGGCTATTTGAGTACAGTGAACTCATTGTCATGTTTGAGAAAACAGTCTGAGATGATTCGTGCTTTATAACATGGCGGGTTATTCTGCTGAAAATAGCCATCAGAAGATGAGTACACAGTGGTCATAAAGGGATTGACATAGTCAGCAACAATACTCAGGTAGGCTGTGGTGTTGACACAATGCTCAATTGGTACTAATGGGCCCAAAGTGTGCTACGAAAATATCCCCCACACCATTACACCACCAACACCAGCCTGAAACATTGATACAAGGCAGGATAAATCCATGCTTTCATGTTGTTGATGCCAAATTCTGCCACTACCATTATAATATCGCAGCAGAAATCGAGACTCATCAAACCAGGCAACATTTTTTCAATCGTCTATTGTCCAATTTTCATGAGCCTGTGCATATTGTAGCCTCAGTTTCCTGTTCTTAGCTGACAGGAGTGGCACCAGGTGTGGTCTTCTGCTGTAGCCCATCTGCCTCAAGGTTGGACATGTTGTGCATTCAGAAATGCTCTTCTGCAGTCTTTAGTTGATTGGTTAATTGAGTTACTTTTGCCTTTCTATCAGCTGGAACCAGTCTGGCCATTCTCCTCTGACCTCCTTCTGTGCGCCCACAGAACTGCCGCTCACTGGATATTTTCTCTTATTCAGACCCTTCTCTGTAAACCCTAGAGATGGTTGTGTATGAAAATCCCAGTAGATCAGCAGTTTCTGAAATACTCAGACCAGTCCATCTGGAACCAACAACCATACCACGTTCAGTGTCACTTAAATCACATTTCTTCCCCATTTTGAAGCTCGGTTTGTCTTGACCATGTGTAAATGCCTAAATGCATTGAGATGCTGCCATGTTATCGGCTAATTAGAAATTTGCGTTAAAAAAATTGTTGTACCTAATAAAGTGGCCAGAGAGTGTAAGTTAAGATGTTGTTAAGAATTTTGTAATATGAATTTGTAAAAAACTTTTAATACAATAGTGTCATATCTTAGGTTAAGATTTGATAAGTTTTTGCAGTACATCCTCTGGAGCTTAAAAACAGCATCTATGTGATGGACTCTGGGGATAATTTCACATGTGTGTGTTTCAGGATGGGTGCCTTTTATGCCCCTGGGCTGGTGGGCATAAATGTGCTGCGTCTGCTGAGCTCTATGTATTACCAGTGCTGGGCAGTAATGGCCTGTAACGTTCCCCATGAGAGAGTGTTCAAGGCCTCACGCTCGAATAACTTCTACATGGGATTACTGCTGCTTGTCCTCTTCCTCAGTCTCATGCCTGTGATCTACTCCATTATGACCCTACCACCGTCTTTTGACTGTGGGCCCTTCAGGTAAATCTTGAAGTTATAAAGTGCTTTTGAAAAACAACAAGTATTCACGAAAGATCTGTACAAGCTTACACAATTTAAAACAAAAGACAAATAAAACAGACTTAAAACCCAAAGAGTAGAAATGACATTAAAGACTAGATTTAAAAATAAAAATGGTTTTGGATTGCCTGATATGGTCTAGTTTTTTTGTCAAAATTGAAATAAAAAGGTCAAAGGTATGACATGCTATGTCATGTTTTCATTTGAAATCTGTGTTTCTCCGCAGTGGCAAAGATAAGATGTATGATGTCATCACGGAGACAATAGACAAGGATTTGCCACCGTTTATGGCCGACATCTTCAGTTATGCATCCAACCCAGGCCTCATCATTTCTGTAGTCTTGCTCATGGTGTGAGTAAATACCTAATGTAAAAGTATACATAAAGTCTACTTGGAAATCAACATTTACAATGTTTATTTTGCTAGCTCACATTGTTATTCTTAAGGTCAATAATTAACTGTGCAAGTAAATCCACTGAAAAAAGTTGTTTTGGTAATCTTCAAAGTCTGATCAATTGCTTCTGCCTTTGGAGTGGCGGTCCTTTTGTTGAAGTCAACTTAAGGACTTCTGCATTAACTGTATATCAATATTCTAAACCACGCCCTTCTTACTGTTAGTTTGCTAGTTAGGGGTGGTTCTTTTTTTTTCACAAAACGTGGACCTTTTTGCAGTTACTTGCCTCATTTTCTATTTAATTGTGAGGTTCAAATGCTGCATTTTAGTGACATTTTGAGCAATATTTTTTGCTTGACGGCCGGTCATCATAACCACACTTTTTGATGTTCTAAAAAATTTCTTAATGATTTAGAATATATAAATATGAATATAATACTTATTTTTAAAATACAAATTTATTACATCATATATCATTAGAAAAAAAATAGGAATCTGTTAAAGTTTTAAATTAAAAACTGTAGACTATTGTCATTTATAAGGCTAATTACATTCAACCTTCTTCAGTCAGAATTTGGGAAGCCGAATTTGTAATGGCATAACTTCAGAACATGAAGTCACTGTGTGCTAAATTTGATGTCCCAAATTCTGTGCTGGAAGCCAACACAGGATTCTGTTTGGTCTCAAAGGTTATTTTCACAATTTATTATGGAATAGCAGTCAAAATAGGACAAATAAGCTTATGATTCAAATTCTGGACCTTTGTCAGTGCGGGGTGGGTCTTCCGAACCACCCGAACCCTCCCTGGCTAGAGGCCCGATGAGGAAATGATGCACAAAAGAAAGCCCCACCCCCTACTTAATATTCTGTTTCAGTTGGAAGTAGATTAACATATTGAAAAAAGTCTCAGGAACTTCTCTTTCATGTAGACTTTAATGATGAATGATTACCTGTTACTTGATTTTAATACAATTTTATTAAATTAAATTTCTCTCATTTTTGCCTTGTTTCTCTGTTTTGCAGCTTGGCTATTTATTACCTGAATGCTGTCTCCAAAGCCTATCAAAATTCCAACTTGGAGCTAAAACGCAAAATGCAAATGGTTTGTCAACCACTTTTTTCCCCAAATAAATGTTGTTTGAAATCATCAGTGTGAGTCATTGTTTACTTGTATTATGCTCTAATATTTAGCAAAGAGATGAGGAGAAGAACAGGAGAAACAACAAGGACAGCACCAATCAGGTGATGAAGGACCTGGAGGATCTTCTGCCCAACAAGTCCTTGATTCCCCCTCCATCTGCTGAAGAGACTGGTCAGTGGGCTACAAAGCTTGTTTGGCAACTCATGACTAGGGCCAGGCAGAATCTGTGGGCTTCTTTTGGTATCTCTGGACTATTTAGTAAATGAATTCTATTTCTGTGGAATGGTTTTGAGAGTATAGAAGTTGAAAAAAATCCCACATAAAATAACAATAATAAAGATATCCTTGCCTTTAATTTTCACAATGTGAATCCCAATAGAAATACTTGTTTGATAAACAAAGCTACAGTAGTTCTGTCATAATACATACACTAAACGTTCGCATATTATTCATTAAAATTCAGAAAGTAAGAACATAAGACACACTAACATAAATAAATAAATAAATAGATAAAATAATGATTAAAAAATAGCTTAATTTGAGGCGCAGATTCCTGCTGTGTTTCCCTTTCTTGTGTAGATATTCATGTAATTTTAACACATGGTGTTTCTGACATTTTTATTACAGAGAAACCAGCTGAACAGCCTAGCAAGTCATCAAAGGTAACAGGCAAACCAGGCGCTGCAGCATCCGGGAAGGGGGTTCATGTTCAGAAAGATGTGTCTTTGGCTGCTGCTAATCCCAGGGCACCAGTAACCCGAGCGCCCGGTCCCAGACAACCTGGCCCTTTGCCAGGCAATCCTCGTGGACCTCCACCAGGTCAAGGCATGGGAAGAGGGAGAGGGGGACCACCACCACGAAGATAGTGCTTGTAGGATATACAGATGGTAAAATATGCTTCTCACAGCCTTTCATAGTACTGCCATTTGCTGCATCTGTAAATGCATTCGCAGCTTTTGGATGCTAAAGCGGTTGTTTAAACACAGGCTTAGTTGCAAGTTATCAGGCGAATGTATACAATGTGCAAGTAATAGATAACTTTGCCTTTGAAGTGAGCTAGACCTGAGGGTTGCAGTTGTGTAATGTGTGTAAAGAAAAAAAAATCTCACATTCACAGAAGCAAATGTAATAACTTGCTATTGTAAAATGTGTCCACAGAAATCATTAAAGGACACAAGTGCAGTTTATCAGAGTAATCCAAAGTGAACAAACACAGTGTCTTGTTGTGACACATAAACATGGATATGATACAAACTCCATAACATAACAAATGTTACAAAACAAAAGCTACATAACAAAGTTAGATAAAACTAATAAAGGAGACATGAAGGCTTTAACTAAAAATGCATTCACATTATCTCACAGTTACTGTAATTGTACCACATGACCACCTTACCACCTGACTGTCATCAGTCTTTTTCAGCTTAATCAGTTATTTTTTTAGGAAAGTGATGCATACGAAAGTGATGCATAAAGTACAGTAAATAATAAATAAAATAAAACAATATATAAATATAATGACATAGAAGTAAATAAATGATAAAATAATCTCTTCTCCCTTCCTTATGCATAACATTTTGGTTTTAATCAAGACTTGATCCCAATGAGATCAACAAGATCTGTGACTCAGTTCATTGTGAACACCTGAAATAACTGAGTATATAAGCAGCAAGAGTTAAGGAATCATTACACTGATGAAGTCGAAAGGGTTGTCTTCTTTTTATTGCTGTTTTTCGTTTAATGAATTATTGAGTGCAGACCTTCTTTGGTACTTGGTAAGTCATTTGAAGAAATTTGGTCACAGCAACAAACTTATCTGGAATAGCGCGGTGACTTACATTTGAAGGATATTAATGCATTTGTTTTAACTTTATTTGTTCATCTGACCTTTTTTGTTAGTAATAACTGAAAAAAACTTTTATTTTTGAAAAATAATGTAAAGCTCTTTTACACCAAAAGTGAAATGTGCGAAAAACGAAAAACAAAGCAAAACCGTAAAACCTCACGCCAAAGGAAATGCTAATTCATGTCTGTGTAGGTATTGTACAGTTCAAACAATCCTATCTGAATTGCATGAAGAATAGAGAGCATGAAAAAAGATCAACGCTCTTCAGCAGTGCGTAGCCCCCAGCAGGCACAGGACGTCAACATGACATCAGATGGTGTCATTGCATTTTGTTTGGAAATGAAAATCGGGTTGATTTCAGTGTCCAACCTCCAACCTAAAATCAACCAAATATCAATGTCTAAGCTTGACGTTGTGTGGATGTTACTACTGTGATCTCTATTAAATGTTGGACCGTATTTGGCATCAATATGACAATTGTTTAAGATATCGGCTTGACGTTGGATTTTGGTCACTTTCCAACACAACCTAAAATCATCGCCATTTGATGTCGATATTGGACATCAAAATAATGTTGTTCTTAGACGCTGACTAGACATCGAATTTTGGTCACCTGACGACACAACCTAAATTTAACCTAATATTAACATCTTTTGGCGTTGTATGCCTGCTGGGCTATTATCTGAGTTTTTGCATTTTACAGATTTTGTTCATTTTAAGGGTACTGAAGAATAGTGAATATATTTTTGTGCATGTTCACATTTAAGCTAGAACTACTACATCTTCACTTACTCCTGAACACTGGTACAGGAGAGCCAAAATGTAATAAATGGGAAAACAGGAAATAAAAAGCAATGGGTTACTTTTACTAGTTACTTGGAAAAAATAATCTGATTACTTGTAATGCATTACCCACAATACTCTCACAGACTCATTTGGCCGCTATGTATAGATGTTTATAGTTTTGCCAGAGAGTTATATAATGCTAAGTCTGAAGATGTGAATAGGTCTGGGGTGAACGTCATGTGTTGTCATATCAGAATTACAAGATGACGTGAATGCAGGTAAACACTAGGGGTCATATGACAAAGAACATGCTATGGGAACATTAAACAATCAAACTAATCAGAAGAAGACACATGAACCATGGCACATGATTCATGACAGGACAACATCAGGAGATGCATGATCAACAAGGAAACAAAACTATTACATCTATGTATTTAGAACAAAATTAAGCTGCACAGTTGTCTAAAGGTCAAGACTGTGCTTTTCTGTGTATGACACAGTGCTAAAGCCTTTTTAGATTATTATGCATTTAAGAGGCATGTTGTGTTAATTATATAATTAGAATTTTAATATATTTTTGTACATATATATTACTATAAAATGTAAAAAGTGGTTTACTTTCACATTACATAATATTTCTCAAAAAATGTTTAAAGCTTACCTTACCTTTAAATTCCTTTATATAATAGCATGCAATCAAATGTAAATCACCATGCTACAGATAAGTTTGGTGCTGTGACCAAATTTCTTCAATTGACAAGTACCAAGAACCAGTGTGACCCTGATAAAGGCTCACAGCCTAAATGTTTGTTTTTTCTTTACTTCTGTGATTCATTTATTAAATTATTGATTGTGGACCACCTTTGACACTAAAATACCATGCAATTGAACATGTCATGCAGGAACATTGTTATCAGTTTTTTTTTAACATAACATGGAAATTGAGCATTTTATTTATTTCTTCTTTCACTTTAATAGTATGGGTTGGGTGTGTATGCAGTTTAAGTAATTGCAGTAAAGGGTGTATTGTTTAATTTATCTTTTAAATGAAATAAAAGTAAGTAAGAAGATTTCTTTATTGAGATTCATTTCTTATGATCCTTTTTTGTCTAGATAATACTTTAATTATAACTTTTGCACTCTATTAATTTCACTGAACAATACACATAAAAATGTATGAATATGTCTGTTTTAAAAGATCAATAATTAATTAATTAACTAATGTATTGTGGTATGTAAACTATTGTTACACTGCTGAATGATGAGTAAGTTTGCATTATTAATATTTATAGCCTGATTTTAAAATTTATTTCTTTTTACCAATTACAATTTTATCGAAAAAAACGGTAGTGAAAAGCTACCTCTATGCATTACTGATGAAAACAATTATTAGTTTTATCTATATTTTAATAAGTTTTGTCTTACTCTGAAAAGAGTAGCCAACTGCACCTAGTGGAGTGTGTGTTTTAGGACACTGCCATCGTGTGGAAACACGCACTGTTTTTTTCCCCCTTTTCCGTTCATGAGTGCGCTAGCAATTTGTCTCACAGACTCAGTGTATTTACGCACGCGATCATCTCGAAGTTCTCCACTGTTTTCTTCTTCTGTCAGTCTGTGGTTTTTGGAGTTACTGGATTCGTCTTCGCGTGCAGCACTTCTTCAGCTGGAAAAACTTGTGTGCACGAATTTGATTGAAAGCACGGAATTTGCAAAGGCTAATATAAAGGTAAGATGTATGTCTTAATGACTTAATATAATGACTTAACATGACTTATCCTTTTTCATTCTCCTCTATATTTAAAATCCAGTTTTAAAAAAATTATCAGAAATAAAAATAGTTATTATATTATATGACTGTATATTACTTTTTTTTAGGTATAGACTGTACTTAAAAGACGGTCATATACAGTCATATCATAACTACTATTTTTATTTTGGATAACGGTTTTCAATAATCTTCCAACAGACACTGTACTGACTACTACTCAATGTGCGAGTACATTTTTTACTAACCCTAACAATCTACTCATGAGCTAATTTAATCAGAGTTAGTTCACACATAGTTTCAAAGTTACTTGAATATTAAACTGAATAAAGATTTGCATAGTTTAGCATTTAAAGCTATTTAACAAGCTATAAAACAAAGACCTTAAACAAATCAATTGCAGAACATGACGTTGCAAGATGCGACCATACAAATAAATACTCATTTCATTACAGCAAGGGAATCCTCTGTCTTCATTTGTGTATGTAACAGATAAATTTTCAGTTCTTTTCCAACCTTTTTTGTGCATTTCACAAGCTCTTATCTAATATGAATATCATCAAACATATTATTCAGACCAGTTCACAGCATTTTGGTGGACACACTCGAGAGTTTTCAATAGAACAGTATATTATGCTTGATGGTTCTCTTGAATAATGTCAGTAAATAACAACAAGTAATTTCCTCTCTTTTTTTTTACAGTCTATGCCATGAATCTTGAGAATATCTCCCGCACGGCTACATCTGAAGTGACTCTGATTTTGTGTGCTTTTGCACTGCTCCTGCTGGCTCTTCATGGTCGACGAAGAGCACCAGGCATCCCCGTTCCCCCAGGTCCCAGACCGTGGCCCATCGTGGGCAACATTCTCCAGATGGAAGAACAGGTACATTTGTCATTAACAAACCTGAGGGTTCGGTATGGAGACGTCTTCCAGGTGAAAATGGGTTCTCTTGTGGTCGTCGTCTTGAGTGGCTATTCTACAATCAAGGAGGCTCTAGTACGACAAGGAGATGCATTTGCTGGACGCCCTGACCTCTTTACCTTCTCTGCAGTTGCTAATGGCACCAGTATGACATTTAGCGAGAAGTATGGGGAAGCTTGGGTACTTCACAAAAAGATCTGCAAAAATGCCCTGAGAACCTTCTCCCAAACCGAGCCTAAAGACTCAAATGCCTCTTGTCTTCTAGAGGAGCGTATTTGTGTGGAGGCCATGGACATGGTGGAGACTCTGAAGGCACAAGGAGAGGAGTTTGGGGACTCAGGGATTGATCCAGTTCAATTGCTAGTGACCTCAGTTGCCAATGTGGTTTGCACTCTTTGCTTTGGGAAGCGGTATTCCCATAATGATAAAGAGTTCCTTACCATCGTCCATATCAATAATGAAGTGCTGCGCCTCTTTGCTGCAGGGAATCTGGCAGACTTTTTCCCCATCTTCCGTTACCTGCCCAGTCCGTCTCTGCGAAAGATGGTTCAGTTCATTAACAGAATGAACAACTTCATGGAGCGCAACATCATGGAACATCTCGTCAACTTCGACACGGTAATAATGCTTAAAAAAACCAACAAACTGTTACTGTAGGAACATGCTTATTTGTACAGAGCTCAGAGATTGTTGTTGTCAGAAGCATCAGATTACGTTTTCTCATGACACGAAGATGAGAGGTTATCAAAATCTCTGAGGGAAATTCTTCATATGTTCAATCTACCTTGGCCAGCTGTGCTGTGTTCTGGTCCATCTCAAAGACTATCCACATAATGTAATTGTCAGGGTGGTCTGTGGACATCTGCAATCACCATCATTGCGTAGCAGTTTTTAGGTCAGCTTAAACAGTGCATGCACAATAGAGTTTTCGCAACTGGAATGTTGAGGTAGAAGAGCACTAGTGCTGAATTTGTTCATCCACAGCTGAGTAAACCCAAATGGCACCCTTGCGATCCGGCACCCCATGGCCATGGAGGTTCACTTTCCAGCAGCCTTGATCAAACATTATTTTGGAACATTTTTAAGTGAAACAAATGTAAAGAAATTTAGACACACGATGAAATATAATTACAACCAGGGATGGCCAAAAATACATTGAAATGTATTTTAAAATAAAATACCAAATACCTTAGTTTTACATGTATCAAAATAAACTACAAAATACAGCAGCCACTTTTACAAGGGAGTATGAAATTTATTCGCAAGCATTCCATCAATAGGCCAATTGGATCAATCCCTATACCATTAAAATGACTTAGAGAAGTGAACAGTGTTTGACAGCAACTGCGTTTCTCTGAGCAAGTTAAGTCAGCTTCTCTGCCAACTCATTCACCTCTACTCCTGTACATGAGGAGGCATTCATAAACCTTTGTTTCTCTTTAATTTTAATATAAAATTTGTACAAAAATACAATGACTAATGAATCAAAGAAACATTGACTTTCATCGTTTCTTTGCCTACTTTTAAAATTTAGGTTGGGTAGGTAATAGTACACCGCCTTTTTTTTTACTACACTACTGGAGACAGCAAGTATTGTAGGAATCGCCCCTGTAGGACTTATTTTTAGGTTGTTTGTCTTATAGTCTTGGCATCGACATCAGCAATCCATCCAAAACTACTATTATTCGTGCAGTATACTCATTCTCCCAAAAGTTCTTCTTTAACTGGAGGAGTCTTAGTTTACCCCCTTAGTGAACACCAGTACACAATCTTTAGGTGTTTTTTTTTTTTTTTCTAAACTTCCTCTTCATTTCCACCTGCAGCACTGAGACTGAGAATGATTTTGTGCTGTAGCCTCTATATTCGTGTTTTTGGACTGACATTTTATTTTATCTTATTTCTTATACCAAGATGCTAATGCATTGTACACTATACTGCTATTAAATATTACTAGTCTTAGCATTGTGCATTCTATTATTTTCATTGATTGTGGACTTGCTCCCAAATCAACCCATGCCATTTGTCTGTTATTTCAATTATGTGTGTTGCCTATTTTTTCCATCCATACTCCAAGCATTGACCACCTTACTCAACATTAGTCAATTTTCTGGTCTGATCTCAAGCCTAGGCAAATAACTAAGAAAGCACCCATGGAAGGCTACATTTTTATGATGTCATCGTGTAGATTGTCTTACAAAGTATTTTACAGTATTTTAAAAATACAAAAATACAAGACACTGAAGTATTTTGATACAAAACATTAACCCACTTTCATAAACGCTATCACAGTGTTTCCCAACCCTGTTCCTGAAGGCACACCAACAGTTCACATTTTCAACCTTTCCCTAATCAAACACACTTGAATGAACTCATTAGAACATTACAAGAGACTCCAACACCTGAAGTTAATGGGTCAGATAATGGAGACATCCAAAATATGTACTGTTGGTGTGCCTCCAGGAATAGGGTTGGGAAACACTGCCCTATCAAATACAAATTACAAAATACTATTTTGTATTTAAAAATACGTGTTTGAAATACTTGTATTATAAATACTGCCCATTCCTGATCACAACCCTCTCACATGATAATGTTTTAAAACCCACGTTTCACATATGTTCCACACATATTTCACATGTGACTTTAACACGATTGCACATTTGAAGCTCATGTGGCTTTTTTGTGAGGGTAATGCGTTTGGCTGAATACACTGTATTAATTCATAATGTGCTCCAAAATATAACCAGACATAAATTTCTCCCGCAGAGTGCCTGTGAAGGGAGTTTTTGTTGATACAAAGTTAAATATTCACATGCACAGTTGAATTTGGGGTAAACAATGTTGGGCAAGACAAACATACTGTACATACATTTACAGAAACAAGATGGATGTAAATGTGACATACATGTTTAGAGTTTATTCTTTTTAAACATTTACACATCTGATTCTCTGTGTTTTTTCTGTATAGAACTGTATCCGAGATATCACTGATGCCCTTATTGCGATGTGTGAGGACAGACAGGAGGACGAGGAATCAGCCATGCTCAGCAATTCCCAGATTGTCCACAGTGTCATTGACATCTTCGGAGCTGGTGAGAGACCCATATCGTGCCTTTAGATGTAGAACAGACAGTGTTTTTCACTTCAAATCCTCAAATTATGAATATGAACAACATAGCTGTTACATAAGGTAACAGTTCATAACCTGTCCTGCTATATTTCATATCAATTTTAGACTCTTTTAGCCAGAATGCCTTCCAGGGCTGCATAAGATGTTATTGCGCTAATAGCTTTGCTTGTTGTAAACATGCATTTACATCCAGAACCAGATGTTTTTGCTGGCTCTATGTTGCAGTCACAGAGGAGGCACTGCAGACTCTTCTACTAGAGTCAGACCTTGAGTTCTTCTGAGAATTTGATTTAGATGCATGTTTTTCATCTGCTCTTGGCTCAAGCTGTTCATTCTTGTCTCAGTTTATGCATCTTGCTAGTTCTAGTTCATTAAAGAGTATTTAACAAACCCCCTGAGGAGCTCAAACTACTAGTTTTCATTCTTGTAGCCCGAGAACGTTGTTTTTTTAACCCAATAAAACATCTTAGTTGCTAAATGTGATGTGTCTTGGGGACTGCTTATGTATTATAACTATTGCTTTTCCCCCTTGTAGGTTTTGACACCATCATCACTGGTTTGCAGTGGAGTCTATTATACCTGATCAAGTTTCCAAACATCCAGGCTAAAATCGTCCAGGAGATAGGTGAAGACTCAACAAAACAACATTGTGTTTACTGGAAAAAAAGTTTCCCATCATGCATGTCCCTTTCTTAAACTCTGCAGCATCTTGGAGAAATTGGATCTGCATTAGCTGTGAAGTGTGGTTTGCTTTGAGACAGAAACAGGAAACCAAAAATTATACACAATTTGATTCACGGTTTTGAAGGCAGAGTTTAAAAGATTTAGGACCTTAGGAGAACTAAGCTTGTTCTTCATGTGGTATCTCTCTATTTTGGTCTTTTGGAAAAGCAAGAATTTGCCATAAACAGGAAATTATTTTGTTTAAAAGAGATATTATCTACAGGGTTACTCAGAAGTGGCTGCAACCAGAGACATCTGAAAGAAATTTATGGTGATCTGTTGAACTGATGAAGATGAAATGCATATTATTTAGATTTTTCCTTGTAAATTGAGTGTATTAAGCCTGTTTCAGACTTTCAGTTCATTTTTTAGCAAATGTAAACAGCAAAATCACACCAAGCACAATTTTTGTCATTCTTTTTCTCAAGCTACATATGGTAAAATACAGTGTTGGGGGTAACGCGTTACAAGTAATGCGCATTACGTAATGATATAAATTTTTTCAAAGTAACGAGTAATATAACACATTACTTTTAGAAGTAAGTGATATTAATTGAGTTATTCAAAAGAAAACCTAGGGCTTACCTTGCTAAATTGGCTTTTACAATATATATTGCCGAGTAAAAATTACTCAATGGGAGAGCGTGCTGTGAGGGAACAGACAGTCATCTCGCACTCATCATCATAATCAGGTCTCTTTTTTCACAGCAGATGAGTCCGTGTACTATTCTAGTAACTGATATGGGTTTATTTTGAGTCAGAGAGGGCATCTGGTATGTTAGTACTTCATGAATTTACAAACCATTTCACGACAACTCCGTTCAATTTAACGAAGTGGTTCAACTGGTTCACTTAGAAGATACAGTCAAAACAAATGATTCATTCGCGATTTGCCCGTCATTACTACAGACAGTCAGAAACAATGGCAGAAACAATGGTAGGTACATTTTTGCAATGGATTCTTGTAATTTTGAAGTTATCGGAGAAAAGAAGTAGATTTACGTGTGAACAGGGTTGAGGAGTCGCGGAAGAAAGTGAAGAGTGGGGCGGGGTGGGGGTGGGGGTGTGTGTGAGGAGTGGGATCGATAAAATGAGGTGCCGGATTAGATTTCTGAGGTGGCGGCTCCGGCTTGTCTCGACACAAAATAAGCCCTGTGTTTAAGTAAAACTCTTTGACAACTGCAAGAAACACACAACATCGAAAAAAAAACAAAACAAAACTAGATGTTACTAGTTTTCAGTTACTAAAATCAGTTCAGTACTAGAATGAGTGCGAGCACTAGTGCTGAATCGCACTCATCATCATAATCAGGTCTCTTTTTTTCACAGCAGATGAGTCCGTGTACTATTTTAGTTACTGATATGGGTTTATTTTGAGTCAGAGAGGGTGTCCGGTATGTTAGTACTTCATGAAGATGCAAACCATTTCATGACTACTCCGTTCAATGTAACGAAGTGGTTCAACTGGTTCACTTAGAAGATCCAGTTAAAACAAATGATTCATTCGCGATTCGCCCATCATTACTACAGACAGTCAGAAACAATGGCAGAAACAATGGTACAGTAGGTACATTTTTGCAAAGGATTCTTGTTATTTTGAACTTATCGAAGAAAAGAAGTGGATTTATGTGTGAAGAGGGTTGGGGAGTCGTGGAGGAAAGTGAAGACCGGGGCGGGGTGGGGGTGTGTATGAGGAGTGGGATCGATAAAATGAGGTGCCGGATCAGATTTCTGAGGTGCCAGATCCAGCTTGTTCCAGCACAGATTAAGCCCTGTGTTTAAGTAAAACTTTTTGACAACTGCAAGAAACACACAACATCGAAAAAAGAACAAAAGCAAAACTAGATGCGAAGCACTACACTCGCACCCCACCTCTACCTAAACAACAAACGATTGACGTTAGTTCACATTTTTATATTTATTATATATTATAATAATAATAATAATAATTATTATTATTATTATTAATAATAATTTTTACAAAATATTTATTATGTTATTTTTTTGGTCAGTATTATTAGTCTTCTTAATTTTTATTTTCAATTGACCTCAGAACAAACCACTGTAATCCAGCAACTTGCCTAATTAACCTACTGTAGATTGCCAAGTCAATCAAAATATACTGTAGTTAAGCCTATGAATTGAACTGTAAGCTCAATGCAATTATCTTGAAAATAACTATAAAATGTTATGTACTGTCATCATGGCAAGAACTTAGTATTTAAAACGTTGTTTAAAATCTTCTTTCCAATAAAAATAATTTGGAAAATATTTGAAAAAGAATAATAGGGTAATCATTTTACCTTCAACTGTATAAAAATGATGCTGCAGTATACATTATAGGACAATTTTGAAGTTTTTACTCAAATTGATGTTAATAAATTGTAGGATACATTCAAAACTAAATTAAGAACATCTAAAAATAGCATTAGTGTGTTTTAAAATTGTTTCTAACTGAATGCAATTAAAAGTTAATATTTCTTCATTATCAGTTTTGTTCATTTATTTTTTGCTCTTTTCCTAGATAACCAAGTTGGAATGGATAGATTACCACAGTTTAAAGACAGGCCAAACATGCCTTACACAGAAGCTTTCATAAATGAGGTGTTTCGCCATGCGTCCTACATGCCTTTCACCATACCTCACTGGTGAGTTTATGCTTTTCTCTATCAGTTCATAGCACTACTATAACCTTATAACTACATTAATAACTGATACCAGCAATCCACATTCTTCTCCATCATGTTCTCCAGCACAACTGAAAACGTTACATTGAAAGGATACTTCATCCCCAAAGACACATGTGTGTTTATCAACCAATATCAAGTCAATCATGACATGTGAGTATTACACTCCCTCCACATTTAAAGGCTTTTCTAAAGCTCTCAACTGTAAAGCTATGTCATTTATAATATTAAGTCAACAATAATGAATGGATTGCTGTCTGGTAAAGGATTTTTAACACATGGCATTTAACACATGGCTAGCTGCTGATTATCCCACTTATTCCATGGTCATTTGCTAAGTTAAAACCAAGCAGTTCCAGAGCAATATTTAACAGAAGTTATGTAAATTATGATGTTCGATCTCCCAGTCCCTGCTTTGAATCAGTCACAGGCAGAAAGAGAGGAAGTTTGTGCATGAGAGATAGATTGATTGTATGTAAATTACAGGGGCATATCTAATAGCTCATAGTAATTTGTGATAGCTATCTCTTCACCAATATATCTGAGCACATTGTTATTAATTCCCATCGGCTCCCTGGTGAAGCACAAAGTTGCTGGGTTCCATTTGGCATTCTTATAATACAATATAAAAGTATGTTGTTGTTTTTTTGTGAAGAAAAAATACATACTTTTGAGTGTGTAAGAAGAGTATGCAAACTTTGGGATATACTACATCCTCATTAATAGACCGTTATGTTGCTTAATTACCTTTCAAGGTAACCTTTAAAGACCTTTCAATGTCTTAAGGTCTTTGGATAATTATGCACTTAGAAGTTAATGTTTACACAAGTTTTTGTTTAAGTTCACATTGTTGTTGCAGATGAAATATAACATGGAAAATGCTTGGTATTAATCAATATTTAATCAAACAACTTTACCGAAGCCTCTCTACTTGACTGTTGGTCTCACAATTCTGCCATGTTTGTAGTTTGTACTTTTTCCTCCGAGTTTGTAGTTCTAATTGAATTCATGTCCTACATGAAATTTATTGTGGGCAATATTAGTGGTTAGAGTATAGAGCGTTCTACACTTTGAATTTCTAACTGCAATAGTACACCATCTGGGAACCTTTGGCATACTCTTTTCAACATATTACGGTTTGGGACATACTAATTCTATTTTCCAATACTATTTAGGACAGATAGGATGCGAATTGGGATGGAGCTATAGTGTCAGGTCCTCAAGATTACACAGATGAATGAAGGCTCTGGCAACTGTGAATAATTTGCTTTGTTTGCTATATACTCACCACTTTATTAGGTACACCTGTCCAAGCTAATTTCTAGTCAGCCAATCACATGTCAGCAACTCAATGTATTTAGGCATGGTCAAGACGATCTGCTGCAGTTGAAACCAAGCATCAGAATGGGGAAGAAAGGGGATTTTAGTGACTTTGAACGTGGCATGGTTGTTGGTGCCAAACAGGCTGGTCTGAGTATTTCAGAAACTGCTGATCGACTGGGATTTTCACGCACAATCATCTCTAGGGTTTACAGAGAAGGGTCTGAATAAGAGAAAATATCCAGTGAGCGGCAGTTCTGTGGGCGCAAATGCCTTGTTGATGCCACAGGTCAGAGGAGAATGGCCAGACTGGTTCGAGCTGAATCAGTCAACAGTAACTCAATTAACCACTCGTTAACAACCGAGGTATGCAGAAAAGCATCTCTGAACACACAACACGTCCAACCTTGAGGCGAATGGGCTACAGCAGCAAAAGACCACACCAGGTGCCACTCCTGTCAGCTAAAAACAGGAAACTGAGGCTACAATCTGCACAGGCTCACCGAAATTGGACAATAGAAGATTTGAAAAACGTTGCCTGGTGTGATGAGTCTGGATTTTTGCTGTGACATTCGGATAGTCAACGCCACAGCCTACCTGAGTATTGTTGCTGACCATATCCATCCCTTTATGACCACAATGTACCCATTTTCTGATGGCTACTTCCAGAAGGATAACACCATGTCATAAGCTGAATCTTCTCAGACGGGTTTCTTAAACATGACAATGAGCTCACTGTACTCAAATGGCCTCCACAGTCACCAGTTCTCAGTTCAGTAGAGCACCTTTGGTTTGTGGTGGAACGGCAGAATAGCATTATATTTGCAGTACCTTGTTAAATCTATGTCACAAAGGATTATAGTAGTTCTGAAGGCAAAAGGGGGTGCACCTATTAAAGTGTGTATAGAGTGTGTGTGTGTGTATATATATATATATAACTTACAACTTTACTTAATGCCAATTGAGTAACTACATTTTTGTATTTCCCCTCCAAAAAAAACGTTTCACGTCATGCATGTCCCTTACTTAAACTCTGCAGCATCTTGGAGAAATTGGATCTGCATTAGCTGTGTGGTTTGCTTTTAGACGGAAACAGGAAACCAAAAATTATACACAACTTGATTCACAGTTTAAACGTCAGAGTTTAAAAGAGTTTAGACTGAAGGAGAGCTGAGCTATTTCTTCATGTAATCTATATATTTTATATTATACATATAACTTTTGGGTTATTTGCCAATTGAGTAACTATGTTTTTGTATTTTCCCTCCAAACAAAAGTGAGATATGGGATGATGCAGAGTCCTTTCAACCTGAACGGTTCCTCACCCTCTCTGGCCACTTAAATAAAAGCTTGACTGAGAAGGTCATGATATTTGGCATGGGAATACGCCGTTGTCTCGGAGACAACATTGCCCGTCTGGAGATGTTTGTGTTTTTAACCACCCTGCTGCACCGTCTGCACATAGAGAACGTTCCGGGGCAGGAGCTCGACTTGAGCTCTACATTCGGCCTCACCATGAAGCCCAGACCATACAGAATAAAAATCATACCTCGTAACTAAACTATTATGCTCTCAGTGTTCCAGATGGATCTACAGAATAATTGCTAAAGTCACAGCACCAAGCTATTGTTGGCATCACTGGACTGCTAAGCTAAGCTAATCCCTTTTCTCTTCTCTACCTCTGGTTTACCTGTGTTATGGTTAATTTGGCACACCATGTACTTGAATGTTTGCTAGTTGATGAGCCACTAAATGAATTAGCCACTAAACTGTCAAAACGTAAAATACTTACGTTTTCTCGTGAGATCAGGCTGGTATTTGTGATAATGCATGAAGACTTAAGCATAAAGGATTTGGTTACTTTATACTTTTAGCACAAATTTTGAATTGTAAAAAAAAATGCATTTTTAAAACTGAATTTCAGTGGCACTGAAGGTTAGGGTGTTTTCTATATGTTGAAAGGCTGTTTTTATGTTAGATTAAATTGAACCAGAAAGAACGGCATTGCTGAATTTGCATTAATCAACAAATATCTTTAACTTTTCAAATGTACGTCAGTTTAATATATTGACTGTCTAATATATACGACTGATTAATTATGGATTAATCATATTAATAAGCTATGTTAACCATGTTTTGTAACTTGACAGAATGGAATAGAATAAAGGAGTTTAAATGACAAAAAAAAGTGCATTGTGTATACTTAATTTTAATCGTTTGTGATGTAGCGATTCATTCCATCAGCCCAATGACGAAATACGATGAATGGTCGAAGCTTAAATGCCTGTAAGCCAAACCATTTAGGTTCAAAAACTAATCCTAATGATTGGTGTGAACTTAATCCATTTGAGTAAACAGAGCAATTTGTGCACAGTAAAACTCAATAGATGAAGAGAACTCCGATTGCTACCAACCGTTTGAGTTAAAAAAACTAATCTATATGAGTTCTGTCAACTTACTCCATTGAAGTTGAAGTAATGGGGCATTTAATTAACTCATTACCCTCAATGCTGAGTTCAAAACTCTGAGTAGAATGAGTATAATTAACTTTCAGTAAATTTTGAGTTAACTACACTCATTTCATTTGATAAAGTTGACTGTTGGGTTTACAATGTAGGAATGGGTCACATTTGTCGTTCATGGATCAATTTAGAGTTTTCATTTATATTTAATCCCATACTCTTCATTTATATGTTCAATAGGGACCCAATGTCGGATGTAGGGCTAACTAATACCTCTTAGTACCGTTACCTCCTGCTCACCCCTACTAAAAGTGTAGTTTATTTAGTAATTTCCATACAACTTGCTAAATCAGCGATAACCAAAATCCAATAGTCTTCGAGCTGAAGTGTCGACTGCTTCATACAGTCTTGTGTGATTTGTTTGGATCATATACAGCACACAATATCAACGCAGTACCAGCCTTCACATAATCTACAGAATATAATGATTTCAGGAGAATCTAGAATGAATCAAAACTTTACACTGTATTTTACAAGTAAACGTGTATCATGCCAATTAAAGGATCAAACAATGAAAAGCCAATATAGAAATGTACAACATTAATTACTTTAAGATAAGTCCAAGTGTTAGAGATTGATGTACACTGAAAGAAATTATTCAAAGATGATTCAACCCATATAAATTGTTTGCAACAATTTTGCAGAAATACATTTTTTCAGTGTACTTTGCAGCATACAGTATAAGTCTGGATGTAGAGACTCACACACTGGAACGAGGTATCCTGGCTACAAGATTCCAATGGCATTTTTGCACCTTTCCCTTAAATACTCAACTCTGAACAAACATCCATAAATTCAAGACAATAACAGCTTCACAAAGACCCTTGTCTGGTCATGAGTTGATGTGAAGACTATTTTCCCTGAAGTGGAGCATCTGGCAAAAATCTTATCAAAGTGAAAAAACCCAGATCAACAGAAACAAGAACAAATGTGAAGTAATATAGTTTGAGACCACGTAACCAATCACACAGAGACATTTAAAAATACACCAGACATGAAAAAGAAAAATTATAAATCCACAAGAGACACCATATTGAGAACTTGGATGTTAAATGTGGAGTGAGCTGCTCTGGTGGAGAAGGTGAAGTAGAGGGCAGAGAGGGGTGTTCAGGGTTGGTGAAGGAGTTGGTTTCCTAATTGATGTTCTTCTCAGATTAGAAAGTTTATTGTTGTATTGTCTGAAAAATCTCATGGTCTTGCCTCATGGCATTCCATCATTGTTCTCGGGGTATGAGTTTATAGAGGGATTTAGCTTACTCATATTTTTTACAGTACATCTCAGAAAATGACATGCTGGTATTTGTTTTCACTGATCACGTATTAATTATTTTTTACCTACTTTTATCTAGTAAGTTTTTTTCCTATAATGCCTTTTTACTTTTTGAATGTTTGTCCAGCCGATTTAAATGTTATCAGCTGATATATATGGACCAGTAGGGTAGGCTCAGAAGGCTGTTATCATCCATCCACATGGTCAATCAGCTATAATCACATACGGCTGCAGCCGGATGTTAACAAAAATGATTTATATTATAAAAAATTTTATTGTATTTTATTATGTCTACCCCCACCCCAACCCTAAACCCAACCATCACAATAATGTAAAAACAGATCTCGATCTGGAGGCTTCTCCATTAGTATAGCTGATTAACCATGTGGATGGATGATAACAGAAGGCCCCTACTGGCCCATATGTATCAGCTTATTGGACCTAAAAATATGTACAAAGTTATAAATCTCGAAGTCCTCTCCAATTTTTTTTTATGTGAAGCTGCTTTGACACAATCTACATTGTATAAGCGCTATACAAATAAAGGTGAATTGAATTGAATTGAAAATTATGTTTTTGAAAAATCGTTTTTCAAGAACTACAACATATGTCTTGTTTGGACTACAAGCATAGTTTATGATATCACAAAGCAGCCCAAACCCTGGCTACTGAGATTTGAATGGTTGGGAGGTGGGAAGGGGTTTCAAAACAACAACAACATTACCACAATAATATATATTATTTTTAAATATTACTTTTCTAAAAGTTCTAAAAGGAAGTGGTGCCATTGAAAAGTATTTTTGGTTACTCATAGAAGCTTACAATGAACATTTCTTAAAATACCACTTTCTTAGTACAAAAAATAAATAAATAAAATTAAATAATGTTTTAAAAAAAAAACTTTCCCCACGATAAAGAACATTTTATTGAATGAAAAGGGTTCTTCAGGGAGCAATCTCTGCAAAAAAAGAACCATTATTTTATTAAGCAAAACCAAGTGTTGTTAAGCAAAAGAGACCTCTTCCAGAACAACAACAAAAATCGTCACAACTTTAAACTATTCAATAGTAGCTTATGGTGTGCCTTTAGAATATCTGCAGTACATCTACATTTATTTCACTGCAAAAATTTTAAATAGCCCAGTCTACAAGTGCGGTTTATTTATAAACTAATTTTGAGAGGATCACGTGCTGGCACCTCATTAGCTCCGTAATCTGCCCTATTAGATGATTATGGAGGCATTATAAATAACCAGAGTTTTTTCACTCCAGTTATCTTCGTCTTGAAGCTTCCCCCCCTTCCACCCCTACATCCCACCCTTTTTCCGATAGGGCAACACGGCGGCCCAGTGACTAGCACTGTTGCCTCACAGCAAGAACGCACTGGTCCAACCTTCTATTGTGCCGGTTGGTGTTTCTGTGCGGAGTTTGCATGTTCTCTCTGTGTTTGCGTGGGGTTTTCCGGGGTTCTCTGGTTTCCTCCCACCATTCAAAAAGCATACACCATAGCCAATCGACTAAACCAAATGATCACCTAAGACAACCTTAGTTTACACTTTTCACATGGCGACATGCAGGGGAGTTATCAAGACCTACCTGAGCTCGAACTCCCCTCTCGCCCTTCTAACGGGAGGGAGTCCCGGGCTCGAGTATATTACGAGCTCAGGGCTCTCTCCCGGGACAGCATGCCAATTACGCTTTATTGATTATCAGCTAAGTGTGAACTCTAAATTCTTATTATAGCTTTATATTTCGATTTACAGTCGATAAAACAACACTTTACGTTTATTAAGATTTAATTATCCTCAAACCATGAGAAGGGTCATTGATGTCACTGGGGCCATCCTGTATATTGCAGAGATTTGGATGCGTGACTGAGTGTCAATCCACACAATTTACTCTCTTTTGCCTCCTGTATTTGCCAAGTGAGGCTTCATTCACGCTCATTGCCTTTTCACACATTAGCAGCATAAGTTGGCCAAGTGACTTCGTAATTGGTGCAGGCTCCTCTGATCCCCCCGCTGGGCACTGAATGTGCCTTACTGGTTTGCATGCGATGGCCTGGGACACCTTTGCCCTCTGCGTTAGCCAGACACGCACATTTAGATAAAGGGGTGACAAGGGACACAATCTGATTTACGATGAAAATGAACAAGCAACACATTAGACACAAAAGTTTTTTACATGTAACACTTGGACTAGTTAACCTCATCATAACTCCTTGGTTTCTTGAGGGTTTCATAACCGCATAAAAAAACCCAAAGTGAACTGTCCCTTTAACAAAGGTGTAAAATGATGTTCGGCAAAAATGGTGAAAGAAAGGTGGGAAAAGCACAAACAAGGCTACGACTGCTATTATAGAAATATATCAAATGAAGGATAAATTGTTATGCTGTTTTTATTTATATACACACACGCACACTCACACACTCATATAAATATAGGCATATTAGACATCTTCTTCCACAGGTTGACCCGATTTTAATTTTAAAATCACCTGTAAAGAAAGAATGAGAATTGAATGTAAATGAGAAATAATGACGTTCACATTATAATAGGAGTAATTTTATTAAATAATGTAGATACCTCTTTCAGCTGAGCTATTTCTTTGCTGTCTACATTCCTCTGAGCATTGTTGGTGATGGCTTTCACTCGAGTTGCATAGCTGAAAGGATTCATAAGCACACATGACTACATATTCCTTGTAAACTTAAATTTCGATTTAAAAAAGATCAATTAAAGGGATAGTTCACAAAAAATTACACTTCTGCTATCATTAACTCAACACTTGACTTCTTTCTAAAGCAGTTTGAGTTTTTTTTTGTTCTGATGCACACAAAAGAAAACATTTTGAAGAATGTTGGAAACCTGCAACCACTGACTTCCATACATTCTAAGAAATGCTGGGTTATATAAACCCAAATTGGGTAAAATATGGACTAACCCAAACTTAAAAAATTTAATCCCATTAATTTAATTTAAAAATATACCTAGAAGTTTGTTTAGTCCCTATCAGAGGCGGATTTAACTAATAAGGAAAGTAAGCGGTCGCTTAGGGTGCCAGGAAATCTGAGGGCTAGATAAATATCTAGATGTATAAATTATACCTATACATTATATATATATATATATATATATCTGTTATGATCACCAGCGATCTAGCGGCTGCATATCGCTGGTAAACACACAGAACTACAAATTCGCCGTTGTATGGACTACAAATCCTGTCATGCAGCGCTCACTCACACCAGTTTCACAGCTGAAGCTCATCATTCATACGTTACCCGGACTATAAAGACAGTAAAGTACTATAAAGTAGTTTTGTAAACTTTACAACACGTTTTCCTTGCCTTGTTTTGCTGTGTTAGACCCTTGCCTTGTTTTTTTTGTTTATTCCTATATGCTGCCTGCCTTTTGACCTTTCACTTGTTTATGAACACGACTCTGGATTTCCTGTGTACATCTGTTTGCCCCTGTGTTGACTGTTGCTTGTTTGACCATTTTTGTTAATAAACCCAGCATTTGGACCCGACCACCGCTGTCAGCGTCCACTTCACATCACAATGACATTGTTTTCTATCATATTTTGTACGTTGAGGGTCTAAAATTTTTTATTTGAAAGTAATTACCTTTTTCCCCCACCTTCAATCATGGACCAGTTCAGCAGTCAAATCAGTAAAGAATTAGTTATAAAAATGAAATAGTTAATTTATTATTTTTAGTTGTGAATTCATTTGAAAGAAAACAAAAACAAATTGTTTCAAATGTTTTACAAGATGCTTTACATGTTATTATTATTTTGCATTTAGATAAAAAGTAGAAAAGGAGATCAAATGATATAAGAAAAAAACTGCAAAATAATAATAAATAAAATTAAAGTATAAAAAGGTGCATTTTTGAACTTTTGGGCCATATGGCTGGAATTGCTTAGGGCCCCGAAATCACCAAATCCACCTCTGGTCCCTGTTACACCTAGAATTAGGATGAAATGACCCCTCATTTTTTGGAGTGTATAGTATTTGTTTTTCCTATTTGTGTGTCAATGGTTACAGCTTTGCAACATTCTTCAATATATCTTCTTATCCATCTTCTCATTGATTTTGTGCATGTAAGGCAGCTGCAGTTGGATCTCACATGAGTGAGGTGAGCGTCTCGTCCAGGTTGCAGTCAGAGGGAGAGATGTTGAGGATCATGAGGGTCTTGGCATTGCCCCCCAGTGAGTCCTGCATGAGCTGGGTCAGCTTGTTATTACGGTAGGGAACATGAGGCTGCTCCATTGACAACGCTGAAATTACATCTCCAAGAGCACTCAGGGATTTGTTGATAGAGTTTGCCTCCTGGAATGAAACCAAAAATGTATGGAATTTATTTGCTTTGAAAAAAAGTCAAGATCTTGAGATGCACTTCAAAATGTATTTGCCTTTGCAAAATAGGAATATTTAACTCAGAATAGTAAAATATCAAAATAAAGACTTCCTGGTTGTCAGACTTTGTGTATGTTAGGTGTATTCTCTTGATACATGTTTAATTGGGAACAAAATAGCTCTTTTATCTACTTTTCTTCTGTATTTTGCATACATCTTGTGTTCTAATTATTGGCAATTTTCCTAGGTGCACTTGAAAGCAGCTTTTATATTGTATAAGTTTAAAGCACCTTCAGTTGGTCGTCCTTGGCTCCAGTTTTTGCTGCTCGTTCACTTCCTGCCAAGTCCACCAAACTAAGCTTTCCAAAACTCACACTCCCATTGGTCAGATTACGGCTCTCGATCATAATGCCAATGATCAGGTGGGAGCGGGAACTTTCTACATTCATCTCTGCAAGAAAGTATGATCAAATCAAAATAATTAAAAATTAATATTACTGCAAATGCTACATATGATAACTTGTGCAATTCATTAATAAACAGATTCTTTTTGAATCACCCTGTATATCCAGCCAGCTTACTTTGGTCCCATGACAATTATCTGGTGTTTGTGCTGAGTTCTACTGAGTTTACATTTCGACTTTTTTAGAAAAGCCGTACAAATGGAGATACTTATGTTTAATTATCTATATGTTTTAGTTTGCAAATGCTTTTTGATGAATTTGTTATGAGGTGATAACTTGTAACATAAGGATTTTTTATAGTGTTGTGTGAAAATTGAGTCTTCATTAATTGATAAAAATACCAAATGTTTGCAGATATTTAAGAATCATGCAGTGAACATGTTCATCCAACAAAATGTTAAGGTTTAGAATCTAATTATTACATATTAAACTACTTGACATTATTAAAAGTACATGCTGAGTGACTGATGTTTGTTAAGTCAGAGTGCTGACTTTCATTTTTGGTGATGTCAGTCTGTTTGTGTGGAGTCATCAGATGAGGGTCAGGGTGAAAAGTGTATTGAACTTGAACTGCAAAACCTAGTTCAACCACTGGGTGTCAATCTAACATACTGCACCTTTAAATAATATTCATGCTCTTTATAACTTTAAATCACTAATTCAGATCTGTTTTCAAAGAGCATTACAGATTTAAACTCAAGGACCTCCTCCTTGTGTCGAAGTTTGGCATCAGTGCCTGGTCATCATGTTCTGACCATGCATTCATACTGAGTTTAACTGAAGCAATTAATCCAAACCATTTAACAGGGACTTTTGAAGTTTCATTAAGCACGTACTTGTGGCCGCAATGTGGCGGTTTGCAGAGCCCTGCTCAAATAATGCGAAGAGTTCGCCGGCGCTGGTTGCGTCCTTTGTCTCAGCTCCCTGGGCGAACACTAGCCCCTTTCTGTCCCTCTTAATTTCGATTCGCTTGTTGAAAGCTTCAGCTGGGCTCACAAAGAGATCCTGCAGGCGGTCATTGTACAGTTCCAGCATGTAGGCTGAAACCTGAGGATGGACAAAAGAAAGACGTTTAAAGACTAACGGTACATCTGTCCAGCTCAAGACACTAAATGTTAAAAAAGTGTAAAAGCACCTTAAACTCAAATTTAGACTCGTTATCCTGGATGATCTCAAAGATCCTGGTGAATGTTCTGGGAATGAGTCCTGGGTTCCTTCGATCTTTGTCTCCGACCATTGTGAAGGTTTTCCCTGAACCCGTATGGCCGTATGCAAAAATGCACACATTAAATCCATCAATCGCACACTGGATCAACCTAGAGATAATGTACATCTTAGCATGTACATCCTGCTGATATATATCTGTTATAAACAGGGGTGGATTTAGTGATTTGGGGGCCCTAAGCAGATCCAGGCATGGGGCCCAACAGTCCTTCAATGCACCATTTTTAGTTTTATACATTTTTTTTATTCATTTATTTTGCTGATTTTTTTTATGTCACTGAATCTTCTTTTCCATGTTTTATCTTAATGAAATCTCTACATTTTAAAAGGGTTTTTTCTTAAAATTAATTCACAACTAAAAAAAACTAATAAATTGAAAATAATAAATTGTTTTAAAAACGGAATCTTTACCGGACTTGAATGCTGGGCTGCTCCATGATTGGGGTGTAAGAAAAATTTGCGTAGATGTTATAATTATGTTAAAATGTAATTTGTTCGATCCTCACCATACAAAATACAAAGAAAAAAACATGTTATGTGTATAATTTATACTTCTAGGCATTTATTGGGGGCCCCCAAATTTCCTGGGGCTCTAAGTGGCTGCTCACTTCGCTTATTTGTTTATTCCTTCCCTGGATATAAATCAGATGTTTTATATTTGGTTCATAACAAAATGTCAGAATTGAAACCTGGCTTACATGCCAGGAGTTCTTACTTGCTAAACGATTATTGAATATTAAGACGGAACTTCACAGAATGACTTGTTGGAGTGGAGCTCCTCAACACTAAATAAATTGTAAACAGTTTGAGTAATAGGTTGGAGTTAAAGATTTAACATGTTCTGTGGTTGATGTTGAGACTATTCTCTGTCTTTGAGGCATTTCATAACTTATTGTATCTAATGTTCTTTCGGCTGTCAATGCCATAATCTTGGAGTGTAAGAATAGACCTAGTATTTACACAAATACCTACACTGTAAAACCCAAAAGTTAAGGTAACTCAAGCCATTTGAGGAAACCATTTGCAACAAACTATTTAAGTTCAAAAACTAATTCTAATGAGTACTCAGGACTTAATAAATTTGAGTAAATGAAGCAATTTGAGCAAAATAAAACGCAATAAGTGAAGAGAACTCAAACCAACTGAGTACTGTGAAACTCAATAAGTCAAGGCAACTCAAACTGTTTGAGGAAACCAATTGCAACAAACCATTTAAGTTAAAAACTAATCTATACGAGTACTGTGAACTTACTTCATTTAAGTTGAAGTAATGAGGTATTTAATAACTTGTTACCTTTAAAACAGAATTCAGAAGTCTTTTCAAATGAGTAGAATTAACTTTCAGTCAATTTTGAGTTACACTACACTCATTTCAGTGGACTGTTTTACAGTGTACATTATGCACCTTCACTGAAGGAGAAGTTCTGAATTATATAGTTGGTTGCACTACAATTATAATGAATTAAGAGCTTCAAACGTTAATTACATGGAACAGAGTGCCCAGGATATTATTAACAAATTCAATCTTTTTGTGTTCCACAGAAAAAAAGAAAGTAGCAGTTGTTTGAAGTGACTTTAGATTTTCTGGTGTGAACTATTTGTTTAACTTACCACAAAAAAATTTAAATGTATAGTGTGTGTATTCCAGTATCACTCTTACCCACTGGACTCAATGAAGACCTCTTCCTGTGTACATTCTGTGTTGAAGATCTTGTCAAACTGAAACTCGCGAGGTCCTCGAGGGGTCTCCAGGATCACAGAGTAATCATCCAGACAAGCAACGGTGATGTGGCCTTTTTTTGCTTGCTCCGCACGTGTTAGTGGCCTTATTCGACAGAATACTCTGATCTTACCTGTATAAGACCAAACAAAGTCAGGCTTTTCACACTGCTTCTAACTTCAGGTCATCGTTGTTCTAAACACTACTTTTAACCCTGGGTAAAGAAGCATTTCACATCACCTGGGGACGGGGTTATGAAAACTTGCTCTGGAGCATTGCAGGGCGAAGTTTGTTTTTGAGCCTGCTGGATCAGAAATTTAGCAGTGATACTTCTGTCATGTCAGGCAATGCATATTGTATAAACAGGTTGTCCGCAAATGGCACTGCAAATATGCATATATGAATGTTAACCCGGGGTTTAGGAATAAACAATGTGAGAGAATACCCAGGCTTAACAGTTTACCCAAGGTATGGAAAGCAGTGTTAAAAACATGATTACAGATTTCCTAAGATACCATTTATCCGGGGTCTTTGAAGTAGGTTTTACAATTTTAAGTGTGTAAAGCAGTGTGAAATTAGAAAAAATTAAAAATGTGAAATTAAGCCCTTCTTTTTACCTGGAGTTATGAAACAGATAATAGAATGATAATAACCCATGGTTAAAAGCAGTGTGAAAAACCTATAGTTACCTAGCAATAAAGCAGAAACATACAAAACATACAAAAATATTACACTTATTTCTTTGATTTGAAAGCTGAATTTTCTGCATTATTACTCCAGTAACATGATACTTCGTTTTAATAGGCTGATTTGCTATTTAATACACATTTATTAAAAAGTAATAATAATAATAATAATAAATAATAATAATAATATTAATAATCATTATTATTATTATTATTATTATTATTATTATTATTATTATTAACAATTGAATAATTTATTAAGTATTCTTTAATAAATCGAAAAAATTCTAAATTCCGCTTCACAGGTTTTGGCACACACTTCCTATTACCCTTGCACTTCACTGGCTTCCTGTTAGTTCACATATTGATTTTGACAAATAAAAAGCAGTGCATGGTCTAACACCTGACTACATTTGTGACCTGGTAACTCTCACCACACTCCCACCTGCAGTCTTCGTTCTTCATCTGGACTTACTCTGTATCAGCCACACTGTAAACTAAAGACCATGGGTGGTAGAGCTTTTTCGTACAGTGCACCTAAGCTATGGAATAGTCTACCTATCAGCATCAGGAATGCCGCTTCTCTGGACTGTTTTAAGAAACTTCTCAAGACTCATATTTTTACCATTGCTATTAATTTAGGTTGATTATTTTTATCAATTTAATCATTCAATTTTATTGTTCATATTTTATTGTCTTATTGTAGTGTTTTTACATTTTTCTTTATTGTTCTGCTTTGTTACAGTTTGCCTTGTATGCCTTATAGCGCTTTGGGTTTGAGAAAAGCGCACTATAAATAAAATGTATTATTATTCATTCATTCATTCATTTTCTTTTTGGCTTAGTCCCTTTATTATTCCGAGGTCGCCACAGCAGAATGAACCACCAACTTATCCAGCACATGTTTTATGCAGCGCATGCCTTGTCAGCTGCAACCCATCTTTAGGAAACATCCATACACACTCATTCACACTCATACACTACGAACAATTTAGCCTACCCAATTCACCTGTACCGCATGTCTTTGGACTGTGGGGGAAACCGGAGCACCCGGAGGAAACCCACACAAACGCAGGGAGAACATGCAAACTCCACACAGAAACGCCAACTGACCCAGTCGAGACTCAAACCAGTGACCTTCTTGCTGTGAGCCGACAGCACAACCTACTGCTCCACTGCGACGCCCTGTATTATTATTATTATTATTATTATTATTATTATTATTATTATTATTATTATTATTATTATTATTAAAAAGATCCAAAGAACATAATTAACCTGAAATAAAATGTTTTTGTAACATTATACACTTTATTTTTTAAATTTGGATTTCGAAATTATTTTTTATTTAACAATGATGCTTTAAATTGATCAAAAGATATGATAAAAACATTTATAATGTAAAAAATGATGATGTTTTATTCATCAAAAATGCTTTTCCACAATAATAATACAATTTATTTATTTTCAATATTAAATCATTAAATCAATTTAAAATATATTCTAACAGAAAATAGCTATTTCATATAGTAAAAATATTTCAAAACATTACCATAGTATTGTTTTGCCACACTTTGGATCAAATAAATGCAGTCTTGGTGCGCAGAGAAGGCCTTGCAAATAATTCAAAACCCTATATGGGCAAAAAATGCCTGTAGTTTTCAGTCTTTTTGGCACTCATTTATATCACTATTGGATTCGAATAGAAATGATCAAAATAGTTAACAAGAATTTCTGGGAAACCAGTCAAGGGTCTTGGAGATATTTGGCCCAAAGCCTCAAAATAAATTATACATTGCCCAAAAAGGGCTATTCCAGTTCATGTTGTGTCTGGCAACAGTTGTTACATAAACTCATTTCTGTCTTTGCTCATGGTGCAAGGATGTGGTATACTATGCCTTTCATGTCCTCCACCATGTTGTAGTACTTCTTCCTCAGGGTCCTTTCAGCTGTGTAGTTTTCAATAATCTTTTTGTTTTCATCTTTCATTTGCTTCAACTAGACATACAGATAACATAAGAACATAACATCAGGAACCTAAGGCCATAAACTGAAAAGAAAAAGCAGATTCAATGCAGTTCAATCAGTATGAATCAATTTAGTCAGTTAAATAATTGTTGAGATTATAAAATTGAAGATATATTTGTCTTAGCGGTTTCACCTCAGCCTGCAATAATAACAGCTGCTGCCCAACACTTTTCTCAGAACTTAATAATCCATTCTTCCGGAATTCTTCCTCAAATTTCTAAAACATAAAGGGAAAACATTCACATATCATGTGAGAATGAGTGCTAATTAAAACGAGTGTGTATGAATTTGTAAAATACTTTGACCGCTTCATCCATCTCTGCTGTCCATGCCTCATTTGCATTCGTTTCTAGAAATAACACAGAACGAACTTACAATATATACATCTTTCCAAAAAGAGACAGTTAAGGAGTTACATAGCTACGAATTTCCTATACTTACCAATGACAGTGGGCTTAGCCCCCGATCTAATGCACTCCAAAGCTAGCTGTCTGACCTCATGATTAAGCAAACTGGCCTGGGATCCATTACTCGTTTGTGGCTCTGTCCTGAGTTAACATGAATCAATTAGGAGATGCTTGTATGTTCATAATTTGATAGATTTAAAGAGCCCATATTATACATGAAATAGGGTCATATTTAGGTTGTAAGGGTCTCCAACAACAGTCTAATATGCATGCAAGGTCATAAAACACTTTTATGGTCTTATAATCTGCATTTATTTTTACCTAATTATCCCAACGACTCCCATATGAAACGTTCAGCGATTCATTTGTTCCCAACCCCCTCCTCAGCGCGAAGCTAATCTGCGCTGATTGGACCGATGACAGCCTGCTGCGATTGGTCGACAGTGACAGGCTTCAGCACGAGACAGAGTGAAATGCCCAGCTGGTAATCAACTATATAAAAGTAGTCACAGTGCACATGCGCTTCATAGTGTAAGGCTTTTTTCACACACACACACACAACCCTCCTCAGAAGAACTGGGGGAAACGACGCGAGTCTCTCTCTCTCTCTCTCTCACACACAGACACACACAACGCTCCTCAGAAAAACTAGGGAAAGCGACGCGAGTCTCTCTCTCTCTCTTTCTCTCTCACACACACACACAACGCTCCTCAAAAGAACTAGGGAAAGCGACGCGAGTCTCTCTCTCTCTCTCTCTCTCTCTCTCTCTCACACACACACACACACACACACACACACACACACACACACACACACACACAACGCTCCTCAGAAAAACTAGGGAAAGCGACGCGAGTCTCTCTCTCTCTCTCTCTCTCTCTCTCTCTCTCTCTCACACATACACACACACACACAACGCTCCTCAGAACTAGGGAAAGCGACGCGAGTCTCTCTCTCTCTCTCTCTCTCTCTCTCTCTCTCACACACACACACACACACACACAACGCTCCTCAGAACTAGGGAAAGCGACGCGAGTCTCCTGTCTCCTAGCTTACGATCGCCATAGCAACGACAAACGGCAGTGGAACGCGAGCTTACAAAAGCCTTTAACGTTAAATCCGTAAACAAAGCGGCACGCGTCGCGTTTTTAACGTGGCTTACATGTGATAAGAGAATATAAAGAATAACCGCGTGTACTGTACCAGGTTAACAAGTAACAAAACACAATAAATACATAATTTGCAAGCTAGAGTAAACGAGGCAACAATTTTAATCGCACTTACTTACACTAGTGAATAAACCTCAACTACTGACTCTTCACAGTTTCATCTTTGGGTAGAGACTGTCAATATTATCCATCTGAGCACAGCGTGACTTCATTGGACCGGCGGTGTCTGTGTGTGTGTCTAGTGTTTTTTCTGTGTTAGTGGGCGGGGCCGCAGGTTTCAAATCTCCCTGGTTTGCGTGCGTAACTACTGGCGAGGCTTGTGTTTCGTGGCTGCGTCATCGCGAAACACCTAATGACTCGTTATCAAGACGACTCGTTTGAAGCACTATGAGTCGACTCTTTTATAGATGAATCAATAGTTTTAAACACTGTACACTTACAGATTTAAGCCTTAGCTGGATATTTCACTTCACTTAGAGCTGTGTTACACACTACATGGAAGGGCATTTTCAAAAACCCATAATATGGGCTCTTTAAGCAATTTTCTGACTCAAAAGAAACAATGCCATGATCGGACATTTTCTGCTTCACATCCTCTTGGTCCTCGTGATTCCTCTGGTAGGACTCTTCCACCGTTTGGTCAAGGCTTTCTTTAATCTCAGACAGTATTTTCTTGTTGTCTTCTGCCATTTGGTCAAACTGCTGCTTAGCCTCTGTCAGCTCAGCGTAAACACGATGAGCCTGGAATACACAACCAAAGAAAGCTGTTGTTTTCAGCTCTTTGTGTTTTTTAAACCTTTATCTACTGTTTAACAGAATCATTTGTAAAAGGTTTGCAAAGTTTCAAAAATTAAAACCAGCACTATCACTGCCATTCATATTACTGTTTGCTCAGCCTTTAGGGGTTTGTTCACTCAAAAATGAAAGATCTGTTATATATTTTTCACCCTCATGTTGTTTCAATCCACAAATTAAGATATTTTTCAATAAACTGTAATCATACGAAGCTCCAAGAACACTTTTGTGAGCTAAAAGTTCTGTGAAAATGTCTTTGTTCAATTATATCTTCCATGTGAGGTTAGCGTGCATGTTTGGAATGACACAAGGCTGAGTGATTATTAATAGAATTTACATTTTTAAGTGAACTAAAACTTTAAATTCAGATATTACAAAGGGCATATCATTTCAGACATGTGCTGTAAAGGCAGAGGTGTAAACAGTACAATACGCTCGCTTGTACGTGATTTTTTTAGCATTGGGAGAAAACACATGAAAATCCCTGAATCTTTTATGGCTGTGGCTTGTACCATGTCAAAGTAACCTCTGAGTTTACAGTCATTAGTAATGTTTTATTTATTTATTTATTTTTTTAAATTGGAGAGCTGTCGGCTTTAATTCGTAACATGTGCAGTTAGATGAGTAGCTCTATCGATCGATCTGAAGTTGACCAACCAAATCACTTGGTGAACAGTAAGCCCTCTATGCACAACAGGGCCATCAGAGATTATATTTTACAGAGAATTGCTTAAGAGCTACAGTTATCAGGTGAGATGTAGCGCATACATTATAAAGTAGTTATGATTTATAAATCATAACTACTTTATAATTCACACACAGGGGTGACCAAATACATCCTGATGCATCCTTAATGTATCAATATTAAGCTCTGAGAGAGAAAGGGCAAGCGAGGGATAGAGAAAGTCTTTGAAAGCATCCTCATTTTTAGTTTGTAATTTCATGCAGTTGCTTCCAAGTTCTAAAATCAAAATTCAGGTTCTAAAATGGTGTCATCACTGCATTGGGCGATGCAGTGGTGCAGTAGGTAGTGCTGTCGCCTCACAGCAAGAAGGTCGCTGGTTTGAGCCTCGGCTGGGTCAGTTGGCGTTTCTGCGTGGAGTTTGCATGTTCTCCCTGCGTTCGCGTGGGTTTCCTCCGGGTGCTCCGGGAAGGCTAAATTGTCTGTAGTGTGTGAGTGTGAGTGAGTGTATGGATGTTTCCCAGAGATGGGTTGCAGCTGGAAAGGCATCCGCTGCGTAATAAAAGCTGGATAAATTGGCGGTTCATTCTGCTCTGGCAACCCCGGATTAATAAGGGGACTAAGCCGAAAAGAAAATTAATGAATATCACTGCGTCTGAATGATTATAACATTGTGATGTGTGTTTGGACAATCTTCCAACCATCAAACTTTGCATCCTTTAAACCCGCCGTAAATGGTAGACCAAACTCAACAGACTTGATCTTTTGACCTAAGGAGGGCTTAGAAAGACCAAATCATTCAATTCAACTTTTCAGACCCTTAGTATATTATGTATAAAGTATATTATGCTTTATCTGTATGATAAGTGAAATTTACAAACTAATTTTGAAAGGAGCACGTGATATGATTGATTGCAGCTATCTGTAATCAGCAATAATCCAATCAGATTGATTCGAGCCTACAATAAATATCCCGATTTCGCCCTACTGCTTTATTTTCGTTTTGGAAGAATCCCCCCTTCTACCCCATCTCCTCCTTTTCGAGACCCACCTGATCTCAGACCCCCTTATACGGATATTGACCAGCGGGGAGCCCTGGGCTCAATTATCTCTGAGTTCAGGGTTCTCTTCCGGAACAGCATGCCAAATCTGCTGTGTGAACTCTTGAATAGTAATTAAAGTGTTTTTGATCTTGGACGAATGTAAAATCAGCAACTCACTCACTGTCCTTCGGTTTAGTCCCTGATTTATCAGGGATCGCCACAGTGGAATAACCTGCCAATTACTCTGGCACATGTTTATGTGGCTAATGTATTGTATAAAATATACAGGACAAAAATAAGTACTTCTTAAGTTGCATAATGAGCCACATTAAAGCATGATTTTATGTCTGTATTACTGACGAATCAAGTTTGAATTCTGTCACATCATGTTTTTTGGAGACTTAGCCTACCTTATTTTACAAATGAATCAAAAACAATAATTGAAATATATATTTAAAACAACATCGAATAACCTGTTGTATGACAGCACTAAGGAGTTGAGCATATGCTGACTGTTCAACAGGATCTGCCGCACGCTCTTGTCCCTCCATGAGCATCGAGATCTCTCGCTCCCTCTTCTGCAGGTTATCCTTCAAAATCTCCAGACGAGCTGGAGCTCCATCTAGTGGGCCATTTGACTCGGTGGAGTTCTGTCAAGGTTATTACTTAGATATTACATATGCAAATATGCCTTATATCAATGAAAGCCAATGATTGGCAAATTCTCCATGCCTTTCTTTCTAACTATCTTCAGAATTAACATGTTCTTCAGTACTGGAATGTGATATTTTTATTCATTTCTACCTGTTCTTCAGAAGCATTTTCTGAATCATTCTTCTCCTGCAAGGTCTCAAGCATCTCCTGGACCTTCCCCATCTCTGCCCTGGCCAAATGCAGCTCCTGCAGTGCTTTTAAAGAGAAAGATTACTCAAACCTCCTCTATAAATAATTCATACCTTTTTAATCACACATGTCTTCTCAAATCTATCAATATTAACCTATACATCTCTCACTTGATGCCTGGTGATTGTGAAGGAGATCCAAACGAGAGGAGAACAAGTCCATCATCTTGTTCTGGAACGATTTTTACAGATGCTTTTAGCCAATTAAATAGCTAATCAAATAAAGCACTGTACACATCACAATAGCTCATGTTGCTTATATAATACCATAACTGGATACCTTTTCTTTATCCCATAAGGCCAAGTCTTTTTGGTTCTTTTCCTGAAGCATTCTGTGTTGCATCTGAAGTCTTTCATTCAGCTCTTCCAGAGTCTGACCCCAGGAGTATGATACAAGACAATCAACATAATATACAAATGTATTACTATACAGGACACTAATGATTACATCATGTTTTAGGTTCAGGACTGAGCTTGAGTCGAGGATTAAATGCGTTATGGGAAAATCAAGAAAGCACATTGTGACTCACCCTGAGTTTCTCTTCCCAGTATGCATTTTTCCTGACCACCTTTTCCTGGTAAATGTCTAGGACTCTCTTCAGAGTGTTAAGCTTATTTTGGTAAAACGTCTTCATTTTATGAGCTGTTTTATCCTACGCACACACATACTGTGAATATACTTAAGCACACATAAAATCACTGCATACTTTCTGATTCCAAATAAGTTTCTCACCTGATTAACACGTGATGCAGTGAGAAAGTTCTCCTCCAGTTCTTGAATCATCTCCTGATGTCTGCTCTTCATGGCAATCATATCGTTTGTTATCTGTTGAGATGGTAATAGTCATATACAGCCTACTAAAATACATGGTAGTGAAGCAGTTTCTGCATGTGTATTCTCAGAATTGTTAAAAGATCACATTAAAGAAGTTAACTATTGAAGCTCACGTTAAAAAAAAAAAACACTTTTGAGACTTTTAAACCTGCAAAATCAGTTATTTTTGTGTAAAAATGAATCTAACTTCTTAAAATTAAGGTTCAGCCACTGGAGTCACATGAGCTACTTCAATGTTTTCACTATGGGCCTTTGAGTGATGCTGTACACTGTAAAAAAAAATTCTTGCTGACTAATTTTTTTGTTGTTGAATCAAATTAACCTTCTAGAGATCACTGGCATTAGTCAAACTTACTAAAAAAATAAGTTAAACAGAAGTATGACAGAAAAGAAATCAAACCTGATAAACTAATTAAAATGAGTTAAAATAAGTTTTCCTTTTAATTTTTCTAGTGTAGTTGCATAGGATGTCAATGGAAATGAAATATCGGATTTCAGATGCCTTCATGTCTGTGACCATATTTTCATATCTTTACAGTAAGAATAGCTTTTCTCACTGCTTCATCTTTTTGTTGTCTGTTTCAGCACTTTTTTTTACAGATTTGTCTAAATGTTGCATGACGTTGCAAAGTTTCTTTTAGAAAGTCCTAAAAAAACTTTTAATCAAAGATCGTGAAAGAACATCAACATGATGGACATTATTAAAGCAGTGAATCAAGTTCAGTTTCTCACAAAAAATAATAGTACATTTTAGTTAGCTAAATTACACATCATTAATGACTTATTCCATACAGAAATCTGTTATATAGCCATATATGAACATAAAGAAATATTAGAGGTAGTATATTTGAAGATATATATATATATATATATATATATATATATATATATATATATATATATATATATATATATATATATATATATATATATATATATATATATATATATATATATATATATACAATATTTTGAAAAATGTTGCATATGACTAGGGCCAGACAAAATCTGTGCACATTTTTTTTTTGCTATTTCTGCTGAGAATTTTGTAAAAAAACTGCAGATTTATGAGGAATGATTTTGGGAGTATCGTAACTAAAACCTTAATATGAAATAAAAAAAAGAATACCTTTTTAACTTAAAAGATTACAATGTAAATACAATTAGAACCACTTATTTGGTAAACAAAGCAAGTCTATCATATAATATATCTACTACAAGACAGAAAATATTACTTTACAAAGTGTATTCTAAATAAATCATGTGAACATTTTCATATCACTCAATAATATTACTAATATTATTGAAAAATAAAATAAAATTATTATTAAAAAATAAAATTAATAAAATTAATTTAAAAACTGAATTAATATAAATTTACACACATTTAAACAAGTAAATAAATTTTAAAAATCTGTGGGAATCTGCGGATTTCTGCACAAGCAGATTCCGTGTGAGCCTATCTATGACATTTATTTTATATACTGTATGAGAACTCCAAACATGAACTTGTTTGCCATATATGTAATGTGGATATTTTACCATTTATCATATTTCTTTATGGGATGAGGTCAAAAAACATGCAACCTCTAGAGGTCATGACCTTCGAAATGAGATGGTAATTCTAACCACTCTAAATATGCAATTCATGTATGCTTTGGTGTTGATTATTAGGCTCTTAAGCCTTATCGTTGGAGGTAAAATTTTTGGGAAATCAAAAGTTGATCAGAGAATCAGTATGAATTGTGGGTTTGAGTTGTTTTACAATGGGTCTTGCTTTCAGAAGAACCAAAAGGCGCATGACGAGACATTTAACTTCACCCTGAGGCTCCAGCTCAGCAGAGGGAGTGACAAACATGTGACTAATGCGGAACACTCCCAAACTCTAGCATTACAAACTGCAATTTGTGTGCTGGACCAGAACATACTCCCGAGTAAAAAATATTGCATAAGCATAAGGAGTGATATCTACATACTTGGGTTATGCAAAGCTTGGCAGAGTCATATGGGATAAACATCTTGACATCCACTGGAGTCTCATCTTCTGGATGTCTTTTGCTTGCACACATTGAAGATAGCTTGGGTGCTGTGATTGTAAATAAAATGAAAATGAAAGAACTTCTGTCTGCATTTATGAATCTTGAAACTTTACTAGCAGAACCTACCTTTGCGTTTTGTTTCATGGGGCTGGTCTGTGCCGATCCAGCGCCTGAATGCGTTCCATTTGACTCTACCTTTCCTCAGCCATGAGACCTCACATTTACCTGCACCTTCAAATATTAACATGCAGTTACTGTGACACTTCACTCATCAGGCTGTCATGGGGAGTCTGGAGATGTTTTTTTTTTTTTGCCCCCAAGGCCTTGATTAGCTCTTTCTCTCGATGCCCAAACTTTTTTTTATGAAGGGCCAAAAACTAAACTTGATTGACGCTAGTGGGCCGAAGGTAAATATTTGCCATGGGTAATTTCCTAATTTATTTAATAATGTTTAACAATGATTAGAAAACATTGCCTTAAGTATTTTTTTACATTTTAAAAACAAAACAATCTCATTTATAACAGAATTACACTCGTTTTTGCCTTGATTTGCTTACGTATTTCTTCTGCATAGTCTTCTATCCATTGAGTAAGATTCATTTACATAATTTTACAACATTTACAACATTTAATTGAAACATTTAATTAATTGCTCTAAATAAAATAAAACAAACAAACAAACAAACAAACAAACAAAAAAAGTTAGGTCAAATTATAAATGACGATCTCTGTGTTAAAGGCACTCGCTCCAACCCTCTCCATCATTCTTATTCTTCTCTCAGATGGAATGGTGGACCAAATCAAAGGTTATTATGGGCCAACTTTGCCCTGCAGGTCCTACTTTGGGCATCTCTGCTCTAGACGGTGGAATGGATCAGGTTTTTTCTACAATTGATGTGTGCTAAACAATAGATTGCATTATATATCATATACGATTAATTACACTGTAAAAAAATCTGCTATTTTGATTCATTGTTGAAATGATTAACAGTTTCTGTATTTTGTGTTTTCCGTTTATTTACTGTTGTGAATTGCATTATGGAACCTTTTGGTGTTAAAAATTCAACTCTACCGTTTAACAAAGTGACTATTATTGACAATTTAGTAGTTTGAAATAATATGATAAATAAAAAACAATATATAAAGAAATCAGTCAGTAAAATAACAGAAAATCTACTGGCAGTTTATTACACAGTTTTTGTATCATAATTTACAACAACAGCTCAGACAATATATCACTTTAAACTATTGAAACTGTTTATAAAAGTCACCTTTTTGTAACTTTTGAAGGTTAGAAGTTGCTGGAAGAAATATCAAGGCCATATAATGCAATTCAAAAGCATAAATAAATAGGGGACAAATAAAAAAAATTATCACAAAATACTAAAAACTGCTAACTTACAGATTTTTTTTACAGTGAGGCCATTTGGGGATTTACCTTTACTGTACAACCAATTAAACAATCCTCTTTTATGCAAACATATTAAGATTTTTAATTGAAAGGATTTTAATATGATGATTTTTTTACACTTTTACAAATACATTTTTTTAGTTTTATTTTTTAGTTTTTTTATTGGTTATTCTCTTATTTAAACTACATTACACCAGATTTAAGGTCTTAACGTTCATTTAAGAGATTAGCACAAAGTAATTACTGTATGAACTTTATTAGATAAAACGTTACATCCTTATTTTTTATTAATCTTAATATTTACACGATATCATTGAATAAAACTTTTATCACTGCTTAAAAATGACTGTACATGACAAAACACATTTGCTATGTTTAACTATACATAGGGTTTGCGTAAATACAGAAATCACTTATTGTTTCTTCTTGATCAATCACTTATTGTCTCTTCTTGACATTTTCAGTGGCTTAAGCATCACGCTGAATCGTTTGTTCCAGTTGTGTTTGCTTAAAAGACACAAAAAAGAAAAAAAAAACTCTGTAAATAAATTATTAAACACATTTTATAGGTTGAATTAAGTTTAAGTTTAAGCAAAAGTTTAAATGAATTAGCCTATGATTTGAATATTGTTGACATGATCCTGTTCTTTTGATTATTATTGATTAGGTTTTAGTTTAATGTTATGCAAATATTAGACAGTATTTAGGGCTTAAGCTATGTTTAGATTCTGGGAGGTTACAGGAAAGTTAAACTCACGTCTGTTTTTATCCTGGTCTAGGAGTGTGTTATGAATGCTACATGGTCTACGCCGCTGAACCTCTTCTCTCAGGTCAGGAACACTGCCTGGCAGCTCCTCTGATGACACATTTGGATGAGAAAGAACGACACGGGTGGAAACCACTGGATCATCCTGATATTGAGAAAGGTCAGTGGTCTCCCAGGCACCTATAATGAAAAAAACAACACTTTAAATGAACTCAATTTAACTGAGGGCAGGATTTCCATCCAATACATTTGTTAGCACCAAAAAAACTATTTACACAATTAAATACAATTGAGTTGGTCAAACTCATTTTTATTTAACTTAAACTCAAAGGTCTGATAATATAATTTATGCCTGTTATGTCTTACATTTTGAAGTCTCATAGTTTTATTTGAAGTTAATAAACTAAAAGAACCATTTTAAGCATATTTAATGAGTTACATATTTTAAAGCATGATTGAACATGTTATATTAGGATGAGGAATGCTAAATTGTGTTTATTTCAGTAGAAAAGCATTAAACATTTACAAATTACAATCCTGGTGTCCTCTTATTTCATAGTGAAGATGCCTTATAGCCAGCAAAATACATCTGAAATGTTTCAACCAGTGAAAGTAAAATTTCATATCAGATGGATCACTTTACAGATCACTTTAAAATAAAATAAAAAAATCATTTAATGGCTATAATATGCATTACTTTAAAAATACAAAAGCTAGAAAATCTAGAAGATCAATCTACAAGTATAAAAAAAACTCTAATGTAATGTAATTTAATGTAAATTGTAAACAATGTCATCAGATTAGTTGTTCATTCATTTATTTTCCTTCAACTTAGTCTTTTATTTCAGATGTTGCCACAGCGGAATGAACCGCCAACTATTCCAGCATTTCTTTTACGCATCGAATCCCCTTTCAGCAGAAACCCAGTACTGGGAAACACCCATACACTCTCACATTCACACACACACACGCTCATACACTGCGGACAATTTAGATTATTCAATTCACCTATAGCGGATGTACTTGAACTGGGGGAAACCGGAGCACCCAAAGGAAACTCACGCAAACATGGGGAGAACATGCTAACTCCGCACAGAAATGCTAATCACCAAGCCACATATGCCTCCCATCAGATTACTTGTTTTTTAAAAATGAATCTTCTCCTGCAGTAACTTTTAATAAAGTTTTTGTTCTAAAATTAAGGAACAATAGAACATTGATAAAGACTGATAGTACTACAGAACATTTATAAAGACTGATAGTACTACAGAACATTGATAAAGACTGATAGTACTACAGAACATTGATAAAGACTGATAGTACTACAGAACATTGATAAAGACTGATAGTACTACAGAACATGTATAAAGACTGATAGTACTACAGAACATTGATAAAGACTGATAGTACTACAGAACATTGATAAAGACTGATAGTACTACAAGTAGAAATACTCATGAGTAGATCAGGCAATCCCTTTATTGCTAAATATACATAAAAACACTATAATTTGATGATGCAAGTGACGTATTGAGATGAAAAAGAAGGAGTGGGTACATGTGATGTTTACTTACGTTGTTTTGCTGCTGGGGCAACAGTGTGGTTACGTAACTTCCTGCCCATGAAGTTCAAAGACATGGACACATTTGCTGCTCCAGAATTGACATACATCATGCCAGAGGGTTCGTATCTGTTGTGTTTGGAAATAGTACGAACCACATGTCATGACAATATATTGAAACACTGTTTGCAGGTTACACTCAGAGGTGACACATGATTCCTTCACACACAGAGACATGCAAATTGAGCAATGCAGTTCAAGAAGGTTAATAAGCTAGCTTTAAAACAAAATACAAATAAATTAAGAAGTACAATCCATATTTCCTATCCATCACCACTCGCATTGTATTTAACTGTTGACAGTTACAAATTTTAAAAGTATTTTACTACCAAATGTTAACAAGGATTATGGTTTAGGGTGTGAGCAATCATCTAATGAATGTACATGCTCTATAATCTTGTCACCTCTGGGCATAACAGACAGACACACTTGCATTGATAGCTTTTGTTGGAACAGAGTGATAAGATTAACATAATCAGTGAATCAGTCACTGTCTGCTTTGTGAATCTGATTAAAGAAATGATGAACAAATAATTAAATCAGAGAGGGATTACCTGAGTTCCTGAGCTGTAGGAAGACCTGGCTGGCAAACATAACAGAGAAAAACTGGAAAGATGCTTGTTTTTGTGAGGAACCGAACTCTCAACACTTGTTAAATATTAAGCTTGATGGATGAGGTTTCAGGGGGGATGGCCGACACAAACTGAAGACTATCATCAGGTTTCCCGTGTGTGAGATCGAGATTGTAATGAGATCTATCTCTACAGGACAATGCTAATGGAAAACCTGCATTGTGGTGGTCTGGATTAAATGGATTAAATGTTTTCAATCAATTGAGAATCACAAGATTCAACATCATGTTCACAAGACAAGTCATGACCCTGCATAAATGAGTTTTGTTTTAAATGTATATTTTATACGCACCATATACAGTTTATATATAAAATAAATATAACATAATAATTAGATGTAAAAATAATTTAATGTACTAGATTATTTTAAATCGTACTGTATTCAAGTCACATTTCCTAATAGCCTACAGATAACCATTTAGTCTGTGTGTATCTATGCTGTTTGAAAGCAAATATAGTCTCATTCAAATATTAGACTTATCAATGATGTGGAAAAACGTTATGTGTAGCATGAACTAAATCTATCAAGTGAGTTACTACATGTTGAAAATTGCGCTAATGCACTCCAATCTATATTTAAATGACACTGAGCAACTAAATCATCATCAGATGCACCAGCGGATGTTAGTAAGAAAAGTTTGAAGATCATAAATCCCACGACTGATGCGTGCACGTCAAAAGAATTCCAGAGACTAGACCTTTACATGGTCAATAATGTAGGTGTGAGGAAATATTGCAAAAATGTAAAAGGTAAAAAACATGTCAAGACCTGTTTGGGCAGTGCTAATCACAAACCTGCATTGACAAAACAGCAATTACAGGCTGTACTTTTCCAACAGTCGAACTTATGTTAGGAATGAGAATTGATATGTGTGTAGCCTGGTTGTTATCAGTTTGTTGGTGTGTACAGAGGAATGCACAACTACAACCTCAGGAGTTGCTCTTCTATGTTTGCCATCAAAATGTGTTGTCATATCCACTGAATCACAAGTTTGTGCAACAAAGTACTGACAAATGAATGCAGTAAAAAGGTTCAGATAATTTGCTTGCAAATATTGCGTAAATGCCTCCATTTTGCATGCTTCAAGGCATGTAGCCAGAGCATTCACAAATTTTACAGTGTGTACTTTTGGCAAGAAGGATTTCAGTTTTTATCTTCTGTAAAACAAATGCATTCATGCATAGAAGTTGTGTAATTTTAATTCTTAATGAATAAACATAAATTCTAATTAAATAAACTTAATTGTTTATAATATTGATTCAGAGTTTAATAGATTTATTATAGTTGTGTAATTTTTTTCTTTTTATTAATTGTTTTATTCTGTAGATTCTAACTTTGTTGATTTTTTATTCATTAGTTTATTTCTTTAACCAATTAAAAAACAATTGGGATCAAGCTTTCAATGCATTCTCCAAAACCAAAAATATCTACCAGCAACTGCTGCACCTTGTGATTGTGTTCTTGCGCATGCAATAAGAAAACATGACATTAATTATTGCTTTACACACGGATGCACTTCACTTAAATGGACAGATCTGAAAGGATTAAATGTGAAGTTAAATAATACAGTATGTAAGATGTCAGAGTATGTAAAATTATAATTTCAATTAATTTATTGTGCAATTTAAATATAATCGGCCCTAAAATGACCTTGGATTTAATGAAAGCTCAAAATACATTCAACAATGCAAAGAACGCTCAATAAAATGTCAGGCTGTAATCTGTAATGGCTAGACAATGTCTGGCTTTTGTTTACTATTCGTGGCATGCTGACTGCCATGCCAGTGCAAAACAATATAGGCAAATGGCAGGGGGGTTACTTAAGTAATTATTAAAGTGAAAAGAGATATAATCTGACTAATAAACTATGTTTAATATGTGTGTCTATGACCTCTGTAAGATGTTTAGCAAATTAATTCAGCGAAGATTAAGTTATTCTCTTGTCAAAGGATAAGTGTCTGAATCCATGTAAAATGCTACAGTTTTGATAATGGTGCTGATTCAACTGGAGTCTTCAACATTTCAGTAGGGGTATAGATTTATTTTCATATTTTTTATACATATTTATTTGATATTAGTTCCCCCCTTTCATTTATCAAGGTGCCTGATTAAAACCAGGAAACAAATTACCGACTGTCTCTGCAGCCACTGTTTTCTTTTTGGCAACGTTGTCAGTGAAACGCTTGTTTAATAGGGGAAGGAGGAAAGTATTCAACGCCCAACTGCAGCGCAACAGTTCAGCGGGTGTTGCTAGGTGTGGTTCTGTGAGTATAAATACAGCTCAAATCTTTTCTCCTCCTCGCTTGCTGTGTATTCGCTCTTGGTAAGTGGGGATTCTCTGTTTATTACCCTTCATTTAATAGCCAGCGTTGTCAGTTTGTTTAAAAGATATAGAATTGTTGCATAGTTATGACAGAGTTGTTTTTATTTACTGAAAAAGGATATGCAAATGAGAAAATATTGCTAAAGAAAGTTATGCTACAATGTTACGCAATACTGTACATTTCAAGACGTTTTTTTTGCACACTTTAATCTCTAAACCTCGGCTTTATTAACTGTTTTGTTATTCTCAGTAGCTCTTCAAATGTGTGACTGATGCTTGTCAGACTTTACTGTGCTTTTTGTTACTCATGTACTTCCTATAAACTTTTATAAGATTATTATTCTCTTTAAAAGTGTAGTTCTGTGATTAGTTTTCCTATTCATTTTTTATATGTATTTTGCCATATTCTAATACATATTCCAATAGGTTTAGCTGTTGAGTTCCAGTTGTCAACATGTCCTTCGTCAGTTCATTTCTCGAGCAGCTTGCCTATCAGGGCATGCAAGAGAGCACAGTACAAGACATCACAGTAAGTTTGCTTCAACTTTCTGGAAAATCTGAGCAGAACCAGACTGAATGAGTCAGCGATAGGAATGTACACCACTCCCCATTTTAACCACGTTCATCCTGTTCACCATGCAAGAGCTTCGTTATTTTTTATTTTTCCTTTCTAATATTTGTTTCTTGGTCTTTTTATTGAATCTGATTATTTAACTAGTATACTGTGAATGAGGAAGTAAAGGTTGTTTTTTTAAAAAATCATCTAGTGTCTATCATGTCTTTAGGAGGGACAAGGAACAGTGAAGCCCTATGCTCAGTTTAACGCAGCTGCAGATGCAGCCGTCCTGGACAAAGCTATCAAAGCAAAAGGTATATGTATCTATATGAATTCTGAAAAGTGTTCGTATATATAGATGATTGCTCTATTGACAGTCAATTTTGCTCTCAGGTGTGGATGAGCCCACAATCATTGATACACTGGTCCACAGGAGCAATGCCCAGCGCCAGCAAATTAAGGCTGCTTACCAGCAAGCCACTAGCAAGGTATCGTATTTTCTGCACCTGAAATGAACACAATATTACTTTCCATATTCTCGCTCATTTAACCTGTCCTCCTTCATGCAGCCTCTAGATGTCGCTCTGAAAAGTGCCCTGAAAGGTGAGCTTGAAGATGTGGTTCTGGGTCTGCTGATGACTCCAGCTCAGTATGATGCCTTCCAACTCAAATATGCCATGAAGGTAATATTATATTTGAAAATTAATAGAACTGTGCTGAAACGTTGTTTAAGAAATTGGTTCTGCGATTGTGAGATATTCAAAATGAATCACTATTATCACATGAATCAGTTCTAGCTTACGTTTTAACAGTAGTTGCCGCTGTATGCTTTACAAACAACCATGCTCTTCTGACCTCCGATTGCTTACACATACCTAAAAAGTTAGGAAAGGTTTACGTTATTACAAAAGTGTTCACAGTGAGCTGTGTTTACGTTCATCTTCTGATTATAAAAGAAAACTTACTTGACTCAGCTGAATGCATCATCGCTCTTCATCATGAGAATTTGAGTGTATGGTTAAAAACTAGCCTAGAGTGCCATCTGTTGTTAAAAACTAAGCTCAATCAATCCAAGAGAGAATCACACTATATTTTGATTTGATATTATTATTATCAATTTTCCACAGCTCTGGAATTTAAATATGACTTCACTTTTTTTTACTCTATCTACATATATAACTGCTATTTTTTTCATCTCCAGGGTGTTGGCACAGATGAAGATACTCTTATTGAGATTTTGGCTTCCAGGACCAATAAAGAGATCAGAGATATTAAACAGGTTTACAAACAAGGTGAGTGTTTAAACAATATTATGAGCCAGTAATCCTTTAAAGATGTTTGTGTCTTGTTACAGGGCACACATTCAGCAGAATTGGCCCAAACACACTTAAGAATAAAGGTTCTTTTTCAGCATTCACGATTACATAAAGATTCTTTAAAACTTAAGGAACCTTTGCAATCTGAAAAAAGTGTCACAATAAGAAATAAACAGTCCTTTTAAAGTAATTGTTCACACAAAAGAATAATTGAACAATGTTGGAAGCCAGCAGCCATTGACATCCATAGTAGTAAACACTTTGTGGAAGTCTGTTACATGTTTCCAACATTCTTCAGAATATCTTCTTTTGTGTTCAAGAGAAGTGAAGGGTAAGTAAACAATGACCTTTTTTTGAAGAATTGATACATTTATAGTTGGAGGTTCTTTGGGATCCCTGACATTAACTTCAGAGTGAAAACCCTCTTTTGAAAGTAATCCTGTTCACACCTGCATGAAAGTTGCTAGTAATCCTGAAGATCTTGTTTTGTTGGTTCAGGTTTGTGTAATTATTGTTGGAACCAAAGTCTGAAGGAGCAGAATAGGACAGCTCCTGGTTTTTTATTGGTTCCGTATTTTTAAAATGAATATATGACTTTCATTTATAGATTATAAAAAGGACCTGGAGGCAGATATCAAGTCTGATACAAGTGGAGACTTCAGGAATGCCCTGCTTTCCCTCTGCAAGGTTGACTTTTCTTAAATAAGATGATCTGTTTTAGATTACTCTGGTAGAATTTCTCAATTCTGCTTCTCCCAGTATTGCATATTTTGGATGCCTTCCATATCAGACACATTGCATTCTGCAAGTAAAGTGATTCGTGACTTGAATCAGCACAAAGCTCTATTGCTCAACCTTTTATTTGAATTGACAGGCTACCAGAAGTGAGGACAAGATTGTGCAAGATGACTTGGCCGACAAAGACGCAAGGGTAATTAATTACATACTATATTATAGGTCCGGGTTCCCAAGGGTCATTAATTTTCTGCAATATCATGGAATTTTGAAATACTTTCCAATTATCAAAATGTGTTTTTGTTTGTTTGTTTGTTTTATTTGTTTTTAAGGTAAGGTTGTTTTTCACTGCTATTTTCATTTTTAAACTGGCATTTAACCTGTTAAACTGGCTGTACGTGTTGATATACTGTCTGTAGCTGTTTTTTTTTTTTGTCTGCTAAGTGCTCAATCAGTCCCTCCTGCATTTTGTGGGGAAAATTTATGATTAGTGGGGCCTAAAATGGGGGGTCTTTTCTTAAATTTGAGGAAATATTTTTGCCATTTCTTGTTGTGGCTGAATGAATGTTGTGATAATATCACGAGATGCTTCTAAAACAAGTCACAAAAATACACACTTCGTAATAAAGGTACAAAATCTGTCACTGGGGTGGTACCTTTTCAAAAGGTACACTTTTGTACCATACAGGTAAACATTAGTACCTTTAGGGTCCACTTTCGTACTTTTAAGATGAACTTTTGTACCTTTAAGGTTCACTTTTGTACCTTTTTAAGTATTATGAGGTACACATTTGGACCTGCTAGGAACAAAAATGTTCCTTTTGAAAAGGTACCACCCCCACATTTTGTGCCTTTATTTCTGAGAGTATATGGAGGAGTGTGTGTGTGTGTTCACAGTATCACCCACTGGATGATCACTTTCTTTATGCAAATTTAATAATATTTAATATAAAACAATGTGTTTCCTGGCTGGCCAAATTATGCAGTATATCTGCACCAATTACAAAAATTGCAAGCTCATCTGAATTTTGCACCATTTCTTGATTTTGCTTTAAAGTCAGGGAGTTTTGAGAACCCTGATAGGATATTGTTGGTTGTTGTACATACATCTGTGTTGACCTCTCACTCTGTCTGTAGGCCTTGTATGAAGCAGGAGAGAAGAGAAAAGGCACAGACTGTTCAGTGTTCATTGACATACTCACTTCACGCAATGGTCCTCATCTGAGGAAAGGTATGGTTGACCTCAATCTATACTACAACCAAGTGCAGCTGTCTTCCAATGCCCTTTGCTAATTATAATAATGTATTGTGTTTCTTTTATATTTAGTTTTCCAGCAGTACACCAAGTACAGTAAAGTGGACGTCGCCAAAGCCATTGATCTGGAGTTAAAGGGTGATATTGAGAGCTGCTTGGTTGCTGTTGGTAAGACTCTGAAACCTTCATGAGTGTCTGTATTATTAAATATAAATAATAGTGAAATAAAGTTTACTGCAAACTTCTGGCAGCAGACACTTAGATGTACTGTACCTTTCAAGTCTTAAATACTTTATTATAGTATGAGAAGAATGCTTTTTCATGTTTACTTTTTACTGTAAGCTGCAATTAACAGGAATGTAATTTGTAAGGCAGAGCTCTAAGCAATGAAACAGAAACCAAAGTCTTTGAATGATGTTTTGAATGACAGAAATATTTTCATGCTTTCCTATGAGTGACTTGTCATCTGTTTCAACAGTGAAATGTGTTGCAAACAAACCTGCTTTCTTTGCTGAGAAACTGAATCTAGCAATGAAGGCAAGTGTAATTTTATAATTCAATTTCTGTTACTTGAGTTAAACTTTTAAAATAACAGCTGATAATCTGCCAGTATCATTGAGTTTGACTTTATTTTCACAGGGCTCTGGTTACAGAGGCAAGATCTTGACCAGGATATTGGTGAGCCGCTCTGAGATTGACTTGGCCAAAATCAAGCAAGAGTATCAGAGCAAGTATGGCAAGAGCCTCTACCAGGATGTCCAGGTAATTATGTCTCATTAGACATTTTGTTTTGTTACACATTATTCTCCTCAATATATAAACTCAAAAAATAGCAAGTGTTATTATATGATCTTGCCTGTGAATATTATGTGAAAGATTGTGCTTGTTTGTTTTAGGATGACACCAAAGGAGATTATGAGACAATCCTGCTAGCATTGTGTGGAAATTAATTTGTGCCAAAAATAAATGCATACAGACGAAGATCCACCAGATATCAGTATATGAAATGAAAACCCAGTACAGTACAAGCAAATACTGTATAACAAAATGAAAAACTGTTTTGATAAATAAAGATTTATAAGAAAGAATGTATGTGTGTGTGTCTGTAAATTGTGTATATGTTTATAATGTGAGATGTAAAAAAATATATGTAATAAATGCTCTGCAACATGGTTTATAAACACCTGCATTACATAGAAAAGTATTACCATACTTTACTCTCTTAATATTCATAAGATTGTAATTAAAAGCGTGTCCAATCTTTATTCATGTTTTTGTTTCCTATCGCAAAATTTGCTGGATAATGTTATCTCACCCGTCAATATTATTTTAGATACTTTTTGAAATGTGTTGCACATTTAAAAGAACAACACTTAGATTTATATACAGTTGAAGGCAGAATTATTAGCCCCCCTGTTTATTTTTTCCCCATTTTCTGTTTAATGGAGAGAAGATTATTTCCAACACGTTTCTCAATCTAATAGTTTTAATTACTCATTTCTAATAACTGATTTCTTTTATCTTTGCCATCATGACAGTAAATAATATTTGACTAGATATTTTTTCAAGATACTTCTATACAGCTTAAAGTGACATTTAAAGGCTTAACTAGGTTAATAAGCTTAACTAGGCAAGTTAGGGTAATTAGGCACGTTATTATATAACGATGTTTTGTTCTGTAGACCTTCGAAAAAAATAAAAAACTTAAAGGGTCTATTAATTTTGACCTTAAAATGGATTTAAAAAAATTTAAAACTGCTTTTACTCTAGCCGATATAAAACAAATAAGACTTTCTCCAGAAGAAAAAATATATTCAGACATACTGTGAAAATTTCTTTGCTCTGTTAAACATAATTTGGGAAATATTTAAAAGAGAGAAAAAAAAATTCAAAGGGGGGCTAATAATTCTGACTTCAACTGTATATACTGTACATAAAGTAGGAATTACATTACAAATTTGAAGCATGGGGTTTTTCAAAATGCATGAATAAATCTTTAATTTAGATTTTCAGATTGCTACATTATATATGTGTGTTTTATTAGACAATCACATTTTTCCCACATTTTAATTCATGCCAAATTGGAACATTTCAGTCAAATGTAGGAAGTAGGGTCCATCATGAACTGACTGTAAATAAAATAGTGTGTATTAGTACAAGCTCTTACATAAACATGTTTGGCTGGCACAGTAGGAATGTAAGGGAAGAGATTTTGACTATATGAGCAATTTCAGAGTTACGGATGTGACGTTTGCAGTATAAACACAAAATAAAGAAAATATATGTTAACATTACATTGACATATCTCTTTATATTTTCGAAATCTACTTACCACAGAGTTATGGGATCAGGAAAATGTCAATCTTTAAACATTTTTTATATTTTAAATGGGGAAAATAATCATGCGTTTTGGATGTGACCAAAAAAGTTTGCAAGTTTACAGCATAGCCTACTTTGTATAATGTAAAATTCTATGAATTAAACTGCACAACCCAAAAGAAACAATGTTAATCAAAGGGATAAAAGTCGGCTCAGTATAGAACAAACATGATTGATTTGATTTGAAATGTTTGCATTTATGAGGAAAAGCATTGTTATGGATGTGACACCTCTCCGTTATGGATGTTACAGATGTGAAATTGCCGCTTATGTTACTTTGGCGAATCAAATATAATTGAAAACATTGACAGAAACAGTTCTGAGTAGTTTTAAAGTCCTGTAAAATACTTGCTTACACAATAAAATGCATAAACGCATTTATTATTTTGGTAAAAACTTTTTTTTCTCTGGAGAAAAAAGAATACATCATAATACAATGTCATGTCCACAGGAACCTCGTCTTTCTATCATTTTTGCTTTTGGCTGCAGTACAGTTTTTATTGACTGGTGGCGCTGTTGATTTGTTGGCTGTGAACGCTGTCAATAGCTTCATGCTGATTGGTTAAAGTAGTCTATTACGTCACGCGCTCCCGCGGAAGTACCGAGTTGGAAAATAGAGGTTATGCTGCATCGAGCACCGCGGGTGAAGGAGATTTACATGTAAATACAGTAAGGCATTTGCTGTACTTCATTTGTGTAATTTATTCATTGTAACATATATAATTTTAATAGTTTGCTATCCTAGAAAAGATCCCCTCAACTAGAACATATGTTGTTGACAGTAATGGAATGTTTATGACAATGAAATCGTTCTTGTGCTTAATGAGTGTTATTATTATCTTTAGTTTCTGGATTTTCAGAATGCTTAAAGAAGACTTTGAAGGATATCATTCAGGATATCATCATTTCATTAGTTATTTCATATATATCCACCTGTGATATTATGTTATGAATGAATGATGTGAAATGAATGAACCACTGTGTGTTATTGCAGACAAACCCATTGTTTTGACCAAGAACAAGTCAGCTTTGTTCTATTCTGACACATTCAGACATTGAGACGTCTAAAATACGTATAAAAATTAAATGCTTATTTTATTACACATACTCTGCTCAGCAAAAATGAGTACATCCCATTTTGAAAATGAATATTTTTATCCATGACTCAGTGAATATGGATAATATATATTGGTGCATTTGAACAGAATCATTAAACAGATATATTTATTAAAATAATATTTTATTCACTGAACATCTATAGAAATTGAAAGATAATGCATTTAAATTCATGCAGAAAATTGCATTTTTTTACAAAGTTTTGCTATTTTTGAAAATTTTATTTAATATTTTTCTGTAACATAAATTTGGACTACTAATTTTTACTGTAATGTATATGCACAAATATAATATTGTGAAGCATCTTATAGAAATTCTTAATTTAAATGAGATATTTGTGGGGGGTGTACTCATATATGCTAAGCTCTGTATGTGTCTGTTGATGTCAGTTACCATACATAAATGTTGTTTGTATTATTAATTTGTATTATTATTAGTATTATTCGACTTAAACTCCACCAAACCTTCCAGTTTAATTCGTACAGTTGAAGTCAGAATTATTAGCCCTTCTGTAATTTTCAAATTCTTTTTCAAACATTTCACAAGTGATGATTTAGGTGGAGAAGATTCTTTCCCAACACAATTTAAACATAATAAATAACAAATTTATATGAACTATTTTAGTTTGTCTTTGCTTAATAACAGTAAATAATATTTTAATTCATTCATCTTTATTTCCATAGCGCTTTTACAATGTAGATTGAGAAGTTCTAGTAAATTGAAGCTGTGTCAGTCAGTTTTCAGAGTTGAAGTTCAGATTAATTCAGTTCAGTGTGGTTTAATTTTCACTGCTGAAAGTCCAAACACTGAAGAGCAAATCCATTGATGCACAGCCCCACAAGTCCCAAACCAAGCAAGCCAGTGGCGAGGATCAAAACTTCACCAATTGACGAAGTGAAGAAAAAAAAAACCTAAAGAGAAACCTGGCTTAGTTGGGCATGAACATTTCTCCTCTGGCCTAACTTCTTGTGCAGAGCTGCAGTCTAGGCGCCAGGGGCTGGAGAACACTGGACTTCCATTTTACTTTTTATTTTACAAAATAACAGTATTCAGCTTGAAGTGTATTTTAATGGCTTAACTTAGGTTTTTTAGGCAAGTTATTGAATAACAGTGGTTTGTTCTGTATCAAATCAAAAAAACTAAAAACTCCCCCAAAAATTATATATCGTAAGGGGAGGTAATAATATTAATCTTAATTTAGCCAATCTAAAAGAAATAATGCTTTCTCCAGAAAAACAGAAGGAATTACAAGAAATACTGTGGAAAAAAAATCTGTGCTTTCTTAAACATCACTTGGGAAATTAACTAATAAAAATTTCACTGGAAGGCTAATAATATCACCTTCTACAATATACTCAAAATGTTTTACAGTGGAGTTTTGTTCATATCTCATTGTTCATATCCCATCCTGGTTTATAACATTTTTTTGTTCCTTACAGTATGGTGAAAAGTCATTTGTTTTTAGCTGTTCTTAGTTTTTTTATGTTGGAGTGGAAATAAGATCTCTATAAAAACCTTTAATAAGCCATCAACATGAATTTTGTTTTTTTGAATTTTGAAAGTACAATAAATTAAATTCATTTTATTGGGCAAGCATTTGTGTGCTGCATGCAAAGGTTGTTTATCAAATCAGATGGGACCTTACTATATTCATCCATAATCTAAATCTATCTAAATACTAATGCAGGAAGACAAGAAGAAAATGCCTACAGCCAATAAAAATAATAATTTCTGCTGGACTTTCAGTCATTTGTGATGTAAAGGTTTGCACCTTTACATCGTTTTTTTTTATTTATTTAGCTGAGGAAGATATATTTTTATGAGCTTTATTTTAATATGATCATTACATACATTTTTAAATGTGATATAATAGCGTTTTTGCAAGGTATTTTGTAAGAAATATCATTATCGCAACACCCATCAACAATATCGCATGTCACACATTTTCTCAGTATAGTGCAGCTCTACTATTAAATCAATATGGAGGTAACTTTCCAGTAGGGCTGGGCGATTTGACCTAAAATCAAAATCACGATTAATTGAACATTTTAATTCGGTTACGATTAATGAACGATTATTTCAATTGGGCTGCCTGATATTGCAAAAAGAATTATCATGATATCTTGTTTCAAATCATTCGATATTGATAATTATTGAATATTTTTAACAATACATTTAGGAATATTAGGATTTTATATTTAATCACTTTTTTTATTTACCAACATCACTAAGGCAAATAGTTTTAATAGTTAAAACCAAAAATATTTTACTACATATCACATCTCTTGATAATAAAATAAACATAAGTGTAAAAGAGACTCTTAAACTTGATAAATAAAATGTTACAAAGTGTGCGCAATGGTAAAGCGTGAATACTGAACAATCAAAGCAATCTTTAAAGTAAATCAACATCTATAAGGTGTGAATAATAATGATACAGAAAACCTCAAACTCTGTCAACAAAACAAATTATGATAATCAAATTTGAGCTTTCAAGTAAAAGAACTAACCATCATTATTCAAATACATACTGCAACATTACAAATTGTGAAGTTGAATGACTATGTTACTCCTACGCTAAAAAAGCCACGCTAAAAAGTCACATGTGCGCCCCTTGCACAACATGTGCACCTCGCTTCCATTAGGCTTTGTGCAAGTCGCGCGCCTCCATTGGAAATGATAAACTTATACCCTAGGCTTATTGGCATTGCTTCCAAGGTACGTGCTCAGCAGCCACATTTTAATAAAACTATAGCGCTTCATACTGATTTTTTTTAATCGATATGGACAATAGTGTTCCGTCAATAAATATCGATACCCATTTTATCACCCAGCCTTAACTTAATTTATTTATTTAATTTTTTTTGCCTTCATAGTTTACTGACAGGTTTTGTACAGTAAATATGCTCGCATATTACAAGTCTGGGATTTTTGAATGAAGGGTGCATTACTTGATTTTAAAATAATTGAAAGAAACACACACTTTATTTTCTATGAACATCAGTGTTGAACAACTGACATTAAAACACACATTGCCTGAAAATAACAGTCACTTTTTTTCTTATAAAACAGCGGAAATTAATAACTTGCACTTTTGGGAAAAAAAATAATTGTTTTCAATGTTTTTCATGTTAAAAGTAGAAAATAAACAGTATCACTTCTAAATAAAATAATCATGTAAATACAATAATCCTGTGTATCCTGTAAATAATACTTTAAACAGTGCATTTTTTGCATCTTCTGTAAACAAATATTTTAATGTAAATAATAGTTTTATTGGAATAGAAATATGCCGCCTCAATGCATCTCTGGCGCAGCTTCCAATCATTGTTGAATGTAGTGCAAACATGTGACGTGTAATTTTTTAAGAGGTGGTATTTGCGATCGCACGAAACCCTATCAGTGCATTCCACACAGAAGTATAAATCAACCTTAACAGAGCGGGGTCACAGGATTCCACAGGAGGTAGGGAAAGTAATTTTAAAAATTGACCTGGAAAAAATTTTATCAATTATAGGTTCTGAATGTTGATTTCGATTACTTTTCGATTAATCACCCAACCCTACTTTCCAAATCCATATCATTTAGTCACAATTCGGTTACGATTAATGAACAATTATTTCAATTGGGCTGCCCAATATTGCAAAAAAAAAAATCATCACGATATCTTGTTTCAAATCATTCGATATAGATAATTATTGAATATTTTTAACAATACATTTAGGAATATTAGGATTTTATATTTAATCACTTTTTTTTTTAAATTTACCAACATCACTAAGGCAAATAGTTGTAATAGTTAAAACCAAAAATATTTTACTAAATATCTCATCTCTTGATGGCAGCTTCCAATCATTGTTGAATGTAGTGCAAACATGTGACGTGTAGTTTTTTAAGAGGTGGTATATGCGATCGCACGAAACCCTACCCGTGCATTCGACGCAGAAATATAAATCAACCTTAATAGAGCGGGGTTACATGACTCCACAGGAGGTAGGGAAAGTCATTTTAAAAATTGACCTGGAAAAAATTTGATCAATTATAGGTTCTGAATTTCGATTACTTTTCGATTAATCACCCAACCCTACTTTCCAAATCCATTACCATTCACTCAACTTGTGTCTCTTACAGAGTACAGCCATGAGCTGAGGCTCCCCAAACCGGCCTTTCTCCATGATGAACGACAAGCTGGTGTTCCTGGGTCTGCTGTACTTCATCCAGGGCATTCCTTATGGCCTGCAGTCATCCCTGCTCCCAGTTTACCTGCGTGGTGCTGGTCACTCCCTCACCCGCATCAGCCTCACCAAAATCCTCTACTTCCCCTGGGTGCTCAAAGTCCTCTGGGCCCCCCTGGTGGACCGGACAGGCACCAAACGCTGCTGGTTGGTGGGCACAGTTGCGGGTTTGGCCATGACCTGTTTGTTAAGTGCCACCATCTCACCTGATGTTCAATACATGAGTGTCGCAGGCTCTTTGCTTGCAATGAATGTGCTGGCATCTGTACAGGACATAGCGGCGGATGGAGCTGCAGTTCGGCTGCTCAGGGGGCAGGGAGAGGTTGGTCTGGGTAACACGGTGCAGGTGGTGGGCTATAAAGCCGGGTCTGTGTTTGCTGGAGGGGGGCTCCTGGCTGTGATTGATGTTGCAGGCTGGGGATGGATGTTCGCTCTGCTGGCCTGCGTTTACGGTGGCGTCGCTTTGTTCGTTTGGGGAGCCCCGGTGTTGGATGGAGAGCCGGCGCGGGGACAGGGAGAAGGACGGAGAGGGTCAAAGGATGTCATGCAGCCCTGGAAGGTGTGGAAGAAGCTGTTGTCCGTGCCAGGAACACCATGGACGATGTTCTACGTCCTCACGTACAAGTTAGGTAAGATGTTTGGGATAATTCAACATCAATTGAGATTTTGGAGATGATAACAATTACATTTTGGTGAATAATTTGACACATGCCTACTGTTTTGTAATTGTTTATCAGATTTACACTATTTTCAAAGACAAACATTTAAAATTGCAACCACAACAAAAATAACAATAATAACAACTAGATATTTGAGGTTATATAGACCATTTTGAGGGATGTAAACATAAGCAATGGTCCTAACGTATTTCCTGTTCTACATTTTTAATTTCTATAGCTTCCAAGAATCCAAAAAGGTCCACATATTGATAAATAATGTTATGATGTCTGTTTAATGTTAAGTCATGATTGAATTGCCTCTTGTTACAGTTATAAAATAGTTTGATGACAAGCAGGATATGCTCATGGGCCAGTGACATGACCACATTGAAATGGTCTATAGACATAGTAGTTGTTTATATACATACATTTTCAGAAAATAAAATAAACTGAATTAAATATTATAGAACAAAACAAACATTAAAACAGTTAACAAACACTTTCAGAATAAATCAAGAGAACATGAACATTTTCAAATGGTCACACACACACACACACACACACGCACACACACGCACACACACACACACACACACACACACACACACACGCACACACACACACACACACACGCACGCACACACACACACACACACACTTATTCATCTTCACTAAACTATTTATACTATACTATAAGGAGAAAATGTACAAACAAACAAAAAAACAAATACTATTTCAATGTTATATAGAGTATATCTTTATATACATAAGTTTTGTGAAAAAAATCCTTTATACTATAAAACAAACATTAAAATATTTAACTTACACTCAACTGATAAATCAAGAGAAAATGAGTGGTCTTTTAGTTGGTCTCTTAGTGGTCACAGGCACAAACACTTATTCATCTTCACTTTAAGCATCACAACTGTAAAAGTGTAATGCATCTTTACATTTTTTGTCCCGTGCAGTCTTTTGTAAAAACAAAAAAGAAAATCTGAATAATAATGATTTTTTTCTCATTCAGTGTAACATGAAGCAAAAATAATTTATATACCAAAACATCTTATCAGTGTTTTCACTTATATATTTATATACTTTATTAAGTTCAGTTCAGAATAACTTTGCGGTTTGATTTCAACAAAAATATTTTGTTGAATATTTGCACATATTGTATTTTCAGGAAAGGTTATGAAACATTCGATTTTTTTAACTTGCATTTGCTACGTTTTCTAATATGCTATACACTTTTTCAGAACAGTGAAATGACAGAACATTATATATTTTTGAAAAACTAATTTCCTTTTGTAATTCTGTAAAAAAAACTGATCAGGGCAGTTAGCCAACTAAGGTTGCAAGTTCCGTCTTTACTAACATAATTCATTGATTTGGCATTTCCCAAATCCGTCTTTCCATCGAACATTTGCAAACTGCGTTGCAAACCTTTACGCATGCAACTACACCTCTGAAGCTGTAGTTAGAAACATAGTTTACAATTGCGCTCCTTTCACAGAAAAAAAGAAATAAACAATACTCTACATAATAATAATAATTCATCATCATGATTAATATTATTATTAAATTAGGATTTAAATTTTTTTTTATAAATACTAAATATTAAATTTAATTTCTTAATAAATAGCCTCATTATTTATTTATTTAGATGATTTATATATGATATTAGAATACGTGTTAGCTTTTGTAAGTGATTTTGTGTTTAAGAATAGAATATATAATGTTCTCAATATTTGTAAAGAACACAGGCTCTATATTTGCCATTTACATATATGTCAATTAATATGGAAAACGAGTGCATGTTTTTACCAAAACTAACATTGTATTATTTTCCCAAACGATGCGTCGTAATGTGATAGGTCAGCCGCGAGTTACAGTACGTCGTTGTTTGGGAAACGCACCCCAGATTGTGGATGTTTTTATTTTTGTTTTAAGGTAATGTGCTGTTGTGCCACAAGATGGCAGTCTTGCTCCTTTTCCATGCTTACTGTCACATTATTCCCAATGATTTAGAAGCTGCTAAACATCAGAAAACGATAACGAGTTGGGATATCTTGTTCTTCAGCATGTCTGTACCTGAAACTAATATTGAAATCTTTTATTTACCTTTAAAATTTTATCCACAAGCCTACCTTCTGTGCCATGATTCAAATCAAGATATAGACATAAATAACAACTACTGAATCACTTTCAATGAACCGAATTTGGTGTTTGGCACCAGAAGGGGATTATGCCCAGATTAGTGTCTTTGTGTCTGTGCTGTTTTCATTGAAAACTGAATTCAGTTTTTTTTTGCTGCACTGTTTACATGAATGTGTATTGTTTGTGTCACTTCATTTGAGAGTAATTTCAAATCAGTTCATCTGTGAACCAAGCTTTCTATGTTGTGTGTGAATATGAGTATGTGTCTTCTTTGGCAAAGAGAGAGAGGTGGCACTGTAATCGGATGAACTCCAGCAGACAGGACAAGCGGCAGCCCCCCCTCTTAATCTGTCTTATAAGGTTTCTCCCCATGATCATCATTATAAGCACTACTAAACAGCTCCCCGTATGACACCAAACTGGTCTACTAATATTAAACAACTTTCATTTAAAAGCGTGTTCAAAATATATAATTTAAACACAACCACTGGAAACATATGTACACTTCTTGAATTAAGTTTAGTTTCATGTTTTACTTTTTATATAAAAATATATTGTAAATCCCACAGTGAAGACAACATTAACAACAACAAAAAAAAAATATATATATATATATTCAAAATGCATCTTAATATCCTTTACAGTTTTTTTTATCATGCAGATTACATAGTTTGCTGTTATGTTTTAACATTCACATAGTTTAATTGATTGCAAAAGAATGTTTCACAAATGTTATGTTGCTTATCTTCTTGCTTTTTTGGCTCACAGATTGCAACCACAGTGTGTTACGTATAGTCTCAGCCCAAGCTTTGATAAAGGGTGACTGGGGGGACAGTGGTGGGACGGAGGGGGCTGTGATTGAACCAGACGTGGAGCTTCCCTGGGAAGAGTCCAGCTGGAGGCGGGAGTGCACTTGTGGGGGTTAAAGTTGGGATCTGCATAGGACTAGAAAGCCACTTTTGCACTGTCTCTCTGTCTCTCTCACTCTCTTCTCTAACTATATATACACAACACACACTCATACACACGTCTATCGCCTGATGCTGCCCTCCCTCTGTCCCACACAGCAGGAGCCAGGGAAAGAAGGGGCGCGTGGGGGGATGGAGGGGTGACGCGAGCAGGAGGCAAATATTTTCCAGAGGGAACGCAGAGGACTGCAGGGGGGATGAATTAATGAACACCCACCACATGGTCAGCTATAAGAGAGAGAAAGAGAGATGGTGGCGTGCAGGGGGCCATGGGGTATGATGGGAACATGTGATGGAGAAAAGACTGAATTCCGAACGAAGATGAGTAAAGTATGCAATGTCTTTAAGCTGACCTACATTGTTTTCCCATTGTCCGGACCATTGTGTAATTAGGGTGTGAACATTAAGATGCATTCTGTTTAGATATGTGAGCTTACGTCTTTGAATAGGAAGCATCTCTGTTCCCAATCCATGCCATCATATCTTTCGCATAACGAATGGTGCAAGTGATAGTTCTCCATACTTTTGTTTCATTCGAACAATTATGTCATTGTGTCCCAGAATAGACCTTTGCGTATTCCAACCTCAGAGGTCCGTAGAGACTTAGTGCTGGGCTTGTTGTTGGTTGAGCAACGTTTACAATGGAGTTGTGTGACTTGCTCATGTACACGCAGATGCAGATACACATGGCACAGTGATCTACATGAACTGGGAGGGGTCCAGGTTCCTCAGGCTGTTCTCATGCTGAAGACTCTGGGGACTTTGAGATGTATCAGGGTGCTGGTTTTAGTCAGCACCTCACACTCTTTGGCTTTTGAAGTTGTTCTCCAGTTGAAGTTCATTTGTTAATTTTCCTTCGGCTTAGTCCCATATTTATCAGAGGTCACCACAGCGGAATGAACCGCCAACTGTTCCGGCATATGTCGCCACTGGCTTGCATGGTTGTGGACTTGTGGAGCTGTGCATCAATGGATTTGCTATTCAGTGTTTGGTCTTTCAGCTGTGAAAATTAAACCACACTAAACTGAACTAAACTGAACTTCAACTCTGAAGACTACTAGAATTTACTAGAACTTCTATGTTAAGCTGCTTTGACACAGTCTACTTTGTAAAAGTGCTATAGAAATATAAATTTAATTGAATGTTTTATGCAGCAAATGCCCTTGCAGCCTCTACCCAGTACTGGGAAACACCCATACACTTTTGCATTCACACACACTCATACACTATATAGCCCAATTTTGTTTACCCAGTTCACCTATAGGTGTAAATCCACACAATCATGGGGAGAACATGCAAACTCCACACAGAAATGCCAAATGACTCGAACCAGCGATCTTCTTTCTGTGAGGTGACAGTGCTAACCACTGAGCCACCGTGCCACCCCAGTTGAAGTTGTGTATCATTAAATTGCATTCTCATATCACTTCAAACATTGCTTTATGGTAGCTCTTGCACTGCGCAGTATGGTATGGTTCGACACAGCTTGGCTTGCTTTAGTTTCCATTGCAGTTTAGTACCACTTAAATGGGTGGGATTATTAGGTACTTCCTGAAAAACGTTTTTATTCTAGGTCGTAAATCATCTCGTTCCTTGGCTACCAATGAGAGGAATGTTTGAAACTCTTCTGCTGATCTTGATGCTGCTATTTCAGTTGACTTTTTCTTGTTGTGGTATAAAAATGGTTTAGTCATGTGAACCAACAATACAGCAGTGGCTGCTGCTATTTAAACAAACAGGCTTTAGCGTATCATGTCACAAATCCAATGATACTGGTAGTGACTATTTTTTCAGACCAGTCAGTGATCAGCAGTGTGCATACGGGGCGTAGCGAACATTTTAAAAGTGGAGGGGACAGCTGGATGACATCAAAAGTTTACATTCATATAATTATTAATCACCTGTTTCTAAATGGTCTGTCTCTAAAACCATCACCCCCAGTTGCTACGCCCCTGCACAGTACATCACGTTATGGTAACGGTATGACTCACTTGGAATCTTATCCAAAGTGATATTAAAAAAGTGGTGCTAGAATAGCCCACAAAAGTGAGCTGTCCTGAACCAAACTGCATCGTAACACAATGGAACAGTGCCTATATAGTTCCAAAACTGCTGGTGGAAGTGCCTGCATTTTGCCATTGCACAATAGGATCTAGGAACTATTGTAAAGTTTTACAAGAGAAAATGTTTTTCAAATAGTTTTTAGGGGACCTCTCTTGTTGCTAGGGTATTTACAAGGTTTAGCACCACAAGAAGTTATTCACAGTTCCTAGAACTATTGACAAGTACACTGAAAAAAGTGTTGCGTGCAAAACTGTTGCAAACAATTTATTTGTGTTGAATTTAAACAAACAAATTAAATTGAGCAATGTTTAACTTAATTTGTTTGTTTAAATTCAGCCCAAATAAAGTGTTTACAACCACTTAACGTAAAAAAATTGAGTAAATCTAAGGAATCATCCTTGAATAATTTTTTCAGTGTACCTGCTTTTTAGCATGTTTATGCTAGACAATTTTAGAAAGGCATTTGGAAGAACTAACTTATCTCTTACATCTGATCAAGGTATCTAACACAAAAGGAACTACAGTGGCACTTAATACACTAATTAGATGAATTCATGCAAACATGGCCACAGGATTCCAAAATTTAAATGCAGACTAAGAGAAGGCTAATTGATTTACCTATCATTTATCACATTTGTCTGCTGTGTTGTGTGTTTTTTTTTTTTTGCAGCCTTGATGGCCATCAAACAGTTTTTTCTCTTTTGCATATGTTATGCGAACACGGGGAGAACATGCAAACTAGTAATGCCAGCTGACACAGTGTATGGACTTGTGTTACTTTATTATTATTATTATTATTATTATTATTATTATTATAACCCTTTTTTAATTGTTTTTTTGTCTAAACCATGACCATATCAGGTAAAACTAGAAAATTCGAATACCTGTTACTGTGTCAATAACATGTGTGCTATGTCTGCAGATATGTGAGCTATTGTTTGTCTATTATCATAAAACTCAAGACAAAAAACAATAACAGTTCCTACCATGGTGTCCTCCGTTTTCTACTGATTTTGTTGTACGTTGCGCTTGACATCACTGTTGGTTGGCTTACGGCACTTCTATGTCAATGTCAATGTCAATGTCAATTTTATTTCTATAGCACTATTTAACACAACCAGAGGTTGACCAATGTGCTGCACAGTACAAATCAAAACAGATAAAAACAAATGTATATATAAAATTATAAAATTATTGCTAAAACAGACACTTTTCACTGATAAAATGCCAAATCAAAGAGATAAGTTTTTAACCTAGATTTAAAAACAGACAGGGATGAAACAGATCTGATACAAAGGGGCAGAGCATTCCACAACCTGGGACCAGCTACTGCAAAAGCACGGTCACCTCTGCATTTCAGCCTCGACTTAGTGCAGCATATTTTTGTAAATTGTTTGCGTTGTGAGAAAATGCAGCGTTATATTTATTTGTTTGCGTTGTGGGAAAATGCAGCATGTTTTTTTAACAAATGTGTGTGTGTTGTGAGGATTTGTAAAAACGGATGAAAATCTTTTCTTAATTTGCTGGTGTTTTTTGTAATTGCACTTGTTTTCTTCAATCGCAGCACGTTAAGCTCTCTCGGCCACCGTACATTTGTATTATAACTGTAAACCTAATGCATAAAATAAAGTACTGTTAATATTAATTAATATTACATAATACCGTAAAATGAAAGTGTAACTAATCATTTTGTATAAAATATCAGCTAGAATTCAATTCAATTCACCTTTATTTGTATAGCGCTTATACAATGTAGATTGTGTCAAAGCAGCTTCACATAAAAGGTCATAGTAAATAGGAACAGTGTAGTTCAGTTTGTAGTGTTTAAGTTCAGTTCAGTTTAGCTCAGTTCAGTGTGGTTTAAATTACCACTGAGAGTCCAAATACTGAAGAGCAAAACCAACGATGCGCAGCTCTATAGATCCTAGAACAACTGTAGTGGATGTGTTTGTGTAAACCCACTATGAGAAAACCCACTACCTTTTCGTAAAACCCACTACCTTTTCATAATGTTAATGAAATATAAGCTGAGTATTGAGAACTCGAACAGAATGTTATTGACACAGTAACAGGCATTAGAAATATTTGGTTTTACCTGATATGGTAAATGGTTTGAACAAAAACACAATTAAAAAGGCTATAATGCAATAATAATAATAATAAAGTAACATAAGTCCATACACTGGGCCAGTTGGCATTTCTGTGTGGAGTTTGCATGTTCTCCTCGTGTTCGCGTGGGTTTCCTCCAGGTGCTCTGGTTTCCTCCACAGTCCAAAGACATGCGCCATAAGTGAATTGGGTAAACAAAATTGGCCGTAGTGTATGAGAGTGCATGTGTGAATAAGAGAGTGTATGGATGTTTCTCAGTACTGGGTTGTGGCTGGAAGGGCATCCGTTGCTAAAACATATGCCTGAATAGTTGGTTTATCCTGCTATGGTGACCCCTGATAAATAAGGAAGCCGAAGGTGAATGAATGAAGTCCATACTCAAGTTGATAGTCATTAATAGGGATCTAAATGTTTCCTTTTATGGTAATCTTTATTAGCTTTTCAGATTTCAGCTTTAGAATATGGCAAAAATTTAGACCTTTGATCGGGTTAGTTCAATCACCACATATTGTTGCACATTTCTTTCTTTATTTTCTGTCATAAATAATCCATGTCATCCTTAATCTGTTGTCCATTTTTCAGTCTGTTCCCCATTATCTATCATTATCTATCTATCATAGTTTACAGAGTCAAACTAATACAGCATCTCTCTCTCTCTTTTTCTATCTCTCCCCCTTTCTCCTCCCAGTGCCTCCCTTCTTTTGCTTTTCTCCACTGTGTTTTTGTGGATGTCTAATGAAATCCCATGTGAAATGGACAATTGTTGCTCTGAGATTATTTATAGACATAAATAAGCAGCCTTGTTGTTTGTTTTCAATCCCTGCTTAAAAAATAATTAGTTTGAAGCAGCGTAGAAGAAAAAAAAGACTGAGGCAAAAAGCTGAAGCGCATGTCTAGAGCGCACATGGAAATGATCTTTCCCGCCGTTTTGTATACATTTTAACTACCACGTTGACAGTATGAACACTATTTCTTCTGCAGTGTCTCCTTCAGATTCACTTTTAGTTTTTTAATTGTGCTGTTTTAGTGCAGATTAATAGTATTTTCATAAGGATTAAGAAAGATTTTCTTTACAGCAATGGAAAAATTAAGAAACCACTTGAAATTCTCAGTTTCTCTATTTAATGAATGAATTCATTCATTCATTTTCTTTTCGGCTTAGTCCCTTTATTAAACAGGGGTCGCCACAGTGGAATGAACCGCCAACTTATCCAGCATATGTTTTACGCAGCGGATGCCCTTCCAGCTGCAACTCATCACTGGGAAACATCCATACACACTCATTCACACACATACACTACAGACAATTTAGCCTACCCAATTCACCTATACCGCATGTCGTTGGACTTGTGGGGGAAACCGGAGCACCCGGAGGAAAGCCACGCGAACACGGGGAGAACATGCAAACTCCACACAGAAACACCAACTGACCCAGCCGGGGCTCGAACTAGCGACCTTCTTGCTGTGGGGCGAACATGCCACCCACTGCGCCACCGTGCAGCCCTATATTTAATTATGTTTAAGTAAATGTAATTTTTGTTATTTTCTGCAATCTTCTGATGACATTTCTTTTAATTCTATTATAAAATAGTATTTAGAGCATAAAATGGCTTATGGACAGAAATGACAATAACATGCCATGTTGTTAGACATGTTTATATTTTTAGACACAATGCCAATGTTTTGAGTTATCACTGTTTGCTGGAATAACCCTGATTTTCAATTACAGCAAATAAAAAAAAAAGATTTTTCATGACAAAATAATGTGCTAGAAATGTTTAAAGACATTATATCTCTTGATGTATGTATGTATGTACGTATATATATATGTGTGTGTGTGTGTGTGTGTGTGTGTGTGTGTGTGTGTGTGTGTGTGTGTGTGTGTGTGTGTGTGTGTGTGTGTGTGTGTGTGTGTGTGTGTATGTATGTATATACCCCACAGTCCAAAGACATGCGGTATAGGTGAATTGATTAAACTAAATTGGCCCTAGTGTATGTGTGTGAATGAGTGTGTATGGGTGTTTTCTACTGGGTTACAGCTGGAAGGGCATCCGCTGTGTAAAACATGCTGAATAAGTTGGCAGTTCATTCTGCAGTGGCGACCCTTGATGAATAAAGGGACTAAGCCGAAGGAAAATAAATGAATGTAATTGGCCTTGTGTGTGAATAAGTATATGGATGTTTCCTACTGGGTTACAGCTGGAAGGGCATCCGCTGTGTAAAACGTGCTGGATAAGTTGGTGGTTCATTCTGCAGTGGCGACCCTTGATGAATAAAGGGACTAACCCGAAGGAAAATTAATGAATATTAACCTTTTACTAACACACACCTAATAAATCCAGTGTATCCAGGAAAACAGAATTTTCAAGTGGTTTCCAGCTGTGGATGGGAATGATCGAGCGGTCATGTGGCTTGTGGTTATGCTATATTATTTCAAATAATACTGTCAGTTATGGTTATGCAGGAATTAAATGTTGCAAAAAATAAAAAATAAAATAAATAAATAAATTAATTAATAAATAAAATTGTCAACAAAAAAAATAATAAAATAAATAAATAAAATAACTAGAACTGGCTGTTTTGACATTTAAAACAAAAACAATATAGTAAGCAAACGAATAATTTTTAATGTTTAGTGTCATTACTAAATGTGCTTGGCATGCAGACTATACTGTATGTCTCCTTATGTAAAACTGCAACCTTGTTCCTTGAACGCATCGGACCAGGGTTGCATAGCTGCTTAATATGAAGAAAAGATGTGCTGAATGTGAAAAACGAGTCCCATTGTTCATTGTTGCCACCACATTACAGACTTTACAACACCCTTTACAAATTTAGTTCTACTGTCAGACTCAATCCCCCACAAAGAGAGCGACGTCAAAGAGCTCACGTGGCGCTGTCAGCGACCGTAGCAGAACTCCGGCAGAAGCGTCTGATTTTTGATTTGATTTTCTGTTTTTGTTTCTCACCGGTTTCATCCCGGGGACCCCGGAAGCGCAGTTTCTGTTTGACGGCGGTCTCAGAGCTGTCAGTCAGCGGGCTGTCTCGCTGTCGAACTGAAGGCAGACTCCATAAATAATGACAATGCCGTTAAATAATACACGGCGGCGGGTTACCGAGGCCTCCGTGCTCCCGCTATCATGCAGCGACGCAGGACTCGTCGCAGTGTAACGGCAACCATTTCAATAGCAAATGTGTTTTTGTCACATTTGTCTGAGTTTAAGTGACTAACTTTCAGAAAATAATAAAAAGACTGGAAGGCAATGAAGGTAACTGATTGCGGAGTAAAGTGCGAAAAACATGGCCTCTGCTCAGCTTATGATTTATTGGACTCTCTGATAGCAAGCTATATTTATATAGTTCACCCCAAAATCAACATTTACTCACTATTTACACCCTCAAGTGGTTTTAAACCATTGTGAGTTTTTTTTTACATTGAACACACAAGAATATATATTTTGAAAAATGTTATAAAAACCTATGTATCCATTTACTTCCATAGAGGCCTAGGAAAAGCAAATACTATGTATGTGAATAGCTGTGTCTCATTTCAGAGGCTGCATCCTGCGATAATGCATTCGAAGGGCACTGCGTCATCGCTGTCAATTTTTTTTTTAAAATTCAAAGACTCCTCAAATTCAGCCTTGAAAATTCAGCTTTCAAATTCAGCCTTAAAAAAATAATGCATCCGTCATTTCCTAGACGAAAGACACAACCACCCTGCTGAAAAATCCAGCTTGAACCAGCCTAGGCTGGTTGGCTGGTTTTAGCTGGTTGACCAGCCCGGTTTTAGAGGGGTTTTGGCCATTTCCAGGCTGGTTTCCAGCCATTTCCAGGCTGGTCTTAGCTTGTCAGGCTGGAAAATGACCAGCCTGGTTTAAGCTGGACATAGCTGGTTTTGGCTGGGCTCCCAGCCTGGCTAGGCTGATCAAGCTGGTTTAAGCTGGTCATCTCCCAGCCTGACCAGCTAAGACCAGGCTGGAAATAGCTGGAAACCAGCCTGGAAATGGCCAAAACCCCTCCAAAACCAGGTCGACCAGCTAACCAGCCAAGGCTGGTTTAAGCTGTTTTTTTCAGGACCCTTTATGGCCTCGAACATCCCAAGATTCATTACGTGCTGATAACGGCAGGACGTTTTTAAAAGAAAACTCCAGATTAAATGTAGGAATTAGGTTTATTTTAGTTGGATATCTAAACACATTCATTCATTCATTTTCTTTCGGCTTAGTCCCTTTATTAATCTGGCGTCGCCACAGTGGAATAAACCGCCAACTTATCCAGCATATGTTTTACACAGCGGATGCCCTTCTAGCTGCAACCCATCACTGGGAAACATCCATACACACTCATTCACACACATACATACGGACAATTTAGCTTACCCAATTCACCTATACCACGTGTCTTTGGACTTGTGGGGGAAACAGGAGCACCCGGAGGAAACCCATGCAATCACTGGGAGAACATGCAAACTAATGTTACCAGATTTAAGCATTTTTCAAAATATCCTCTTGTGTGTTCATCAGAAAAAAGAAACTTAAACAGATTTGATAAATAACCCTTTGTATTTGTTATGATCTGTGGAGAATATTAGGAATAGTCTACCCAAAAATGAAAATGTATTCAACTTTTACCTACCCTCAAGTAATTTCAAATCTTTACGAGTTTCTTTTGGAGCCGAATAAAAGTAATTCTTTTTCTTTTTATTATTGTTGGTAACCAGTATTCTCACCAGTTGGTAAGCTCTTCTCAATAGCCATTCTTTTGTGTTCAACAGAAGAACTAAACTTAAACAAGATTTGAGTAAAAGAGATTTTTATTTTGGGTGAATTGTCCCTTTAACCCCAGTTTTCAGAAAAGTCTGATGCAATGTGATAAGAGAGCAACACATTTTCAATAATCTGGTCAATTTTTTTGTGTCTGAAGTTCAGAGTTTTCTAAGAAAAAAGAGCATTTACAATGACCGAGCTGCGTCTGTTTGTGCTGATGTAATCCTATGTTTTTTGTGCAGGTGAACAGGGGGCGATCACCATGTTTCCTCTCTTCCTGCTGGACCACCACATGACAGCCAGAGAGCTGGGGGTCTGGAATGGGGTTGTTGCCATGGCCTTTTCCATCTGCGGCTCATCAATTGGGGGATTTTTGCTCTCTCAGTACAGGTAGGGAGTGTGTTTTGTTGTTTTGTAATAAAATGATGGTGAAACTGACTGCGTTGAAGCTGCAACACCCTTTTCCAGCCAAGTCACGCTTTGCCATTAATGTTGCAGGAATGGTGTTGGGAGCCTTTGTTCTTTGGATTTCTCCTTGCACCTTTTTCTAAACCCCCTCTTGCTTTATCGGTTTCTTTAGCCCACCATCGCTCTGTGAAAGAAACGTGGCCCTTTTCTTTTTCTCAGTGTTTTCTCACTATATCTCTCCACCCATCTCAGCCCCAGGCGCGAAAGAGGGAGAGGGAAAGAGATAGAGTGTGTGTGTGTGTGTGTGTGTGTGTGTGTGTGTGTGTGTGTGTGAGAGATAGAAAGAGAGATAGTAATGGAAGTAAACACAGCCTTTTGTGGGAGTTGAGAGTAAAGCAGGCTCAGGTGTGAGCTGAAAGGCCTCCAGGATGCATAAGGTTGAACTTCTTGAATAGAGATGTACTTGTTGCTGATATGATGCCCTTGTCTACTGAACTGAGTTTCTTTTTTACCAGTTATGTCTTGCAATAGTTAATGTAGGAGTTTGGTTACCTAAACTGTTCCAAGAGCAGTCAAAGTGGCTTATCTACCTCGAGCAATATTGGTCCACAAGCCTGTGCACAGAGGCACGTGGATGGAGGATTTTGGAGAACGACAGGTGCAGTGCTTTCTGCCTTTATTCCATTCCAGACTTGAGGGCAGACATTTTTGAAGGCAGAGTTTAAAGTGAAGTGAAACTCCATAGTGGCTGTCCTGTGTGACCCTTTCTTGAGGCTGTTTTGCTTTACGTTATGACTTAATGAAACATTGCATTGTAATGCAGTTTTACACAATGATAGAATGCATTATATGGGTTTTTACATTGATACTTACCTAGGGTATGTGGTGTACTTTGGTTAAAATGATGTAATGTTTGTATATTAATAGACTGAAAGTAACGTCACCCATAGTGTGCTGTCTATGCTCCACAAATGGCCAAGTTGCACTGAGAGGTACTGTACGGTTAGGAAAGCTTTTGACCCATTTCCACTGAGTGGTATGGTTCGGTACATGGCCGTTTCCACTGTCAAAAGGTACCAAAAAGCGATCCATATCATACCACTTTTTGGGTACCCTTTCAAAAGGGTATCTAGCACAACAAAAGGGTACCAAAGGCAGAGCAAGACGTGCAGCTGAACGCTATTGGTTTACAGAGATACGTCACTAGCGCGTGTACAAGCCAGAAGAATGAAAACAAAGGAACCACCATTTTTAAAAACACAGCTAAGACATTACACCGTAATAATATATACATATAATAACAAGCCATGATCGACCCAAGCTTAAACAAACCTTGTTGTCATCTTGATGAATTGCCCCAAAGCCAAGAAAAAGAGCAGAATATACCCGGTAACCCGTAGTTTTTAAAACACCTTCTAAAGCGCGAGTGTCTTTGCATTCTCATGTGCACTTGCTGTGCGTCTATGTTTCAAATAACGAACATCTTGAGCTGAAGATAATAACGTGCACATAATTATTGAAGCGCTTCTGATATCCATCCTTTCAGAAACTGACAGACACGAGGGTGATGCGTGAAAAAACAAAGGAGAAGCCCAAAAAACAAAGGAGCAAATGATTCTTTCAGCAACCTAAAAGATGAACAAACTGACATGATTACCAGGTATCATCACCTTTTGGACTATTATGAACTCAGAATGACTGAATTGCTACATGTGCTGGTGAACATTAGATACAGATAAGAGGTTTGCACTGACTGGGCTATATGTTGTGTGTTGTTTTTTAACCCAAATGTATGTTGTGGGTAGTTTTTCTGTAATTGGTAACATATCGGAGACTGTAAGGGTCTGTTTATTGTGGCGAGTATACTAATTCAATGTCGCCATGGTCCCAAATTCACCCCAGCTGCCTTCTCGTCACAGTGGATCAACCACAGCTGGGAGTCATTAAGGGAAACCGATATAAGCAGCGTCGGGACAACCAAGGGTGAGCTTCATTCTACCAATGACTCCCGAGCTAACCTCTGTGTCTCTCTCTCTCTCCCAGCGGACTCAAGCAGCTAACTTGCTGAACCACCGACCAACCCATCACGGCCCCACTCTCTATCCCCGGAGCACCTGCACGCTTCCTGGCCAGAAGAGCACCTTTACACCCCTATCCACTGCACATTATACCTGTAAATAAATCACCCTCCGGGGAAAAGTCTGTACTACAACCCTCTGTGTGAGTGTTTTCCCTCTAACTCGCCACAACTGGTGGAGAATGCGGGCAGAAATAGAGTGGAATTAAAACACAAACAGACTTACCCGGTGAAAAAAAAAAAAAACCCTGCTGTTCTGACTGTTCCATTGTGTGTTACAGACGAGGCATCCGCTCTCTCTCTCTCTTCCTCGGGTGCTTTCCCGGAGACAGCATGTCCATGGAGGAGGTCATACGCCACCTAGCGGAAGTCACAACTAGACAGCAGAAAATCTCGGAGCAGCTTGCCGCAAGACAAGAAAGACTGGAACATCAGCTCCTCCAGGCGGCGGGACGGGTACCCCTCCCTGAGGTGAAGATAAATGCACACCAACATTTAACCAAACTCAGCGACCTGGACGATATTGATGCCTACCTTCACACTTTTGAGGTAATCGCAGAGAGAGAAAAATGGCCAGAAGAAGAATGGGCGAAGCTATTAGCCCCATTTCTGACCGGTGAAGCTCAACGAGCATATTATTCCCTAGAAGCCCCAAAGAATGATGATTATGGAGCGTTAAAAAAGGAGATTTTGGCCAGAGTGGGGCTCTCTGCGATTAGTGCAGCCCAGCAATTTGCCATCTGGACATATGATGAGAAAACTCCGGTGCGCACCCAAGCTGCCCAGCTTTCACGTCTCGGCCGACTCTGGCTATTAGGGGGGGACCCCTCCGGCGTCCAGGTCGCTGAGAAAGTGGTTGTTGAAAAATTGTTACGAGCATTACCCAGACGGTTACGCGGACTCACCAGTATGAGAAATCCGGGATCTTTAGCCGCTTTGGTGGAAGCTGTGGAGCTGGCTGAGGCTCTTGTAGCCCGCGATGCTGGAGAGAGAGCGGCTCTGCCACCCCGAAAGGCACATCCACCATGGCGACTCGTGGAGGGCACATCAAGACCAGTTAGCAGACCGGCGGTCCCCAGCCCTTTGGATGAGCCGATGCCCACGGAGCCACCAGTGCACTCGACCCCGGCCTGGCTCGCAGGATGTGTTGTACATCGTACCATCCCCCCCGAGGCCCCCTCCCGAAAAGTCTCTCTTGATGGGAAGATGCAAACAGCCACATTGGATACGGGGAGCGCCATCACACTGGTACATCCTGGGGTAATTAGACGAAGAGGAGAAAGCAAAGCCCGAATACCAATAACTTGTGTACATGGGGATACACGCTATGTACAAGCACAGAGGGTTACGATTGCAGCTAAGCTAGGTAGCTGGCCCGTTGAAGTGGGGGTGGTTCCAGATCTCCCTGTACCCCTCCTCCTGGGCCGAGACTGGCCGGGGTTCGACGAGCTCCTAGCACTGCATAATACTCCAACGGGGCATCCTAGAAGACAACCAAAGGCTCGGGCCCGGCGGGACCGCCAGCCAGCATTACTGGCCACCGAAAGCGACAAAGGGGGTGAGTCTACAATTTCGCCTAATCTATATTTTGATCTTTTTCAACAGATCACTACAGGAGGCGATTTTGGGAGGTCCCAGCGAGAGGATCAAACATTAAAAAATTGCTGGCCACAAGTAAGAGCTGTAGATGGGAAGGATCGATTTCCCACCCCTCACCCCCTCCCACACTTTGTAGTCATCAGTGGTCTGCTATACTGCGTCGCAGAGAGGCGGGGGGAAAAGAAAACCCTGTTGGTGGTTCCAAAGAACAAAAGGGAGACGGTATTAGAGCTGGCACATACCCACCCAATGGCAGGGCATCTAGGAGCAGGAAATACGGTGAAAAGAATCCGAGACCGATTTCACTGGCCAGGACTTGAAGGAGACGTGAGAAGATACTGTCAAGCCTGTAATACCTGCCAACAAACGTCTCCCCACCGACCTCCCCCCAGCCCTCTAATACCATTACCCATCATTGATGTACCCTTCACCCGCATTGGTATGGACTTGATAGGGCCTTTGCCGAAGTCGGCCCGGGGGCATGAACACATCCTTGTAATCCTGGATTATGCCACCCGTTATCCCGAAGCAATTCCCCTGAGGAAAGCCACATCAGCCGCAATCGCAAAAGAATTATTTTTGCTGTGCAGCCGTGTGGGAATACCGGCGGAAATATTGACTGACCAGGGCACGCCCTTTATGTCCCGGCTGATGGCCGAACTCTGCCGCCTCCTGAAGGTTAAACAACTGAAAACATCAGTATATCACCCTCAAACTGATGGACTCGTCGAACGGTTTAATCAAACCTTGAAACGCATGCTCCGCAGAGTGGTGGCAGAAGACGGGCGCGACTGGGACATCATGATCCCGTACGTGTTATTTGGCATCAGAGAGGTACCCCAAGCGTCCACAGGGTTCACTCCATTCGAACTGTTGTTCGGCCGACAACCCCGTGGCTTATTAGATGTGGCCAGACAGGCGTGGGAACAGGAGCCAGCACCCCATCGATCGGTAATTGAACACGTACGGGACATGAGGGAACGCATAGACAAAGTAATGCCTATTGTCCAAGACCATTTGCGCGAAGCCCAACGCGCCCAGCAACGAATATATAACCGGCCAGCCCAACCAAGAGAATTCCATCCGGGTGACCGAGTGATGATTCTTATACCCACCACCACATCAAAGTTCTTAGCGTCATGGAAGGGTCCATACACGGTGGTTGAGAAGGTGGGTCCGGTAAATTATAGAGTACGTCAGCCGGGACGAAGGCGGGAAGAACAACTCTATCACATAAATCTAATGAAACGTTGGATAGCACCCCCTGGCACCCTGGTGGCCTTTACAGAGGAGAATACACCAGTGGTCCATATAGGAGAACAGCTCTCGGCTGCCCAGAAGGGGGAGCTCCAGGCCCTGGTTGGTCAGTTCAAGGATGTGTTCTGTGAAAAACCGGGTCGAACGTCAATCATACACCATGACATTATTACCCCACCGGGCACCATCATCCGGCAAAGGCCTTATCGAGTGCCAGAAACTCGCCGGCTGGCTATAAGCACAGAGATCGAAAAGATGTTGAAGTTGGGGATAATCGAACCTTCACGCAGCCCGTGGTCCAGTCCTGTAGTAATGGTACCGAAGCCCGATGGCACCCTCCGCTTCTGTAATGACTTCAGAAAGCTGAATGAAGTGTCCAAGTTTGACGGGTACCCCATGCCCCGGGTGGATGAGCTGCTGGACAGACTGGGTGGAGCCCGATTCATTTCGACTCTGGACCTCACCAAAGGTTATTGGCAACTGCCCCTTAGTCCGGAGGCCAGGGAAAAACCGCATTCTCTACACCCGGAGGACACTGGCAGTACCGGGTTCTTCCCTTCGGGCTCCACGGGGCCCCAGCCACATTCCAGAGAATGATGGACATCTTGCTGCGGCCCCACCAGCCATATACAGCAGCTTACCTCGATGATCTGGTTGTCCACTCGGAGTCATGGGAAGAACATCTATCCCGCCTGCGGCGGGTGCTGTTGGATCTACGAAGGGCCGGACTCACAGCAAACCCCAGAAAATGCCATCTAGGTCTAGAAGAAGCCAAGTACCTGGGTTTCCATATAGGAAGAGGCCTCATTCAACCCCAACAAAGCAAAGTCCAAGCACTGCAAAACTCCCCACAACCAACAACAAAAACCCAGGTACGTGCATTTCTGGGGTTAGCGGGCTACTATAGATGTTTTATCCCTAACTTCTCATCCTTAGCCAGCCCGTTGACAGACCTGACCAAGAAGGGACAGCCGGAGAGGATAAGATGGAGCCCAATAGCAGAAAAGGCGTTCCAGGCACTAAAGACAGCACTCACATCTTCTCCAGTACTACACGCACCAGACTTCAGCTGCCCCTTCATCCTTCAGACGGATGCTTCCGACTCGGGCCTGGGGGCGGTCCTCTCCCAGGTCCATGACAAAGAAGAACACCCCATAGTATATATAAGTCGGAAGCTGACAACAGCAGAAACCAAATACGCGACAGTGGAAAAGGAGGCCCTGGCAATCAAGTGGGCAATCCTGGAGCTGAAGTATTACCTGTTAGGAAGACGGTTCACCCTTGTAACAGATCATGCACCCCTCCAATGGATGGCTACGGCAAAGAATAATAATGCTCGGGTAACCAGATGGTTTTTATCGCTCCAGGATTACCACTTCAACGTTCAGCATCGAGCCGGGGCCTCCCACGGAAACGCGGATGGACTGTCACGTTTATGGTCAGGATGGGCAGGTCTGTCAAAACATTCACCCCCTCCTCTCTTAATGTGTTCATATTTTCATAGGAAATCTCGGACCAGGACGACACTAAGGGGGGGGGAATGTGGCGAGTATACTAATTCAATGTCGCCATGGTCCCAAATTCACCCCAGCTGCCTTCTCGTCACAGTGGATCAACCACAGCTGGGAGTCATTAAGGGAAACCGATATAAGCAGCGTCGGGACAACCAAGGGTGAGCTTCATTCTACCAATGACTCCCGAGCTAACCTCTGTGTCTCTCTCTCTCTCTCCCAGCGGACTCAAGCAGCTAACTTGCTGAACCACCGACCAACCCATCACGGCCCCACTCTCTATCCCCGGAGCACCTGCACGCTTCCTGGCCAGAAGAGCACCTTTACACCCCTATCCACTGCACATTATACCTGTAAATAAATCACCCTCCGGGGAAAAGTCTGTACTACAACCCTCTGTGTGAGTGTTTTCCCTCTAACTCGCCACATTATGTTCATATATGTTGCATTTATTTATTTATTTTATATAATTACAGACGTTACAGTAGGCTAATTATCTTTGATCTGCAGTTATAATCAAATTACGTTCATAGAAAGGTTAGTAACAAGTATTTGTGTATAAAGCATCTGTTTTGTGTGAAGTGCTTCTTGTATGATATGTGAACGACCTGTACAGCTTTGCTTCGACATTTCCTCGAGTGAGAATGACGCTGACTGAAACCATTGGTACCCTTTTGGCAGTGGAAATGCAAGCCTGATAAAGGTTTCCTCTACCGTACCGTACTGTACCACTCAGTGGAAACAGGCCAAAAGAAACTAGAACCAGTGACCTTGCATCTAAGGTGACTGCTAACCCAGTGCCCACTGAGCCACTATGCCACCCCGAATTCCATTTATAGAAATGGAATTTTGGGAGATCAGAAATGTATGTTTTTGCAAAGTTGATACCAATTTTGCTGCATTCAAAATGTAACATTAACCTGTGAAGGCTTGTGACCAATTGATTTGTCACTGTGCGACCTCTTAGCTTAAATGAAAGAACAGAAAATATTAATCTGCAGGATTGCAGTGCTGCAATAAAGTGGTGTAGTTTGCATTATTTTTATCATTTTGAATATAAATTGAATTTTGCTAAAAAAGGTGTCACATTATGACAATTGCAGCATCCATACAAATTGTGCATGCCCAAAGTCTAGCGTCAATAAGGCTTTAGTTAGGGGAAATATCTACGGGTGATTTGACTTTAAGATTTTATGCTTAAATTAGAATGCTTTAAAAATTCTGGTGAAAGGAGGGGAAGTGTAGTCCCAAAAGATGCAAAAATGTTCACAGTGAATATCTGCTTTCTCTCAAATTTTCTTACCTGTCCTTTGCTCACTCTTTTTTTCTTCCTCTTTCTCTCTAACCTGTGTCTCTCTCAGTCCCTTTCTGTTCTTCTTTCTATTTCAGTCTCTCTCTCTCGCTCTGTCTCTGTGCTAAAGGCAGTGTTAGTGAATGGAGAGGAATGTAAAGTTTCACACGCAGGGGGCTCGTTCATTCGACACAGTCGTGCATTCAGGCCTTGCTTCCCACAGATTGGGTTTCTGCCGTTGTCTGTTCAGGGCCACTAAAAGCTAATTTGGACACTTATCCCGGCCCCATCTGAAACGCTTGAGTGGCCAAAAACTGACCCCTATACACAGATCGCCATCAGCAATCTGAGAGTACGAATCTTATCGGGACTAACTGCTCGTGTGATACTGTACGTCTGTTTTAAACTCACTTTCGATCTCTAACACCCTTTTCTCTCTCTCAATCTCTCTCTCTCTTGAAGTTGCTTGTTTTTCCTCTTAAGACCCTGTCTGTCTTTCTTACAGCTCTCTTTCTTTCTGTCTCCTCTCATCTGAGTGAAATATGAAAGAGTGTTATTGAGGGGATGCAGGGAGGGTGTTTGCATGAGAATGATGGCAGATTGGCTTTCTGTCTGACCGGCGGCTGTTGTGGACTGGATTCATCTAGATCTAAAAGACTGGTTTAAGATGACAGACGATTCCTTACTCCTCTCTTAAAGTCCAGTTGACCTTTACCCGCATCTCTTTCTCTCTCTATTCGCTTTCGGTGCAACAGGCCACAGAGTTTATTCACATGCAGTGGACTTTTATGTGAAAATGGGATTTGTGCTTTGTTGTGAAACCTTAAAGACGAGTCAAACTTATTGTCATGCAATACATTTCGTCACTAGAGCTGAACTTGAGCCTGGCTCTTAATCTTGTGGTCTGACCGCTTTAGAAAGTGTGTTCACTCTAAAATGAAAACTGTCATCATTTACTACAGTGAGCACTGGTGTAGGGCACACCTTTCGTGCACCCATATGTACCACCTTTTGCTAGTCCAACAACCAGAATTTGAAAAAGTGTGAGTAAGACCGAATCTTCTTTCCTAGACTAGCCTAGTCAGGATAGAGGGAAAGATGAATGCAGTAATGTACAGAGACATCCTGAATAAAAAAATGCTTCAGAGTGCTCTTGACCTCAGACTGGGGTGACGGTTCATCTTTCAGCAGGACAATGACCCAAAGCACACCTCCAAAATATCAATGGAGTGGATTCACAACAACTCTGTGAATGTCCTTGAGTGGCCCAGCCAGAGCCCAGACCTAAGTCCTATTAAACATCTCTGGAGAGATGTGAAAATGGCTGTACACTGTCGCTTCCCATCCAACCTGATAGAGCTTGAGAGGTACTGCAAAGAGGAATAGGCAAAAATTCCCAAAGACCGGTGTGCCAAGCTTGTGCCATCATATTCAAAAAAACTTGAGGCTGTACTTGCTGCCAAAGGTGCATCAACAAAGTATTGAGCAAAGGCTGTGAATACTGATGTACATTTGATTTTTCAGGTTTTTAATTTTTAATAAATTTGCAACAATGAAGAAATAAATGAATTCAATCCATTTTGGAATAATACTTTTTACTATTTCCCCAAGTGTATATAACATATAGGTTACTACTGTAAGAAAATATCAGAATTCGGTACATACTTTCAGCATTATCTTTGCTTGAACTGACTCAATCTAATTCTGTTTCTAATCTATTTCTAATTCTTTTGAATCATTTTGCACCCTTTAGTTTGTCCACAAGATGTCAGCACTCAAGTAGATTTGTTGCACAATCGCAAACCCCCCCCAAACAAACAGAGTGGTGGATCAACAATTGCATAAATGACAGCAATAATCATTGATTGACAACGTTGTTGTATGAGTTCATAAGTGTGTGTGTAAAGCTAAAAATGGATCAGCTACTGTACAAAATTCTATTAAAGTTTTTTAAAGTTTTTTTTTTTTTAGCGTAGACATGGCAAGTTATGCGCCAATTCAGATACACTGTGACTTAAAAGGTATGACGTCTGGCTTAAAACTGCTCTGTCAAAATCTCATAATGTTTCACCATGGCAAACAGTAAGAGGTGTTGATATTGCCATTTAAGGCAAATATGTTCATAATTCTTCATAAGAGTTGCTGAAATCAAGAATACAGACGTCTACATTTTTTTGTACAACTGTCATAAGTGTTAAATTATCGTAATTGAGTTTGATGGCTTATGATTTATTGTTAGTTTACATCAGGGGCCCAAACTTTTTCTCAGATTTCTCAGAAACCATTCTCAGATGGCATGGCAGGCCAAATCAAAGGTTACCATGGGCCAACTTTGGCCCCCGGGCCCTAGTTTGGGCATCTCTGGTTTATATCAATTTGTTTTGATATGTATGTGTGTATATATATATATATATATATATATATATATATATATATATATATATATATATATATATATATATATATATATATATATATATATATATATATATATATATATATATATATAATATTTTTGTATTTTATTGCTTATTATATTTTGAATAATAATATAAATAAAAAAAATGACATTGTTTTGTGTGTCTATTTTTAAAAGAGTCAGTACAGGCAATGTTAAATTAATAGTATCAATATGTACATTTTTGTTCAGTATTGTAAAATCCCCAAATTATACCAATGCTACAATTTTATTTTGCACATTAAATTTCGTATGGATTTGTAGGGCGTGTAAATGATATAATTCTCTTTTAGAGGCAATTATGGTAGGTGAAAGGTAATTTAATAAAATTCTCTGTTCCTATAAGGGGCATTACTTGTGTGAAGATTTAAACTTAATTGTTTTAAAACAATTTAAAATAATTTTTGTGCATTTGTGACAATTGAAATATTAGATGTGAAAAGCAGCAGTATAACAGCCATGACTCTAGACCCTGTGTGTGATTGACAGACCCCTCCGGGTGTTCTGATTGGATCTGGAGAGATTGAGGTGTGTGATGGTCACTAATTAGCAGGGGGTTAATCAGCCCGTGGCTGTGGATCTTGTCGCGTTATTGATTATGTTGTGAAGGAGGTTTACTCAGGGGATTCTTAACTGCTAATAGAGAATCAATTAGAGTGTGTTAGAAAACACACTGCATGTAAGCATGTGTATGAGAGTGTTTCTCTGTCACAATGTGGCAGTCCTGTGTGCTTGACCCTCATTAATATCTTACAGCCATTGATCTGTAAATGATTAGCCTTCAGTTTGTTGCAGTGTGTTTCCTTTATATTGTGTATTGTAAGTTGTTATTATTTAGCACTAAGAATGATTATCTTTTTTTCTTATTTTATCAAAAATACAATGATGATGTGATTTATGATTATATTTATCTGTTGTTATACTGTTAATTTAATGGGAATATATTTAAAAACTCTGCATACCTGGTTCCAGGTTTGTGAACTCATTTATCTCTGCATTCTTTCAATTTTAAAGGTCCGTACTGGCCCAATACACCCATTAGTGGTTCTGTTCTCTCATCATGGAATATAATAACTTCTTCATAGATTATGATAGAGACATTTTTCTTTTTTCCTATGATTACAAATATGTGCATGAACCAACAAAATTAATTACAGCAACCTAGACCATACAGAAATTTGAGTGTACAATTTAAAAAAGCACCTCTTTTTTGGAGGTGTTTATTATAACACAGACAACGTATTCAATTATTTTAATCACTTTTAACAGTGTTTGAAAATGTAAAGGGTTTTCTTTAAAATGATACCAAACGTTTGCGTTTACACTACTGCTTGTGGATTTGGGAAGCTTTTAAATTAGGGTAGGCAAAATCCAGGCGGAAAGCCCAAAATAGCGCTCGACTTTACGTGTTTAATGTATTTGATTCCTTTGATTTCATCATTTCAGTTTTCAGTGTCACAATATCATTCCGAAATAATTCTGATATGTTGATTCGCTGCTCAATTTCATATTAAGCTATCAAAAACATTTTATGTAAAGTGTGATAGATTTGACCGTGTTTCTAATAAATATCTTAATGTATAAAAAGTTGAAAAGAACTGAATTTATAAGTATATTTATAAACAAATTTCTGTAACATAATAAATATCTTTACTTTAATGTGTTCTTTCTAATAATGTAATAAAATGTAACAAATGTATTCTGAAATTATGTAATATTGCACAAAATTACATCAATTTAAGCTTTTAAAGATGTATTTTTTTATTTTTTTTTGTTCTCAGTATTGGCCTGTTGATGAGACGTGTGTTTATGATGCGGACAATAGGCATGGTCTTCCAGAGCTCACTTCTCGTAGTGCTGGAGCCCTCACCAATGATGAAAGGTACATGCACATGCACACTGTGTTCTTTTGCTTTAATTAATGAATTAAATTATTATTATTTTTCCCTGTTCATTATTCAATATTATAATGCTGCTCACAAATTACACATCTTTAAATTGTCCATTGTTTTTTTATAAAATAGAAGGAAAACAACTTCAATAATCATTTCAGTGCATTCAAAACATGTTTATTACTCCCTCGTGCATCTTGTGGGTACAGTATGTTCATAAGAGTCAAATGACTCACCTGTATGTATATGTGTGTGGATATATATAGAAGTGAAATTGACCTCTTCTCCGCTGAGCTTTCTACTGTTCCCCTGCATTTAAGCATCCATAGGCCTGTCTCCGGTTTCCAGTGTTTTTTCACTGACAGGCTAAAGTGTCCATTTCAGCACCTTGCACTGAGTAAACAGGTGTTAAGCCAGAGTGAGTCTGAATTAAACTCTCAGCACTGCATTAAACAACAGAAGGTGATTAAAAAGGGAAAGACGACCAAAATAAAGTGAAAACCAAAAAAATGTATTCATTATTTTAAACATTTTGATTATTTTATTTTTTTATTAATCATAATACAAGGTTAATTAATACATTTACACTCTTTTTACAACAGAATTGTATTTGGTACTTAAGGGAAATCTGGAGAATGTTACACGAAACAATAGATTGTTTGCACATGACGTCACTGCGAGACTTAGATGGAGGGCAGGAAGTGATACTTCTGCATAGGAATCGCTATCAGAACATCAAAAATTTCTTTTTTGTTGTTTAAATTGGCCAAAATGAGAAATGCCAAACAGCCCTTATAGACTTCCAAAAGTTTTTGCTCATAAAGAGGGAAAGTTCAAGAAACTGGCTGAAAACGGAAGAAAATGCGGCATGTAATCAACATTCATTCAATACATCCATGTGTACAAACCTTTTTTGAATGGGATAATTTGTTTGACAGCACCAATAAAGATAATATACAGGCCTAGCTATGTGTATAAATATGATAATTTGTTATATAAAAATCAGATGCAAGCACCACCACACGTACAAAATCCAGGAGAATATAAATAACATACCCTGCCATGTAATTGCTACTATGAAATCTCCATGTTGTTTTGCAATAATCCAAGTCTTTACTGACGTTTTGGTGGAATAAACAACCATAACAGTAATGTCTGTATGTCCAGCAGCAGCGGTGGATGTTTGTTGATGGTAAATTCATCGACAGAACAAAAAAGAAATGCAACCCTTGCGACAAAACTAGACGCACTTTCACCCTTACAAAAATATATAAATAGTATTGGAGAATTTGCAACCACGCTTTTGTATGCTGTCATCTGTTATTTCGAGATGCCTGGTAGATATCCACATGGGAGAAAACTACAGTAATTTACAATAAACATGTTATTGAACCACAGAGTATAGTGTATAAACTCTTTGTTAATGTATAAACTCTTCGGTAATAGTAAACTGATAAACTGTAATAAATACTGTAACGTTAGTGTAAACTATATGTTGGTGCATTGTGATGGTGTATAATTATAGCATAGAGAACTGAAGCCTACTGAATAATTTGTTTATTACTACAGTTTTGTCGTACCACAGCAACAATATGATTACTACGACAGTTCCATTCAAGTGATTATCTATAGTATGCTTCCAAACACTATAGTAATTCCTATAGTATTTTTCAAGTAGCGTAATAGCTTATACAGTATCTACCACCTCGATGAAAGGCTAATATATTTTAGTTCTGTAGAAAACTCAGCCCTCATCATAATATAAGGATCATGCCCAAAATATATGGTTGTTTTCTATTCATATCTCCTTTGAAATATGGTATAAATGCAAAAATGCGGACTTTCCTCTATGTCTCCTATTTAGTTTTTTACTTTCTGCCCTCCATCTGAATATCACGCATCACCAGAACCTCGATTGAAAACATCCTTTATTCTCCAGATTTTACTTAAGTACCAAATAGGGCTGTGCGATTTGCGGAAAATAGTTAATTGCGATTTTGTTTAACAGATATTGAGATTTCGATTTGATTTACGGTTTAAATTTGTAGTCAAGCTTCAGCTCGATATTCTGTATCGTAAGTTCTTACTGCTAAAATGCAGTAAGTGTTAGTTAAAAAGAACTGAAAAGATCTTAAGTAACTCCAACTTTTATTCAAATTTGTATATAAATACTCATTAAACAAATTTTTCTCTTGAGCAAACTACTGAGTTATGGCGTTAGTTATCTCCTGGTGCCTTTATGATGTTTTTTCATATGGTGTGACAGCTGCAGACAACTCTGAAATTGTACTTTGCTGTTGCTTGCTACTAGATTGAGTGTCACTGACAATACTTTTTGTTGACTTTTTAGCAAGACTCTCCTCATATGTGGTGCTTTTTTAGCTGTTGGTTGTTGTATTTCCTCTTGCTGTGGCAACAATTTTGTGACAGCTCTTACAAATTACCTGTTTTTGTTCGGTGTCTGTGACTTTGAAACCAAAATATTCCCATAATACCGACATGCTGATATAAATTCGTCTATTAATGCTTCTGAAGTGGCAGACGCTAGGCATGGATCGATATAAGATTCTGACGGTATTATAACCTTGGATATAAATATGATGGTTTCACAGTATTGTGATTACTGCTCTAAAATATATTGTTTTTATATGTCTGGGTAAAAAACAAAACATTTTTCCCCTTTGATCACAATATATTTTAATTTGGGAAACATTAAAAATATTTTGGATCAGGAAACATGTCAGGCTAAATAATTCAAATGATTCATTGACTTCTGCTGTCTTCATTGGTTTCAAAAACACAGATTTTTTTTTTTTTATCAATTTAAAATGTCATATTTGGATATATTTTCTGCCAGAGACACTGTTGTCCTAAAAAAACAAAGAAATATATATAAATAAAAAAATCTTACTCATACCTTAGCAAAGGTATAGCAGAAAATTTTGATGGTTTTAAAACCTTGACTTTTCCAAACCGCGGTATACCTTGAACACAGTTATTGTCCCATGCCTAGCAAACGCATAGTTTGGTTGCGCAATTTTGATTGGGCAGAATGAAAGTTTGCTCACTTAATTGGCTAGTAAGACTGTCACACACAGACTGCAGTCACACATTTGCTCTGGGTGGGGGAAATTATATAATACATATATATATTTCATATCACAGCCTCTTGCGATTTAGCTAATCGCAGCGTTTCAAATCGTGATCGCGATTCAAATTTGATTAATTGTGCAACCCTAATACCAAATAAAATTCTGTTGTAAAGAGTGTAAATGTATTAATTAAATTTGTATTATGAATAATAAAAAATAAATCAGGCAGTATCATAAAAATTTCTGATTATTTATGAATTGACAATAATAGGGTCTGCTCACATACTTGGTTTCATTTCATCAGTTGCTTAAAGTTGTTTTTTTTTTTTTGTTGCCTTAGGTTTAATATAAAATCCAATGTACCAAAGACTGATGTCTTACCAAAGCCAAGCTTTCAGTATTGATCCAGCATTGGATCAGCGTGCTGCCTTTTCTGAGAAATTATCTTAAACTTTTATTCTGTGAGTCTCCTGCAAGACTCCCATAGAGCTGTTCTGATAACCATCTTCACAGTCTTAGTTCTTGGATTCAGCACAAAATTCAAGCAAAATTTTATGCATGAACCATATAGAAGTGATCATACAGAAGTTATGTCAAACATACTCACTCCCTGTTCAACTTGCTTAAGTGGATTTGCGTTTCTGTCTCTGTCTGCAGAAGCTAACTCTATTTTACCTCGAGTATTCTCACGGCTCGCTTTGATAAATGAATAAACCCATATTCATACCCTCTGCCTGTTTTTCTTTTTTTTTTCGCCTCGCGCTGTCTCTTTCTCTCACAGGTGCTTTGAATGTTTATTTAATGAAAATGAAAAAAGAAAGCCGGGAAACTCTTGCGTTTTAGCTGTTTTACTCTGTATTTTTTGCCACTGTATTACTTCTTCCCCAGGATGTCGTGGCTTTTTAGTCGAGATGTTTTTGTCAGCGAGCTTCTGTTTGACAACTCCCTCATCTCTCTGTCTTTTTTATTCTCTCTCTCTGTCTTTCTTTTTGCCGCTCTCCCGAACGAAACGGAACAAAGCAGCTCTGCACCCCATCTAACCCCCCTCAAAAAAAAAAAAGAATGATAAAGTTCTGCAGAAAATATTTTTCAATATTGTATGAGACTGGATGCCTCAGAAGAGCTGATTTTCCTTCCTGTGGTTCCTGGATAAGTAATGGAGAAGTCTTGTTAGGCAGAACTAAACATTTCCAGTGAATAATTCAGATGGAGCTGGATGTGAAAGCTTCATGATTTTTTTTGTGCAAATGGGCCTGGGTAATGATTGATTTGAGATTCATGATTTTTGGAGACTTTAATTGTAGACTGTGTCATGCTTTGAGTGGACTTTACTTGGGTGAATAAAAAAGTCCGCTTCAGAATGGCCAACACGGCACCAATTTCTAGGTGCCAATTGGAGCAACATATACTGTGGAATCATATTTTCAATATAAACCGATAGTTTGATACTGATAGTTTGAGAGGGCTCAGTGCAATAACAAGTGAGTACAGTAATGCTGTTTTTAATTAAGGTATGACAGTGTTGAGTTGAATTGAAGATCAAGCACACTGCAAAATACACTAAAGAAAAAAACTCATTGGATGAACTCAGTTTCCAATAATCCAATAAATTTCTTTAGCACCAACTAAAAAAACTACTTGCACAATTAAATGCAATTGAGTTGGTCCAACATGATGTTATCAAATAAAAGTTAAATACATTTGTATTTTTATTTAACTTAAACTCAAAGGTCTGATAATATCATGTCTATTATGTGTCGTAGTTTTCGAAGTCTTCTAGTTTTATTTGAAGTTATCCTAAATGAACTAATAGAGCTATTTTTAAGCATATTTCATAAGTTACATATACAGTTGACTGATCTCAGAATTAATTTTAGGACAGTTATTGCTCACTGAGCAAAGTAACAAACTGCATTTTTGCTAATTAAGCTGCCAACACCCAAAGCATGGGTGCTTCTGCAAAATGGTGAAAACTCAAAGCATTACTTGAAACTCTTCTAAGTCTTCAAACTAAAGTAAAGATTAAACTCTAACAAGTCTTTCTATTAACTTTGAACACCTACAATTACTTTTATTGTCAACATTTCCCTCTCTTAGTTCAATCCCATGCAAAGCATGCTAGGATCTACAAATCCCCTAACCAGGTAGCTGGACCAACACAATTCCTTCATGTTGTCCCATAGGGATGTGAACCTACACTGGTCTCACGGTTCAGTTCGGTTACGATTATCATGCCATCGATTTGGTTCAATTCGATATCCCCGTGATGGTGCATTGATGATGCTTCCATACACAATTTTATATTTTACTTCACAGCACAAGAATTCTTGTATTCAAATTATAAAATATTTTTATTTGTAATACAATTTTGTCCTTTAATACAAACAGTCAGATACATGAACTGTACCTTTAAAAACTCAAGTACATGCACAGAACAACATGAGCATTTATAGCAAATAAACAAATGTAAATATTAACATGCAAGTTTTTACACCCCATGACTGGTCAAGCACTCAACAGAAAGGGCTGCGATTGGCTCTAACGCTCTGGTGCTGTTCACTGATGAGTAAATGGCAGCGGCGATCACAGATGAGCTGATCCATGATAGGAGAAAATTCGCTCTGCAGACACGCGCTAATGTCTGTATTCATAAGTATCGCTGTAACAGCTGAGAGGAGAGCAAAAGTTACCATACGAGAGAGAGAAAAAGAGAGAAATGGAGTTTACAGCTTTCATTTTCTCAATCGCAGTGAAATAGGGGCTTCTGCTGTAACTTCAGTGTCAGTGAAAGACTGTCCAGCAAACACACATGCAGTGAATTGTGCCGAGTTTCTGCGTTTTTAAATGGTTGCAGTGTTTTAATTACTCGCACTTGCCTCCCTCGCCATAGTAAGCTACCGCAATATAACGCATATGAGATAAATGAAATCATAACGTAATAACCAGTTATAATTATTATTGAACCAATACCGAATTGTCCACGTCTGCATCGTCGTGCACTGAATAAACAATTAATTTTGACACTCCTTTTTATGTCCCAACATAAAACGGTAACGTTAACTTAATAGTTTACAATTTTATGGTAGACTGAACATTAAACAAATAAATTAGCCAAAGAATATACAAGAATTGTGTTATTTCAGCTCATTTTAAACAGGTAGTTTGAAATTATTTATGAGTGTAGATGCACTATATCATCATGCACACGTTCAAAAACTCTCAGAATTTTTTTTTCTGTCATTTTGGTGACTGTATGTTTATATTATCAGAAGAACATTTTTACACAACATAAAAAATGGAAAAAATGCTTGTGGTCATTTTGTAGTGATTTTCTGGGGAAAATGATCGAGGCAGTGGTTAGGGATAATTTTTAAATTTAAGAGCTACTGTTATTTCATTATTTTTGTTTTGTGCTTTTGTTTTGTGTTGTTTGTGTTTTTATTTTGTTTTTGTTTTGTTTTGTTTATTTTCTTTGTTTTTGTTTTGCTTTTTGTGTCTTTTGCTTTTGATTTGTTTGGTTTTTGGGGATATTTGCTTTTCCATTTTGTTGTTTTGCTTTTGTGCTTTTGTTTTATTTGTTTATTTTTTGTTTTTACTTTGCTTAGATTTTTTTTTGTGTGTTTATTACTTATATTTATTTTATATCCAAGATAGGTGGATTTAGTTAAGCTTTCACAGAAGAGGGGAGTCTAGTAATCTCAGTAACTATGTTTGTTTGGTTTAGTTTGTGCACAAAATAAGACAAGATTGAAAATTAATGCAGACAGAGAATGATTGCGGCTCTTTGCCCGTTCATCAGATCATTTACACTGGAAATGGGTCAACAAAGTATTTTAGACACCGTTTTTGACCATTCAACTCACTTTAGAACACTGAGAATGAGTACATCCATTGCCAAAAAGCAATCTTTTCTCCTCTCATTTCTCGCATCATTCAACCCTGCAGTGGGCATTTAAGTTGACTTAGGGCTGGGCCGATAAATGATATTATAACAAATCGTGATATTATTTATGTCAATAATAATAAGCTCTGGATTTTTTACTCTAAGAGCCAATCACCCAGCAGAAATGGGAATCAATGGGAATCTAAAAGTTTGTTGATATTAGTGATTTTTGGCCACTGAAAATTTATCGGCCAAATATAGGTTTTGACTTTTAATGGACGCTCTAATTTTTGTGGCTTAAATCGGGAAGCATTAAAAACTTATATCGAAATATATATTGCCATCATTCAATATGAAATATAATTAACGAGATCGCAGTTTTGTTATATCGCCCTTTGCTCCCTAAGTTGACTGCAATCTAGGGCTTTTTATATTTTGCATGTATGTAATACATGTGTATTGCATCAATGTGTATTATATCCTTTGTGTTCCTCAGTTATGGCGGTGCTGAGTCTGAGTTTGCAGCATTTCATCGCGGGTCTAATCACCACTCTGACTTTCACCACGATGATGAACTGCACACAGAGAGCCGAGGAAAGCATACAGGTATCAAACGCCACACTCTTTCACTGACCACAGCTCTTCATGTTTCCTGACACATCAGGATAGATTGCTTAACGCCGTAACACGTGTTCACCTGAGGTCAACAGCATGCCAAATCAGTTGTGCTCCCCCTTCAGTTTCAGCAGCTCTGAAGACAACAAAACCTGCATCTTACGGTTTTTGATAGTTGTTGACAGGTAGAGCCTCAGAACAGGCTGTTAGCTGCAGAAAGCCTGAGAGTGTTTGCTGTCTGGCAAATATGTGAGCACATCACAACAGTCAAAAGCTCATTTATCTGTCAGTCAATACTCAGAACCGAGCAGATTTCGTACTCTTTAGCTCTGCATGTCAACCTATTTCAACTCATCAATCACCTGCAAAGCATGAACATCAGAAAGTATATTCACATTTACAGATTTGACATTTTGATTTCTTTTATTTATTTATTTATTTTTTTAATTTGTCAGGGTTATGTCTTTGGTAGTAGCAGTATCCCAGTGGTTCGCTTGCTCTGGCACATTGAACAGTGAACAATGCAAGTTGTGTTATTTAATGAATCCTGATGAATCCCAGTCTTCTCTATGGTTTCTAAACCTTCTTCACACCTAAGGTGTAAGCAGTTACTGTACGTATTCTACTTTCTCAGCAATTTGTATGTACGCTACCATTCAAACCATTCAAAAGGTTGGGGATATAAATAATTGTTTGAAACCCTTAACCTATTTTGTAATGCATTTTCAGTAAATAAATTAATAATAAAAAAACTGACCCCAAAATTTTGAACAGAAATATTCATTTATGCCTCTAAATGAATATTCGAAGGGTATGTCTTGATGAGAACTGTTCAGAAGCTCCTTTGGCAACATGCACTTTCTTCTTTCATTCATTGTCCTATTACCCAGCAGTTTATCAGAAAAATGCCACACAGAACAACAGGAAAGCAGTTCTTTGACAATAAAAAGTGATGATTTGGCCAAAATTATTTGGCCAACTCGGAGTCTTGATCCAGACCTGATTGAAAGTTAGTCTGCCAGCTGCATAGAGTTTATGTAATAATGGAAATTACTAATGACAGATTAGCACCAATTACCTGGAAGGGTTCTCAGACCCTTTCTCTCAGGCATTTTAGAATGAAAACAATCCACGTGCACAGTGACGTTTCACCTAGCGTTTCTGAAAAGATCTCTGTACAAACTACACCGCTGAAAACACACATCACGTGACCACAAACACTCTGTGGACGTCTGAGCTCCAGGCAGTTAGTGGGTGCTTTGAGCACACCTCCCCAGATGAGAGCTGTGCACGTTGGACAGTTCATCAAGGATCTACCGCTGGATGTTATCTGACTATAGTTGTTAAATGTGATATTTAATTCATCTCGTCTCTATCTAATGACTCTTTGGTCTATTGAATCTATTACTTGTTCTCAGGTAACATGTTTTGGCTGAGTGTATTAAAGTTTGGTGATGACGTCATATAGATACAGTTAAAGTCAAAATTATTAGCCTCCCCTTTGAATTTTTTTCTTTTTTAAAAAATTGCCAAATGATGTTCAACAGAGCAAGGAAATTTTCACGGTATGTCTGATAATATTTTTTTCTTCTGGAGAAAGTCTTACTTGTTTTATTTTGGCTAGAATAAAAGCAGTTTTAATTAAAAAAATATTTTAAGGTCAAAATTATTAGGCCCTTTAAGCTATAAATTTTTTTCCATAGTTTACAGAACAAACTATCGTAAATTGCCTAATTGCCTAGTTAACCGTATTGAACAAGTTAGGCCTTTAAATGTTACTTTAAGCTGTATAGAAGTGTCTTGAAAATATCTAGAAAAATATTATTTACTGTCATCATGGCAAAGATAAAATAAATCACTTATTAGTGAGTTATTACTATCAACTATGAGTAATTACTCTTTACTGTTAACTTAATACTTAAACTGTTATGTTTAGAAATGTGTTGAAAAAATCTTCTCTCAGTTAAACAGAAATTGTGGAAACATATAAACAGGGGGCTAACAATTAGCTACACGATGCCTTAACAATTTTGGTGTCTGTTAAGTTGTGAATATCAAAATGAAAACAGGCAGTTCCATATAAAATGTTATTTTAATGCTCATTTTATTATTAAGATAGTGAAACAATGTAGCCACGGGGATGTTAGTGATGCTATAAAGTACACTGTTCCTTTTGAATATGTACCCGACGTGTCCTCTGCAATTTGTTTTCCATATCAAACTTGAGAAGTCTGAACTTACAAAGAACAAAGAAAGGATGCAAGACTGAACTTTGTGCACTTAATATTGAGAAAAAGATTCAATTAGATGCAGCCATGCAACCATATCTCCGTTTTCACCCATCCACACTGACACGCAGCAGCAGCAGCAGCAGCAGCATTTTAAATGGGGGCAATGTAAACGGGGCCTTATAGTTTTCTCCAATTTAAATTTTTTTTTTTCTAAGATATCTCATTTATTTATTTTTTTGTTTTTATATTCTGTTTCATACAATATGTGCCTCAAGATTCTGTTGTTTTACTTCTGTTAGGATAATTTCAAAAAGACCAGGAAATGTAGGTAACAGATAATATATTATATACTAATTGTGATATTCTCCACATTGTACTGTACTTCTACTCCAGGTGCTGCTTAATACCTTTACAGTGGAACAAATATCAACAAAAACAGTCTATTCTTGTCTTCACAGCAATCAGCGCTCTAAGTTGCCCCCATATCTCTCTTTTATTTGTTGATTTGTTTTTATTCCCTATGTGTTTATTTATTTATTTGTGCATCCCCCAGATGATAAATGGTTGTTCTCACCGTTCATCGATATCTCTCCCCTCCCATGTTCTCTTGTTTCATCCACTCGTTCATCTTTGACATGACTGTATTGTCCCGTTTTAATGGGCCTGCGCTACTCGCACGTGATCTTTCACTGCTCTCTCTGCTATTTGTCACTCCATCAACTCAGCACCAGCTGAATTAACGACACTAACGAAACTCATTTAAACAATAAGTGAAGCTCTGCTATGTTTTCCCTCCATCTCTAAGCAATTAGAAAACTTCAGGAAAATAATCAGGAGGATGATTGCGAACTGTGGGTTAATTTGCAATGTCCTTAAGAGATACATACGGTAGCAAGAGCAGCTTGTGTGTGTGTTTGTGTCTGTTTGTTTTAAGGTGGTTTTAGATGACAGAAAACCGATACTGTGAATGTTTGTGAAAAGGCCCAGGAGGGAGAAACTGAACACCTTAAACAAGTTTGTAGGAATAAAGGTACTTCACTTAACTTTAGTGGCGGGGCCATGTGAAGGAATGGACTTGGCTTTGCTTTCCTATCTGAAGGACTGAACTATTGAGAAGGAGTCAGACAGACATCCAGACAGGAGATAAAGAGAGAGGCGGTCAGACTCTGCTTTCATCCTGCTGATTTGATGTGAAGCAAAGTAAAAAAATTGATAAATAGACATCAAGTCATTGTTTATTAAAAAAAAAAAAGCTTTGTCAGAAACAACAACTGTGCATGTATTATGACAAGTTGCATTTTGGCAATTATGACTGTAACATGAGTTAAAATCAGGCTCATTGTTTTTATTAATTTATATTACTCTCATTTTCTGCTCTTCTCTCTATAATTTAAGAGTGCCTTGTTCTGTAAAAAAGATACTTAATATACTTAAATTGGCATATCATATTGCATATCAGGTGAGACTGGAGGTAATTGTGATTTTGTGCTTGACCTAATGCATATTTAATTATAAATTTACTTAAAGTTGATCTTTAAAATGCTTAAAATAATAACATTGTTTAATTGAATCGGTCGGAAATCTTGTAGTGAATCTTGCCTTTATACTGCCCATTGTGCAATGTTAAGTATTATTTATAAAGGTTTAATATTTAATAATTTTTCATAATATAATAATATAAATAATATTTTGAACAACTTATATTTTCAGTTTTAATTGTAATATTAATTTTTGTTTTTATGTTTCCATTTTTACTGAATAACAGTATATATTGATAATGTTTTAATTACATTAATTGATATTTAATCTTTTTATATATATGCTGATAAAGTGATATTTATTTTTATACCAGAGTGTTTGTTATTTTGAATTAGGTCTTATCTTTGTATTTTAATTTTAAACATTTTTAATAGATAATTAAGTAATTTTGATGTTTTTTAGTATTTTTTAATCTCTATTTAGATTTATTTAGCTTTGTCTTAGATGTTATGTTTTTATTTTAATTGTCTTCATCTAAAAGTTACATTTATTTATGCTTTATGTCAGTATGTTTGTTAGTAAAAGATAACAAAACTACAATACCTGACAAAAGTCTTGTCGTTGATCCCAGTTGTAAGTATTAATAACACTATAATAGTTATAAAAACTAGCAGAAAGTAGGTTTTGCCGATAAATAATCTGTCAAACTGCATCCCGATCATGACAAATAGTGCAGAAGACCTATTGGAACCAACATGAACCCAATATTTTCACAGAAATCAGTCAAGTTTGGGGAAGGAAAAATCATGGTTGGGCTTATGTTTAGTATCGGGCGTGGGAGAGATGTGCAGAGTAGATGGCAACATCAACAGCCTGAGGTATCAAGACATTTGTGCTGCCCATTACATTACAAACCACAGGAAAGGGCAAATTTTTTAGCAAGATCTCATACTTTAGCCTCCACATTAAAGTTTCTGAAGGCAAAGAAGGTCAACGTGCTCCAGGATTGGCCAGCCCAGTCACCAGAAATAAACATTATTGAGCATGTTGGAGTATGACGAAGGAGGAGGCATTGAAGATTAATCCAAAGACTCTTGATGAACTCTGGAAGTCCTGCAAGAACGCTTTCTCTGCCATTCCAGACGACTTTATTAATAAGTTATTTGAGTCATTGCAGAGATGTATGGATTCAGTCGTCCAAGCTCATGGGAGTCATACACAATATTAATTATTTTCCTACGGCACCATGGCTTTATATTTTTTTACTGTACATTATTTCTGTTAAGTGACAAGACTTTTGTCTAACAAAGTTTAGACCTTACTGTCCTAATTAAATAATTAAAGATCAAGGCATGATCATATTTTGGTAAAATCAGCATAACCTAGAGGTCTTTGCCTTTCATAGAAGCCACTTCTGATACCAAATGGTCAACTAGATAGGCGACAAGACTCTCTCAGGTAGTGTAACTATGTAACTATTAATTAAGTTTTTTAAAATATTTATGCAAAACCGTGTACAACAGTGTTTTGTACAAGCATTGCACAACTGTAATTAATCATCATTAATTGTTAACCAATGAGTATTTCTTTTTTGTTTTTGTCCACAACCAATTTTTAAAAAGTCCAATCACCTGTATCATGTGTATTTACCTTTTGAGCTATTTAGAAACATTTTTAAAAATTAGGTTTATTTCTGTGTGTCAACCTTCAGGCTACCCACTACAGTTTTCTGGCCACTTTGGAGGTTCTTGGGAAGCTGAGTTTTAGTGCCCTGGCTGGAGGAATGGTGGACACTGTTGGCTTTCCCATAGCTTTCATCCTCTTCCTCTTCCTCACCTCCAGCAGTGCCCTGCACGTGTGGAGAGCCACAGAGACCGGAGTCCTGAAGGAGCAGCTCAAAGAACAGCCAAAGTGACCGATGTGAGCCTTTCACAGTCAGAGGAATGACACAGGTCACCAATTAACCAGTGATGCCAACGTGTTCTTTTTATTTGCAGTTATTTAAGACACAACCAGCAATGAATATGAAAAGAGGCACACAAACACTCTCTATATCTCCAAAAAAAAGCCAGTATCTCTGTGAAAAACACTGCAATAGTTAAACAGCAACACTGCGCCTCTGCAGTCAAATAGCTTTAAAGGCTCTTGCTTTTCAACAACAATGGCAAGCAGACTAAGCTGTGGCAACTATGATTTAGTCTGTCTCAAGGAGAACAGTCAATCATTTTAAGAAATTAGTAAGCTAAATGGTTAATACATTACGTTTGCTATAATGGACAATATTATTCAGAGCAATTTAACTGTTTATAAATGCTTGATAAGGGGTGTAGTCTAGTTTGGTTTAGTTAAACACAATAGCCATTTATATGTTTCTTTAAATACAGTGTGCATTCATCTTAAAATTACTTTTTTGGGAATCTGATGCCCTCTAGATGTTTTCCTTTTATAAAACATCAAGTTTATTGACCAATAAACAAAATACAGCTTTTTAAAGACTTTAGATTGAGTTATGGTACTGTGCTAAGTAGCGTGCTTTTTGTATTCTCAGTGCAATATTTATATTAAAGGGGTCATATCATGGAATAATGAATATTGCTGTTTCAGGTTCAGTGTAGAAAAATATTATACATTAGATATTTATAAAAATATATAATTTAAAAAATATATAAATGATGATAAACAAAATTACCAAATACATTCCTGAATACGCATAAAAGAAGTGAAATTATTTCACTTGATAATGCAGTGCATCTCAAACATTGTGTTAAAGGGATGGTCCAGACTATATTTTAAGGCTTGGTTGTGTTTATAAGATGCAAAGCAATGTGGGCTTATGCTTCATTTGTAAAAATCACGTAATTAATCTTACTTTGATTATATACTGCTACTCTGCTAACATGAAAGCGACTGTCATATTTCCTACTTCCTCTGAAAGGTCCGCCATCAAAAGGCTCTGCTTGTTCAGCCAATGGTTCAGCAATGATTTGCGGATTGGCTCCATATCACCTGGAAAAGCGTCACGCCTCTGATAGCATGCGATTTTGCTCAGTGTAAACACTGTCAGTCAGAGTAGCTGTTAGCCATATCAGTTTGAGCCTGAATCAGACAGAAAATAACACAGAGGACACAGCTAAACCTCACGCCTGCTCTGAAACGTTCACATATCTTTTGCGAGTTTGTTATTTGAGATGTACTGTAGAGCACATGGAAAGCGTCCACATAGAGAGATACTGCAGCGCCGGTGAAGATTGTGGTTGTTTACAGCGGTTTGACGGATAAATCTGAATTTGTAGCTAAATTGTTAATGGTGTCAAACAGCATTTCTCGTTGTCTACATCCGTGTTTAGGTCCTTGCTACAACATGCTGTCAACACTAGAAACTGTGCATGTATTAATTCAATTAATAGCAAATCAATTTTAGCAAATAAAAATACTTACAGGTTGTGGCTCACAATCCACAGCTTCGTCTATTGTGGTTGAAGGAGTTTTTAGCCGAATCCAGCACAGAACTGGAGAGATTCTGGAAGCTGTCATTTGTCAAATGCTAGCTATATATTTTAAAATAATTTTCTGGAACATAATTAAAATTAAACTGTAAGCACGTCTCTCTTTTGTGTTATGTCCTTCCTGTATTTGGAATCCCAAATACAGAAATGGAACAAGCTCTGTGGAAAAGCAGCTTTTGAACGGCATTACAGTGTCGCTGGCCACACCCCTTTGCTGCATGGGTTTGTGATCTCATTAGCCCGGATGTATGTTTTTGTAGTCCCCAAACTTCGTTCGCGGTAGGCTTTGCTAATCTAAGCCAGTTGCTCCCTTTTTGAGCGTATTACAACCAGAGATGTTGTTTATGTTCACACAGCTACATTACACATGAACTAAAGTTTAAAATATGAGATCGTAGTGGACCACCCCTTTAATGATTCTAAAAATATCTGAGCTAATGTCTGTCATCAGAAAGATGTTATATAATCATCTCCCAGAATTAATCTCCCGCAAATCAAATTTAAGTAAATTGAACATAAAACAGTTAAGTTATCCAAATAAAATCTCAATGTTTGGGTTGTTTCAGCTCATTTTAAAAAAATAGTATAAACAAGCAGTAAAAAAATTTTTGCACCCAGCTTCAAATTTATGGCAACATGGCATCAATTGTGTTTGCCATTTAAAATGCAATTATTATGAGCTACAGTGGTTTTCCTGCTTGTAGAAACTTTTTATTTCTTGAAATAATGCTCTAGTGCTTTTACAGTGCTTTATTCACAAAGGTTTTGTGTTTTTGTTCTGTTGCTGCAATCAAACAATTATGTTTACTGCTTTATCAAACTACAGGTACTCATTTAAAATGAGATGAACACAATTCTTGAGGGTATTTTATGGACAAATTAATTGTTTTATGTTCAAACCACTTAAATTTGTAAAAACAAATTAGTTAATAATTCATGTTGTACTTACAGTGTGGTCGTTTTTTAGCAGCTATGACTCAGTTTGTCCTTCTTAGGATTATTTGTAAATGTTTGGAAAGAGTTGCCCCACATCAATGTGACTCAACTGTTTCTCAATGCACAGATGGTGTTTGCATACAGTATGAGTGTCTTATAGGTACAACATCCAACAACTCATCCAGAGAGATCACAGCTAATTCAATTACGACTGAACTAAATCAGGTTTGTTTATGATGAAGGAAACTTGACTGACACTGTAAATGGACCTCAGGGAAAAATATGTTTGTAAAAGGATATGACCCCTTTAATGTCTGTTAAATACTGTACATTGACAGTTAAACTCATCAAGCTCATTTTTGAGCTGACACTGTATTATTTGAAATGTTGAATTTATTTGATGTTTTTGTATCATGAATTGTTTGCATTTCCTATGCAATGACACATTTATCCATAATTATAACATAACTTTCAAGGCTTCTGCTGGTCTTAAAATTTAATTCGCCCTTTCCCAATTTCAAGTTGTAAAGTCATAGTTGAAAGGTTTAAATTCATGAGGTCATGGCCAAAAAATTGAATATATTTCTTAGTTTTTCTATTTTCCAATGCAAATATCTAACATCCTGAGGTCAAGCTACATTTACTTGGAATTCGACATGAGGAAAATAAGGATTGTTTTCTGAAAAACTGAATTTTAATTTTAAAACATGAACAATTATTTGCAAACACAATAGGATCTTTTTTTTTTGTCCTGGCCCATTGGTAGACATTCATTCTTGTTTTGATCACATACTTGCTTCTCTTTGTAATCAGTTTCATCTCTTAGTAATCTTTGTAAAAAAAAAAAAAAAAAAAAAAATGTGACATTTTACCTAATGTCATTTTGCTTTGCATGTAAATCTTGACTTGAGGATCTTTATACATTTGCACTGGTTAACAATAGAAAAATACTGATAAAGAACATCACATCAGAAAGTACAATGCAAGTTATAAACTATTTGGCAGCAGATTTAAAAACCTAAATGCACTGGAAAAAAGCTTTCATTCATCCAATTAAAAAAATAGGATTAGGGTAATCGTTCACATCTAAATTTTATCACTTGACCCAATGAAAAATAAATAATTTGATAAATAAACTTTAATCAAAACAAAAATTCACAAAAAATGTTCAAATAATCCAATAAAAAAAAGGGTAATGCTTTCACATCTAAATTTGATCACTTGAGCTAATGAAAAATAAATCATTTGCCTTAAACAATATTGTTCTAAGTCCATGAAAGTACAAAGCATATTGACCTTATGCACTGACCTATATGAGTAATCTTAAAATTTTACATTGGTCAAAACAAATACTTCTTAGTAGAGCTCTTAATCAAAAACATTTATATTCAACCATGCTTTGAACTTAAATTTGATTAATTGAGAAATAAAATACTGAAATAAAAGAGACATTTTTAATTGAATTAATTACTTATAAGTTTTCCAGTGTGCTATGTTCTTTGTAAAATGAAAGTAAAGCACATCAGTATTTTTTTTACTTCTTCAATGTAAAGTGTGTCATTGATATAAATTATTGTGTACTCTTATAAATTTACATTTAGAGAACACATCAACATATGTATCTGGTATCTATTTGAGTTATCCGTTAAATATTCCTACATAACTGGGCCTTAAAGAGGTCTATAAAAAGTTTTACGTTTACCTTTAGAGACCTGTCAGAAACACAAACTTTGCTGTAATCGTGCCTCATGGTTTACAAGAAGAATAGTGAAATAACAAACCTTAATCCAGAAGTACTGGTAAAGGAAATTCTCTGAGCCATTTCTTATATTTTTGAGTTTTATTTTTAGTTGTCTTTTTGTACAAATGTTTTTATTGATTTATTTTATGTAATTGTCTGCAAAGCCAGATCATATGAGAATATTGTTAAGACTATGTACGATATGTGTATGTGTAGGATTTGCTATAACTCTTTACGAAGCCTTCAAGCTACATACAGTACTTATACAAATGTCATTTTAGAGTATTAGAGGGAATATAAATTGCAAAAAAACATCTAATGAAAATGCAACCGCACATGTTTAACACAGTTACACTGTTTTCCATTAAATATATATGTATATATGTGGAAAATATGAGACCACTTGAAAATAGTCAGTTTCTCTGGATTTACGTTTTATTTATAGTTATGTTTGAGTAAAACATTTGTTTAAATCCATAAACTACTAATGACACTTCTACCAAATTTTAAAACAACGTTTCCATTTAGAGCATTTTTCTCCACAACAAAAAGAATGCTTTTACTTTCATTTTAGGCAGTGCAGTACCAATAATTTAACTTCAGAAGAGTTATGACTTGGAATAACCCATGTCATTTTCTAAAAAGCACTGAAAAATGCTTCTTCATAGAATAAAACTAATATTAACAATATACTCAAACCCATACCTAATAAATCCAGTAATGTCAGAGATCCTTTTCAAGTGGTCTCTTGATTTGCTCCATAGCTGCAAACATGCACTATAGTATAGTGTACTGTTTTAATATAATATTATGTGCGGCGCTTTTCTTTCTTTTTGTTCATTATTTGAAAAATAGAAACAGCCACATCAGAATAAGATTGGTCAAAATTTCAGCCTTTGATGAGATAAATGAAAAAGGTATGGCCGACTGATGATATTTTGTCATTAAATCTTCTGATGAGCAAAGCCCTTACCAAACAAGGACCATTTTGCCATATTAGCTCTGACTATAGGAGACTCAAAAATAAAAAGCTATTACTGTACCCAGAATGTGCCTGTGCTTTCATGAGCTTATCAGACAAGAATTAAAAGCCATTAGGCTGTGTTATTAAGAGAACCTGTGCCGTACAACTTAACCCCAGTCTTTTTTTAAAAAATCCAATATTGTGTTGTGTGCATTTGTGGTTTAGACACTACTTTAATGCGAGACACTGCAGGTGAAAATATGAACTAATGGTTATCCCTGTACTTTCACAGGTTATTGGTTACAATAAGAACAAACATTGTTGCAAACAAACATGCAAGCTTTTTTTGTATTACAAATTTTCTCAAATGTTGAGTTTAAAATACAATACAAATGAGACATTATTTAATTAAATATGTGCTGATTTTTCAAGCACAAAAATCTGAAAGGCTTAGGTTTAAAATTCTGGCCTATTTTTTGACACTTCTAATAAGGAAAATCTGATATATGGCCATACACACACACACACACACACACACACACACACACACACACATATATATATATATATATATATATATATATATATATATATAGATACAAACTTATTGCTAGGGCCAGACAGAATCTGCGAAAATGTTTTGCTATTTCTGCGTAGAATTGTGTTAAAAATCTGCGGATTATGCAGGATGATTTTGGGAGTATCATAACTAAAACCTTAATATATGAAATAAAAAATAATACCTTTTTAACTTTTATTTAATGTTACGATGCAAATCCAATTAGATCCACTTTATTTGGTAAACAAAGCAAGTCTCTCAAATAATATATCTACTAAAAGACAGAAAATATTACTTTACAAACTGTATTGTAAATAAGTCATATGAATATTTTCATATTATTCAATAATATTACTGTAATTAATTTAAAAACTGAATAAATATAAATTTACACACATTTACACAAGTAAATAAACAGAATCAATGATGGGTTAAAAATCTGCAGAAATCTGCGGAATTGTGCACGCGCAGATGCCATGTGGGCCTATTTATTGCTAATATATTTGCCCTTTTACTGATTTCTTTTTTTTTTGCATGTTTGCCACACTTTAATATTTCAGATCAAACCAATTGAAATGTTAATCAAAGATAACACAACAGTAAATCACACTTCATGCAGTTTTGAAATTAAAGTTCCTCCTGTGGATGAGTTTTGGCCCATTCATTTATGTAGAAATGTTGTAATTCAACCACATTTGACTATTTTTGAGCATGAACTGCCTTCTTAATGTCCTCCCACAGCATTTCAGTTGGGTTTAGATCAGGACTTTAACTAGGCCACTCCAAAGTCTTAATTCTGTTATTCTTCCACCATTCAGGTCACTAACACTTTTTTTTTACACAGGGCTATGTAGTTTTGGATTTTATTTTCCTTTAATAATAAAAACCTTATTTTAAAAACTGCACGATGTTTTTACTTGTGTTGTCTTTGGCTAATTTTTAAATTAGTTTGACGATCTGAAAAAATAAAGTGTGTCATACATGTTAAAAAAAAACAAAAAGGCAAACTCTTTTTCACACCATGCAAATCTCAGTAGTTGAAATTAGTTGAAAGTTTTGGAGGGAAGATTCATGGCGAAAAACAGAAAAAGCCCTTTAATAATGTGACACAGGTTGATGGAGTGCTATAAAAGAAACTCTTAAAAGTGTATGTTTAATGTTTGCTTCTATTAGATAAAAAAAAACAAACAACTGAAAAAGCTAAAAAAAAATCTCAAAATTGACAAGTGCATGACAAATCTTTTTTTTTGCGTGTTTGTCACACTTTAGTATTTCAGATCAAACTAATTGGAATATTAATCAAAGATAGTAAACACATCATGCAGTTTTGAAATGAAGGTTTTTTATTATTAAGGGAAAACAAAATATAAAACTACATAGCCCTGTGTGAAAAAGTATTTGCCCCCTAAACCTAATAACTGGTTGGCCGTTACTTAACAGCAAAACTGCATATAAGCTTTTTTTCGGAGGAATTTTGGCCCACTTATCTTTGTAGAAATGTTGTAATTCAGGTTTAATAGAGTGTTTTCAAGCCTGAACCTCCTATTAAGGTCATGTTACAGCATCTCAATTGGATTTAGATCAGGACTTTTACTAGGCCACTCCAAAGTCTTTATTCTGTTTTTGTTTAGCTATATGTGCATTTGCTCCTGTACTTTGGATCATTGTCCTGCTACAGAACCCAAGTTCACCTCAGGTTGAGGTCACTAACACTTTTTCACACAAAGCTATGTAGTTTTGGATTTTATTTTCCTCATTTAAGAACTCACTGATGTGTTTGAATAATCTTTGATTAATATTTAAATTAGTTTGATGATCTAAAACATTAAAGTGTGACAAACGTAAAAAAAAAAAGAAATCAGTAAGAAGGCAAATACTTTTTCACATCACTGTATCCCAATGGTTGAATTAAATGTATGCAAATTTTGAACTATGCTTTTCATATACAGTATGACATATTTTATATATGTGTATTTATATATGTGTATTTTATATATTATAGCACTTAACTTTTCCCACATTTTTTTATGTTACAGCCTTATTCCAAAATGGATTAAATTTATTTATTTCCTTAAAATTTCACACTCAATACCCCATAATGACAATGTGAAAAAAGATTTTTTGAAATTGTTGCAAATTTATTAAAAATTAAAAACCTGAAAAATCACATGTTCATAAGTATTTATAGCCTTTGCCGTGATGCTATAACTTGAGCTCAGGTACATTCTGTTTCCACTGATCATTCTTGAGATGTTTCAGCAGCTTAGTTGGAGTTCACCTGTGGTAAACTCAGTTGATTGGACATTATTTGAAAATGCTTACACCTATGGACAGGCATTAGATAAATGTTTCCATTAGATAAAAAGACTGAAAAAGCTTAAAAAAAATCTCAAAATTGTCAAATGCATGACAAATTAGTTTTCCCCTGCAGTTTCTCGCTTTAAAAACCTAGAACAGTGAAACACTAACAACCCTGAAGCCTTCGCACAGATGGAGCCTGGAGACCTTTCCCATTGAGGTGATGTAATAACTGTGGAGCCGTATGCTAAACCATATCCTCAGCTTTTACCATGACACTGTATACTGAGAGATGATTCCTGCCGATCTGTCAGAGGGATTAGGAGCACTTACGTAATTGATGAATAGACCTGCACTTCACTCTTTCACTGTCACATTATTTTCTTGGGTGGTTTAGCCAGAGAGAAAAAGGACAGGGAAGAAAAGAAGGGAGCGTCTTCTTCACACTTCACCTTCACAAAAGCGCATGAGCTCAAGAACTGGTCAGATAGACAGTGTATGTGTTTACATGCGCAGATACAGCAAGCTTTTGTGTAGTTGGAAAAAGTATGTATAATAGATTAAGTATTCATTACTTCCTGGGATACAGTTTAAGGTTTCTTCGTTTTTTTTTGGTTTGTTTGTTTGTTTGTTTTTTAGCCAAATACAGGCTGATTGCTTTACATGGGGTACATATCAACAATTTACTAAACTGTGCTCACTTTAGTCAAATCGTGGCCACAATTTTAGTCTGCTTATTAATTAATTCCCTCATTTTAGTAAATTGTGGTACAAAAAATTAGTTCAATATGTGAAGGTGGACAAGAAAACCAATCTTATTTTGCTCAAGTATATTTTGAGAATATATAAAATATACATTGTATGAGTCAAAATTATTGTTTTTTTTTTCATTTAAGTAAAAAAACATTAGAATATTAAGTAAAGATCATGTTCCATGACATTTAAAAAAAATTTCTACTATGAACTAATTTCTTTTATTAATAATGAACATTACTAAGTATTTAGTTTAGACAGATTTAAAGGTTATTTTCTCAGTATTTAATTTTTTTAACCCTCTTATTGAAGATTTTCAAATAGTTGTATGTTGACCGAATATTGTCCTATCACAAATCAAACATCAATAGAAAGCTTATTTATTTGGGATAAATAAATTACTTATCAATAATTTTGTTGTTCATGGTCACATACAGTTTTGCACACACAATTTGATTGCACTCTATTTAACAGTCCTGTTCTGAATGTGCATTATTTCTAATTACTGTATTACATAAACAGGATAATTACTACTATAGGTATAAGGTACTGTGCCTAAATCTACCCCTGAACCAAATCTTAACACGTGTACCTACCAGTATACTTAGGAAAGTATATATGCTGGCATTAAATAAAGTGCAGTGCTGTTTTATTCCCGTTACTGTGATTGTTGTACAATAAATCAATTAATTGTTTAAACATGGCCATGGTTTACTAAAATGTAGGAAACTAATATATTTTGTGTGGAAGATCTTGAATTTGGTCAACTTATTTAAGTAAAACTGTAATGTTTGTCATTCACATACAGTAAATGTCATTATAAATGACACAAATGTACATTCTTGTCATGTCTATAAGGTCTAACACCTCCTGAATTGTGTGATTTATTTATTTTTTGTTCATTTAACGTTTTAGACAAGCTGGCTATGCTTTCAGCAAATGCCAGAAAAGAAAAAAAAAAAATAAATATATTTACATTTACATTTACATTTAGTCATTTAGCAGACGCTTTTATCCAAAGCGACTTACAAATGAGGACAAGGAAGCAATTTACACAACTATAAGAGCAGCAGTGAACAAGCGCTATAGACAAGTTTCAGGCGTGTAAAAGTCTAAGAAGCAAAACATTAGTAAATTTTTTTTTTTTTTTTTTTTTTTTTTTTTTTTATAGAGAGAGAGAGAGAGAGAGAAAGAGGGCTCAGTTAGTGGTATAGCCAGAGAGGCAATTGCAGATTAGGAGGAAAAGTGGAGACTAAACAGTTGTGTTTTTAGTCGTTTCTTGAAGACAGCAAGTGACTCGGCTGTTCTGATGTAGTTAGGGAGTTCATTCCACCAACTGGGCAGATTGAATGTGAGAGTTCGGGAAAGTGATTTCTTCCCTCTTTGGGATGGAACAACGATGCGACGTTCATTCACAGAACGCAAGTTTCTGGAGGGCACATATATCTGCAGAAGTGAGAGCAGATACGAAGGAGCACAGCTAGAGGTCACTTTGTAAGCAAACATCAGAGCTTTGAATTTGATGCGGGCAGCAACTGGAAGCCAGTGCAAACGGATGAGTAGCGGAGTGACATGTGCTCTTTTGGGTTCATCAAAGACCACTCGTGCTGCTGCGTTCTGAAGCAGCTGAAGAGGTTTGATAGAACTAGCTGGTAGCCCGGCTAGCAGAGAGTTGCAATAGTCCAGTTTGGAGAGGACAAGATACACATATGTGTATATGTGTAATATATATATATATATATATATATATATATATATATATATATATATATATATATATATATATATATATATATATATATATATATATATATATATATATATATATGATCAAAAAGAAACATGATCACACAAGAAAATGATTTAGTTAAACGTGCTAACTTAATACAAATTGTGGGAACAAATTTCCTTTTGGGCTTGAATATATATATATATATATATATATATATATATATATATATATATATATATATATATATATATATATATATATATATATATATATATATATATATAGTTATAAAATTGTGACTTACCAGAAATGACACAGGCTTCTCTCAAAAGATATAAGATGTAAAAGAGGCATCATTATAGAAAAAAAACTCTTTAAGTAAAAATATTTCTGTAAGTAATTATAAGTCAGAATTTGGCAGAGGTAATAGAGGTAATGAATAATTTCAGGCTTGACTGTATTTCCTCATATGTCATGTGAAGCTGCAAAATGTTTTATTTTTGTAGTTTGGTGGTTGAAACTTCTGCTCATGGTTGTGTAAAAATGTTCACTCTTTCAGATGTTTTAAACTACTGCATTTTCCCTTGCTAAAATTGAAACCTAAGCTGGGCATGGCATTGTGGTCAGAATTTCTTTTGGTACAAAAGTAAAAAGTATTGATTATTTGATTAATATCGCCTACTTTTTTAAAGCTGTAGGGCAATTGTCATTGTTTTCTCCTTAACCTTATTTTTTTTCTCCTTAGTTTTATCTCCTAACCTAAACAAGAAACCTCCAATTAGCTTTGAGCAAGAAATGTGGCCAAGAATCCAGTCTACAGTCAGCCGAACGTGACCACCCACTGTTTTTCAGGTAGCAAAGCTGTTGTAAATTGAATTGTCTTACCTAATATCAACAAACAATAGGTATGACATGAAACAGACCTGAAGTTGTTTCTTGCGCTTTTCCCAGGCATTGAGTTTCCATTTTCTGGGAGCAGAAAGAAGCATTAGAGCCTCAGGTCTTTGGGAAATAAGCTGAGAAGAGAAGAAAGGACACAGTGTAGAGTGAGAAGTAAAGGGACAGTTTGTCTCATGGTGTCGATTGGAGACAGACCCCCGACTGGGTTCGAGAAATTGGGAGGAGTTGTCCAGCTGAGTGAGTGACTCCAGAGACTGTACAGTCACCAAAGCCCATTCTGCTGATCTCTGTTTCAGCCTGTCTTTGCATGTCTCATCCAGACCATGCACAATACAGCTTTGACTAGGCCATTCCTAAATGTTTATCTTGTGGCCAGTCAAGCATTCAATTAGCTTTGATTTTTGACATTTTTTTTTACACAAATGTCTGCATAGTTTTCGTTTGAAGAGTTCAGATGCAAAAAGCTCTAAATATTAAATTTCCTTCTAAAAAGAGCATTTCCTCATGTATACAGAGGGGAAAATAAGTATTAAACAATTCACCATTTTTCTCAGAAAACATATTTCTAAAGGTGCCTTTGACTTGATAATTCCCCCGGATGTTGGTTACAACCAAATAAATTCATGCAGTGAAAGGGAGCTGTAGAAAGACAGTGAAAGCCCAGACAGCAGCTGAAATCTCTCAGTAGTTATTTAGCAACCCTCTGCCCGTCGTCATTGTAAATTAATATTAGCTGCTTCAGTCCAACATCTACATTACCAGGATGATGAAGATGAAACCAGGGTGGACATTTCAGCAAGACAATGATCCAAAACACAGCTAAGGAAACTCTCAAATGCTTTCAGAGAAAGAAAATCAAGCTGTAGAATGGCCCAGCCAATAACCTGACTTGAAACTAATAGAAAATACCAAATAAAAGTCAGATTTGATAGACGAGACTCACAGAACCATCAAGATTTTTACACTCCATTGAAGTCTGAGAAATGTAAAATGTGAAAAAGCTGTTTCTTACTGAAATAGGTATTTAAGTTGCTTGAAAACTTAACTTCCAATTGATTTTCTCCTTAATAATTTGGTGCATGGCATCAAATGGTTGTGCTCGCTAAGCTACATGGTTGCTATTTTTTTACTGCAACATAACTTGGAATACCACATCATGCCACATCATATACAGTCTTTTGGTTGTAATATCTGTTTAGGTGGAGTAAGAAAAGAAATTTAGGTCCTCAAGTGTCATTATATGGTAAAACCACATGTGAAATGTGTGTAACACAAATGAAACACAATTGAACATTGAAATGTGTGTTTGTTGGTTGTTTTTCATGTGAAAGGCTACATTCACTCACATCGAATTGCATGGGAAAATATTTCCAGAAATTTTCTGTTTCACAATTTTCACTTGTGTTTCATTTTTGTTCCAAATATCTCACATGCATGTGATTACACAGGATAAGCTCTAGTGGTTTTCTGAATATTCTGCTATCGGTATTGGCTGAGAATTTCAGTATTGATGCATCGGAAATGTAAGGTTTTATCATTTATTGCATATTGTAATCTTTATCTGTTAAACATTTTAAACAAAATCACAACAAAACAATTTTCGTTTTGGAATTTGAAACAGCTTGCCTAATTATGCTTTCAAGAATATGTAAATTTCCTCTGGTCTATGGGAATTAAATAACAGGTGGATGTGGCTCTCGAAGCTTTGTCCATAATGTCATTTTTAAAGAATATAATGTTTTTAAAAGAATATTCTGTGTACCAAGGAAATGAAAAATCATGATTTAATCAACATGTGAATGATTTAATCATGTGGAATATTTAATGATTGTAGAATTTTCATCTTTTAGGTGAACTGCAGTACTAATTTAGCAGTCTCATTACAGCTGTGCTTGTGCCAACTACTGTATAACCACACCGTCACAACCTGACCAAATCTCTCACCTGATGATATGCTTAGCCACTGTGTTAAACCCCTAGCTTCCTGATAAAGTTGTGCGATAAAGTTTCCTTCGTGAGACAAGAGCTGATTTTGCAACATGTTTTAATATCGACTAACAAAAGTGTTTTGTGGAGCCCCCGAAGGGAAGAGGTGTTGGCTTTTTTCAGTGCAGTTTTTTGTAGGCAGGCCGGCAGAATGCGCTGGTGGCTCTTTGTCTGCCAGGGAAACCCTAGCCGGGAGGTGCAGGCTAAGCGTGGAGCAGTGGCATCGGATAACCACGCATTTCCTCTCCTGCTATTTACCAGCCTTTTGTTTGTTTGCCGAATGCGAAATATATACATGTCGCCCGATCAGATCTGCTTTCCACACGTTGCCCCTTTCTTTGTTTCGTTTTTTATTCATCATCTTCCTCCTCCTCTTCTCCTCCTCTTTCTCCTCAGCCTTTGCAAACTCTGTCAAAAGTCTGTCAAAAGTCTGTGCGCCTGTTCTTGAATATTTCTGACTGAATTTGATAACCCTCCCAGAACTGTTCAGATATCATTTACATAATGCTCTCTATTATTTAGGAGGCAGAACACTTGCATTTGTGTGCCAACATTGCAAAAAAGGTGTTGTTATTTGTTAGGGAAGAAGAGAGCTGGGTAAGCTTGAGATGACCTAAAGGTCGTGTTGCCGCTCTACAGTATATGGGACAGTCACTATGCTGAACAATAGCAGATCTGAGATCATCTGTTCCAAATTCCCGAAATATTTCCTCACTGCTAACTGAACTAAATGGTACAGTGGGACCCAAAGTGGGCTGAAAATCTGTACTGGTTAATTGCAGTCAGTTTTATTGTTCGGTCTAAAGAAAACAGCACAAGGAAGTAGTACAAGGAAAAAGCTGCTGTGATTTGGATTGGTTTTCTGCACCCACCGCATCCATTTCACCATCTTAGATTGTTGTTCTTGAAATAGTATATTGTTTTATGAATAAGATATTTAAAATTATCCTTCAAAGGTGCTTTTAATATACATTTTCTATAAACAATGAAATAAGTACTTTGGACTTATCTTATTTTCCTCTAAAAAGGGACCTTGTGCCCACCTAATAATCATATTCTGCTATTTTTACCAAACTAACTTTAATCTGCATAAATATTCATAAGGAAGCTGCATGTGTAGAGGCTCAGTACTCTGTCAACAAGGGTTGTGCTTCTTACAGAATTGAATTGAGAATTGCTTTTAAATTTCTGTTCAGTTCATTTGAATTGAGTTGTTGACAATTTTTGAAAGTTTGGGAGTCTTTTGTAAGGTCTTTTGTAAGTCTTGGAAGGATAGATAAATAGATAAATAGATAGATAGATAGATAGATAGATAGATAGATAGATAGATAGATAGATAGATAGATAGATAGATAGATGGATGGATGGATGGATGGATGGATGGATGGATGGATGGATGGATGGATGGATGGATGGATGGATGGATGGATGGATGGATAGATGGATGGGCAGATGGATGGGCAGATAGATAGATAGATAGATAGATAGATAGATAGATAGATAGATAGATAGATAGATAGATAGATAGATAGATAGATAGATAGATAGATAGATAGATAGATAGATACTATGGATGGATGGATGGATGGATGGATGGGTGGTTGCACAGACAGACAGACAGACAGACAGACAGACAGACAGACACTTAGACTGCAGCTCTGCACAAGACGTTTGGCCATAAGTGAAATGGTTGTGCCCAACTGAGCCTGGTTTCTCTCGAGGTTTTTCAATTCTTCACTTTCGCTAATTGGTTTTGCCAATTGGCCAGTTTCCTCGCCGCTGTCGCCACTGGCTTGCATGATTCGAGATCTGTAGAGCTGCGCATCGATGGATTTGCTCTTCAGTGTTTGGACTCTCAGTAGTGAATAATAATAATATAGATAGATAGATAGATAGATAGATAGATAGATAGATAGATAGATAGATAGATAGATAGATGGATGGATGGATGGATGGATGGATGGATGGATGGATGGATGGATGGATGGATGGATGGATGGATGGGCAGATGGATGGGCAGATGGATGGGCAGATGGATAGATAGATAGATAGATAGATAGATAGATAGATAGATAGATGGATGGATGGATGGATGGATGGATGGATGGATGGATGGATGGATGGATGGATGGATGGATGGATGGATGGATGGATGGATGGATGGATGGATGGATGGATGGATGGATGGATAGATAGATAGATAGATAGATAGATAGATAGATAGATAGATAGATAGATAGATAGATAGATAGATAGATAGATAGATAGATAGATAGATAGATAGATAGTGTTCAAGATCCTTCTATAGACCTGATTGATTGTAAGAGGAGAATATACTGTTAATGATGGCCTTGATGAATATTGCTGTAACAAGCGTGTTAGAGAGCGTTTAACTGATGACAGCTCTTGTTGTGGATGAGGAACGCTGGTTGATTCTGATGTGTTTATCACACACTTGTGCTGGTAACGGGATGGGGTTGCGGAGGCAGGTCTGATCTGATGTGTAGGATAATGGTAATGTGTCTGTGTTCGCGTTTGGCTGATGGGTTGGGTTGTGACAAGCTGCCAGCTCATATGGCGTTGAAGCAGAGTCACCACCGCCTCACCCCTGGCTTCACTCCACTGCTCTCCCTCCACCTCGTTTGGGCCATTACGGCGGTGGCAGCAGAAGCCCTCAGACCTCCCTCATCCCCCTCTCTCTCTTTCCCCCTCACTGCTCCCACTGTTCCCCCTCTCTCCCACCGCCAAGTCCTGTCCCCAAATCACAGCGCTTCTCACTTTACTCCTGCCTCTCGATGACATCACAGCACATTCTTTGCTCAGAGAGTGGAGCGGGATGTTCATCGGACCACGGCAGCGTGATTCAAAATACTATTTCTGTTCGCTTCGTCAGGCCCGCCATTGTGGCGAGGCCAGCTCAGGAAATGACGGCCCAAAGGGTGCTTTTCAATGGCATGTTCATTAAACGTAACTGCTGCAAACTAGATGTGACATTTCACAGCTATTTTATAAGTTTGGTTATTCTACATTTAATGGGGTAGTTCACCCAAAAATTTGATTACCTCATCATTTACTCTGCATCATGTGGTTTTAAATGTTGAAGATATTTTGAAGAAAAATAAAGCTCTACATTTAAAGTTTAATTTTTTAATTTTACCACATCATATAAAAACATAAACCTCTTGTTTGAGGACATAATACACATTTTTTATGTGCAGTTTTTCCCAATTCGTTTATGAAGAAGCACTGCGCAGGACTGGATCACAGTTAAGAAGGTAGTTTCTGGTTTCATTCACCCAAAAATGCTCTGTTTGCATGATTTGATTAATATCATCGTATCCAAATAGTTTATAAATAATATTTCAAAGCTCCTCCTTTGTTTATTGTTTTGAGAAAATATCTAAAATCTTTTTTTTTCAGATAGGTCTTTGCAAAATGAAAGTTTAAAATGGCTTGAACAGTTTTATTTATTTGTATTGTGTATATACCTAAATTGTTACAGCTTTTGTTTGTTTTATATTGGTTTATTTATTTAATGTGATTATATTATATCTGATATTTGTAATTTTTTTTTTATATAGCTTAGGCTATTTTATCTAGATATGACACTATTGTGTTGAGCCTACAAAAGTGGACATGTAATTTGTAAAGTTTTACCTCCAAAATAAATAAATAAAGTAAGAAAGAAACCCAGCTGCTCGTGGCATTAACAGAGCTGTGAAGCGAGCACTTTCACACATACACACATGCATTTAAACGCGTATGTTTCATGCACAAACACACCTTTTAAACTTGACAAAAACTCTGGACAACCTTTATGGCTGCTGTGTCTTTAATATGGTTTAAAGATTATTATGGGTTATTGAAACATCAAGGAGGAAATATCATTTATAAATTAAAACTTACTTTATTATTTTATGCAACACCCTTACATTTAAATGGGAAAAGTATGGGCGATCATAACCAAAAAGACCCCTAGCCTATAAGGTGTTTTAGGGAATAGTCTATCTTAAACTGACCGGCTAGCCTATGTTTTTGTTTCCCTTATTTATTTATTTATTTATTTTGGCGCATGTACTCCTTTGCGATCGAAAAACAAGTGCAATGGCGGCACACCATCTTTACCAGAGTCGGGCAACTTCCGCTGGCCTAGAGGAAGTCCCTCTTTGGCCCGATCAGTCCCCGGAAGTGACAGTGGAAACGTAACTGGCCCTGGCTCACCCTAGCATGCTCACTTTAGGCGCGATAGTGGAAGCGCGGCTAATGTGTCCCAGAAACTAGCATTTTTCAAAATATCGTCTTTTGTGTTCAACAGAAGAAAGAAACTGAAATCGGTTTTAAACAAGTGAAGTGTTTAGTGTTGTTTTTGCATATGTGGAGTAGAGACCAAAGTGTAGCAAGAGTGTATTTTTTAATAGATGGCTAGCTCAAACAACTGTATTACAAGCTAGACGTTAATCATTATGTACTGTTGGGGATGTTTTCATCCACTCTGGGGGGATTTTGTTTTAGCTAGCAGAGTGATTTTTGGTAAAAAAAAATCTTATTTTGACACATTTAAAAAAAAAATGCTTTGAAAAAAAAAAAAAAAAAACTCAACAATACACTCTGGGCACATTTATGAAAACATCCACTGAATTTAATTGCTGTAAAAGGGCATCAGATTAATATTTTATAAATTTTTTACCTTACCTTGATGTGAGAAAATCAAAATATGCACCTCAGATCTCAGAACTACATGGAGTAAACAAAAACAAAGACTGTGTATTTATGCACCATCAAATGTGGTTATAATGAAGGTCAATGGGGCAAAACAGCCTCCAACAGTAAATTAGGGAGAAAAAATTAAAATCAAACAATACATCAAAGCCAATGTTGTTACTAATTGTTCACATGTTCAAGACTGTGATAAAAGGTAAAAGATTCCACATTTATTCCAGTCCACAATTATTCTTTATATTGAAAATACATCATTTTGTGTGTGTGTGTTTGTGTGTGTGTGTGTGTGCGTGCGTGCGTGCGTGTGTGTGTGTGTGTGTGTGTTTTTACCAAATCAGTGACATCATTTGTGAACTTGGCAATTGAAGAGTAAAAATCTTGTGAATAAAAAAAATTGTAGTTTTGATCAGGACTGAGGTTGATTAACAGATTTCTGCAAAAATATTTAAAAAAATATTTATCCAATGTGTTTTTACAGAAGTTTAATTCAGTGGATGTTTTCATCCCTAACATAACAAAATGTTATAAAATTTGAAAAGTGCACAAAGGTTAAATTTGGTCATCGTATTTCATTGTTCATAAAAAACAGACAAGAGCTGTTACTGTAATGGTACCTTTCTAAATGTACACATTTGTACCTAACACTCATATTTGTACCTCAAAGCTGCATTTTAGTACCAAAAATACAAAAGGAAATATTTTTGGAATTTTTTCTTGAAATTTTTCATACCTTTATCTGCAAGTGATTCAAGTCATCTGTTTACACAGTACAAATATGGAAGCTTGTTTCTGACTGGATAAAATAGGTAATTGACCTATCAAAAAATAAAAATGTATATAGATATACAGTAAGATATAATTACAGTTGTGATTTGTAAACTTAGAATTGTAAAATATAAACTAGTAAATCGAACAAAAAAAGTCAGAATTGCGATTTATAAACTGTTCAAATTTTAATTATCTAATTAACAATTCAGACTTTTATGATAGTCTGAATTTTAATTAATTTATTTTTTTTACATTTTTAGGTAAAAGTCATTTAATCTGTCATATTCAGTGTCATAAAACGATCTGAGCTTTGTCACTGTGTCAGTGTGGTTTTCCATTGGGCCGCAGTGATTGCTCTGTCAGTGAGCTAAAGCTACTCAAGTTTCTTCTAATCTCAAAATAGCACCTGTAGAAAAGGTTAGGGATTACCTGTGTCACAATACAGCCCAATTAGTCACAATAATGTGTCATTTAAACCTCTATTATTGACTTCCAAATCAGTGAAGGACTTGAATGTTATCTCCTGTTATAAATCACTGCCCATAGATGTTCACAGGTGTAAATTAGTATTCTGAAATAGTTTACACCTTCATTAAAGTGGTTGGTCTTTCAAATAGAACAAAACATTCTGTTCTGCTGCAACGTCCTATTCTGAAGATGTAAATGGACCTTATTGTGTATTTGTTTAACTGATAGTGGGTATGTGAGAGAAATGTAGTGCTTGACTTTCTAAAGCGATGACACAGAGGACATACCAAAGAACGTGGAGATGCCGGGCATCCTGGGATATACGTGTAATTGGATACTGATCCACAGACATGTTAGAATGATGAGATGGAGGTCTCAGTGATTATGGGATGGCCTTGCCAAAGTCGCTGGTTTTATTTCATTGGCATAATTGCCAATTCAAAGTCAAAGGCGATGAAACATCAAAACAGTGCGGCATGACTTGTGCTTATCCTTTAGCACTGTATTTATGAATTTAAATTATTCTATTCTTAAAAATTCATGATGGTGTATTCATGAAGATGTTTGTACTGGATGTTGTCATCTGCATATCGAATATATATATATATATATATATATATAGAGACTTTAAGACAATTAATGTGTGCCTTAAATTAATTCACGCCTCCTCCTGAAGTAACTTGCAGTTTGCAATGCATTAAAACAGTTTTTTCCAGCCGCAGCTGCGCTTCATTCTCAAAATGTATAGTGTGTCTAAAGTGATGTATACAAACTATATAGTATACGATACAATCATCTAGCGCAGCCGTCCCTTCATAGTAATTCTGACCAATCGAAAAGCAGTTTAGGAAATACGTTCAATAACATCTGGCCAGTGAGTGATGTGGATTTCGTCATATAGGTGCATTTTGGTTCTTTTCAACTGGTTTGGATAAAAGTAATCAGTGTGGTGTGTAAAGAACCCCAAAACGGCAGAAAAATCCTACAATGTATCATTTGTTGCCCTTGGTCCAGACCAAATGAACCGAACCACAGATGTGAAAGCACCCTAACAATCTGAGCTAGCAAAATAAACAAAATTTTGATTTCATCCAGACTTTAAAAATGCTTTGTGCATAAAATCTATACAGGATAAGACACTGTGTGGCTTTGTTTCCTCAAATCAGAACATGTTGGGGCCAAGCATGGCTTCAGTTGTGTAGTGTCTTAGAGCTCTGGCAGTGTTCTGTCTCACTGATTCGATCAGGCTGCAAGAACACAGAGAACTGTCTCTCTGTGACTGGAGGTGTGAGGAGTCCGAGGTCTGCCTGAAACTACAAACCATGTCCACTCACCAAGAACACAAAAGAGAAGCACTTCTCTCTCTCTATATAGATCTGATCCACTTGTTAAGTTGTAACATATGGAATACTGTTTCACTCATTGACCACTGTTTAGTCATTGGTGTCTGTTACAGTGTCTCTGGAATTGTTGGATCCCAGTCATTCTAAAATCACAGTGACAGATATACTGTAGTTATCGGTTTACTTATTTTACAGCCGCACTAGTCATTTAAAAAAAAAATAATAATAGACAGAATGCACTTTAGATAAGTATTAATAGCAAGGCAAGACCCCTATAATTGGGAGTGAATATGTTGTTTTCTTTTTTTTTCTGGGAAGATACACACTGTAAACCCTAATACGTTGAGACTACTCAAATGATTTGAGGAAAGTGATTCCCTCTGTTCGTTTGAGTAATGGGAAATCGACAAGTCAATTAATTGAGTTGACCAAATGTGGTCTTAATGTTTAATTACAGATAACTTAAAATGGCTAAAAGACTTCCAAATTTTTCAGCTTCTTTATTCTTTAATTACTCCCTGGGCCGTTTATATAGAAGATGATATTTAGCTGCACCATGTTGGTGTTTCGTAACATCTAATTTTCACGAGGTGGGTCGTTAGCCCAACGCGCATCCCCCAACCTGGAGGAACAGGACATACACACATACACTATGCACAATTTAGCTTACCAAATTCAACAATAGCACATGTCTTTGTATTGTGGGGGAAACCGGAGCACCCGGAGGAAACACACGCCAACACGGGGAGAACATGCAAACTCCAAACACAAATGCCCACTGATCCAGCTGGGACTTGAACCAGTGACCTTCTTGCTGTGAGGCAACAGCGCTACCCACTGCGCTGCTGTGTCGCCTCTGTGTGTATATGAATTAAGAAAAATGTTTTTAAGCATTTAAATATCTACTTACTAATTTCACTTTTCTCTTTCGTCAGATGGGTTCAGATAGTGCCTCTGTCCTGCTGTGCTTCAGCAAAATTCAGCAACACAAGTAACGACCACCTTGTGTCATGTAACATGTATCAACCAATCAGCGCGGTTGTCAAGGCAGAATTTCAAGCGCAACCAATCATTTTAAACAGAGACATGGTGAATTGATTAACCTCCTAGGGCTTTAGTGTCCACATACGCGGACAGCACATTTTAGCTCTTAAGTGTCTATTTAAAATACTTTGAATGTTTTATATTTTGTTACAGACAAACAGTGTCATCCTGCAACTGTTTTGCAGCATATGAAAGGTCCCAAACACTACTTTTAAGTGTCCAAAATGGGAAAAAAATTTGTTTTACTCTCTGATAGTCAAAGCAAGTTAACAAAAAAAATCTGTTAAATATGCATTAAAACAATTCAGGAAAAGTGTTTTGTGTAAATTGGGACCACGAGTCCACATATATGGACATCATTTTTCCCTAAAAGTACATCAAACAATGATACTTAGGTTTTTATTGTAATTAGGTTCTAATAAGCCCAAAATAGCAAAGAGAAATAAAAAATGCATGTAAAAAACACCTTGGGCCTTAAGAAATTAAATAAATTAAAATGTTAAATTCAGAGAACTTATAATATTAATTAAAAGTTTTTTGCTGCCTAATGAGTACGTTTAAGTTTTGATGTCAAAACTTGGTATTTTAAGTAATGTCAAGTTATATTAACTTAATGTCTTTAGTAATGACAACAGAGGGGTTAACAGTGCAGTACTCAATTTCACAGAGGAACTGTGGATTTCAAGGGAGCCAGTTTCTACAAATAAACTCATAGCCATATCCTTAAAGAATGATCATGTGACTTTTTTATGAGATCATGTAACATGACCTGTAAATCTGAATACTTTTTTTTCTGAATTTCCTGAACACACACCCCATGCGATCCTAACAACATTGTTTTACAAAAAATTAAATGGGAATTTCTTGTGAAACTGATGCGCTTCCATTTAGCAGATTTTCAGTTCGCAATTGCAATCTGCGCAGTGTGAAATGCAGTGTGCCACATGATGTGTACATCAGACTTTTAAAAAGTAGACAGCTTTTGGAACTGCTTGTTCTTCTTTTTCTTGTTTAAAATATCTTGTTCTGTGAAAAGACACCAAGTAAAAGCAAGCAATTATTGGACTGTATTATTAATGTAATGACCCTGTTGAGTGTGACATATCTGTACAGGGGGCTGGTTTAGGAGATGTGCTGCTTAAACAAACTGATTTGGACAGTAGTGCTCGCCATTGATGGGAAGGAGCGTTAATTGGGCTAATCAGAGGGTTTTCAGTGACCTGCTCGTTAAGAGAGGGTGCCGGCCTGCTCTTAATGACAGTGAATAGGCTGACAAAACTTATAAATGTGAATCACTCAGCTGCATCACTGGACCCAACAGAAAGGACGGCTGTGAAACCCAAACATTAGTCTGTGTGGTCAGTCTTTGGTCATCTGTCTTGTCTATCCGTTTGAGGAAGCATCAGAGGTTTGGGTGATGTTATGGGTGTCAAGAGGCCCTCATGATTTCCACAGAAATAACCCTTCGATGAGCCCTGTCACTTTCGATTACATTTACAAATTCGGACAAGACAATCTCCTTCAGTGTGACGGTGGCTCAGTGGTTAGCACTGTCACCTCACAGTAAGAAGGTCGCTGGTTCTAGTTCTGGCTGGGTCGGTTGGCATTTCTGTGTAGAGTTTACATGTTCTCCCCGTGTTGGTGTGGGTTTCCTCCAGGCGCTCCAGTTTCCCCGACAATCCAAAGACGTGTGTGAATGTGGGAGTGTATGGGTGTTCCCAGCAGTGGGTTGCAGCTGGATGGCTGTAAAAAATATGTTGGATAAGTTGACGGTTCATTCCGCTGTGGTGACCCCTGACGAATAAAGGGACTAAGCTGAAAGAAAATGAATGAATGAATGAATGAACAATCTCCTCAAAATGCTCTAAAAAATAGTATGGATTTTCATTCAAATGTGGTAATAAAGTGATCCAAATTGGGGACTGGAAGGTGACTACAGTTTTATTAAGATAATTGTTTGATTAAAGTAATTGTTTTAAATTAAATCATTACATTTTCAGTAGTTTAGTTCTTTCCCTCATTAAAGCCATCTTGACTTTTTATTTGATTTGCTTCAAATCAAAGTTTGTACTGATGTTGGTGTATTCTGGGAAATTTTTTTGCACCTTGGTTTCGAGTGTGGTCTGAGAAATCTCAGTTTCGGGGGGTATCTAGTCCTTCCCCTTGGTCCTACACCTTCAAGCTAAAGAGAATTGGGACTGGGTAAGGGGAAGGACTAAGGCGTAAAATTGGGCAAAACTCTAGCTTGGCTCTATAAGGTTCTTTCTGTGAGCCAATCAGCATTTCGAGCGCACGCACGAGGACCAATCAGGATCAGCTTTCTTTGTGATTCTGCCGGATTGATCTGTTGACACCAGGAAAGACCAGAAAGAAACACAAAATTGAGAAAAACCTGAAACTGAAAATAAATGTCATAGAAAGCAAAAATTAAACTTTCTTAAAAATCACCATATTGTTACAACACCATTTTTTATTTTTAAATTAAATGAATAAGCAGACTGATTTAATTTCTTAAAAATATATCATCAATTAATGATCTGCCATATAGAACCTTATAATTCCAAGCGGAAAATGACTTATTAGTATTAGAAGGTTCCATCTGCATTTTACTATTTTTTTTTTTTACCTCCATTTGCAAATTTAAGGGAATTCTGATCATTTACATTTAAAGTACATTTAGGGTCTCCGTCATGTGAATGTATGAAAGAGAACCGTTAACCCCCCCCCCCCCCCCCAAACTTGGTTCAGTCCCCATGCGCACCATACCCTTGTACCCACCTGCTCCCCAGTTCGCGCGCACCTTCACCCAAACTCTTCAGTTCGCGCGCACCCCCAAACACGCGGTTCACTTCGCGCGTACCCCCGGATAAAATCTCCCGGATTTTTAGGATCCGAATGTTGGCAGGTATGACTGTTACACACATATTGTTTGCTATAAGGAATGCAAAACCTTTAAAGCTCAATATCTCAAAATCATTTAGAACGTTGACAGAAACTTATAATTGCAAGGTGACAAAATGCCCTGCCCTCTGTGTTTACCAATGATACCAATGATAAGTTTACTTTTTTCAACACATTTGACCATTCAATCTATTCCACAGATTTGTCTCTAAATTCAACACTGATACCATCTGTGTCTGTTTATCACATACCTGGAAAGACATTTCTCTGCACTCCAGGTAAGTGGTGAGAAAAACAGCAGTGCATTAGGCCATCGAGTTTATTGAGTTTACAAGTGACTCGTGATTCGTTGCTGAATAAGACAATGTTTTTGTCTGGTAATGAGAGAGAAAGTGTGTTTTTGTTTGTGTCCTCTGTTTACCCCTCTCTCCTCTCATGGCCCTCAGCTCTCCTTATATACAGGACACATACTCTCATTAGGGTCCAAACTGATCTGTGATGAGTTTAAAAGTGCAGTAGTGCCTTGATTCATTAGATTCATATTTTTTAAAAGGATGTCTTACAATAGTATGGTGAAATGGAGAAAAGAAATCATTTTTAAAACAATTAAAATTGTACAGTTCATATATAAGGTTTGAAAAACTAAAAATACTAGTGTAAATTTGAAATTTGTAAAGATGTTATCTATTTATTTATCAATATTTATTTGTCATTTTACCATTTATTTTTAAATTCAAGTTAATTTAGGTTCAGCATGAAATTTAATCAATACTTTTTTTAAAATTACTTTTGTTAAGCAAGGATGCAGTAAATTGTCCAAATGTGAGAGTAAAGACTTTTACATTGTTACAAAATAAAAAAAAGTATATATATTTTTTTATTTTACAATTTTTCTAGTCAAAAATTCTTAAGGGTATTAGTTTCCACAGAAATATTAGGCATCAACATAAATTATAATTCTAAAATTAAACCAAATCTGCACTAAATAAAACGTTTGCTGTTTCTTCAAACTACTTATTTAAAATAAGCTGAAACAACACAATTCTTGAGGTTTTTTTTTGGGACAACTTGATTACTTCATGTTCAATCCACCTACAATTAAACAAATAAAACTAAAATAATTTAACGTAATTTCTTCGTATTGTCCCAACACAAATCGATTGAGTGAAACCCTGCATTTTTTTGTTGCAGTTTGTGTATTAAAAAGATTTCTGAGGGATAATGTGGCTGAAGACTAAAGTAGAGATGATGAAAATTCAGCTTGGCTATCAAAGGAATTAATTAGTTAATTTATTCATTCATTCATTCATTCATTCATTCATTCATTCGTTTTCTTTTGGCTTAGTCCCTTTATTAATCAGGGGTCACCACAGTGGAATGAACCGCCAACTTATCCAGCATGTGTTTTACACAGCGGATACCTTTCGAGCTGCAACCCATCACTGGGAAATATCCATATACTCTAATTCACACACATACACTACACACAATTTTAGCTTACTCAATTCATCTATACCACTTGATTTTGGACTTTTGGACTTTGGGTGGAAACCGGAGCACTCGGAGGAAACGCATGCAAACACGAGAAGAACATGCAAACTCCACAGAGTGGCATCTGATTAGTTTCATGTTAAATATCATGCGAATGTCCGCGTCTGGTGTGTGATACTTTTAACTGTCATGTGCGCGCCGTTTTGCGGCACCGAGTGGCGCTTTCGGTGTGCGACCTGCTTAAAGCACGCTGAAAGGCACGTAGAAACGGTGCAGTAAAGGTGCAGTACAACAAAACAGCCTCCTGGTGCAAAAATTTATAAAATATAATCTTATAAAAGGTATAATAAAAAATCTGATGGGTGTTTTGAGCTGAAACTTTACAGACACATTCTGGAGACACAAAAAACACATATTAAATCTGAAAAAAGGGGTAACCTATGTGCCCCTTAAGCATTATTTTAGGCCCACACGAAATCTGCGCGCAGAATTCCAAAGATTTCCGTAGATTTTTAGCCCATCATTGATTCTGTTTATTTACTGGTGTAAATGTGCATAAATATATATTTATTCAGTTTTTAAATTAATTACAGTAATATTATTGAATAATATGAAAATATTCATATGATTTATTTACAATACAGTGTGTAAAGTCATATTTTCTGTCTTTTAGTAGATATATGAGACACTTGCTTTGTTTACCAAATAAAGTGGATATAATTGGATTTGCATTGTAAACATTAAATAAAAGTTAAAAAGGTATTACTTTTTATTTCATATGTTTAGGTTTTCGTTATGATTGTTTACACAATTCTGCACAGAAATAGCAAAAAATGTCCGCAGATTCCGTCTGGCCCTACTCATTGCTTAGAAAAGTAACATTATTACATAACTCGCATTACTTGTAATGCATTACCCCCAACACTGCTGATTGCTATTCTCACAATGATTTATAATGTTGACTTTGAGATCAATTAAAAATATGCTGGTACATTGCATAAGATTGACACTGTAAAAACATTTTATTCCATGCCAACTATCACAATAAATAGTGTTCACATTGAGAAAACCAAAAACATTACCAAAGACATGCAGTACCTACCAACTAATATTCATCTTTAAAATTGATGCCGTGTCACTAAAAATTCTGTGGTCATAATTAATTTATCTGGCCTGTCTTCTGACCACTGCCCTTGCTGACATCATCAGCTTGTTGACTCCTCTGCTCAGTGCAGCAGTCACACCAGACAACGTCATCCTGCTTGAATTGCTATTTTTTGCACATTTTGCGCTTGCGAATGCAAAAGACGGAGGAAGCGCTTTTCTAAATTCCCACGCGTGTCGTTTTCCCACAGACAAAAGAGTGTTTCATGTACTCGCACTGTAGTTGGGGATGTTACCCCTGCTCATACTGGGTCAATACATTGTTGATGTAAAACAAAAGGATAAATGTGATGTCGTGTCTAGACAAAATGCAAATGAATGTTGATAAACCTTTGTTAGCAGCGTGTTTTCCGAAAGCTTGCAAACAAACTGTGCAATCTTATTTATGAGTTAATTGCTCAGTTGTGACAATCTTGAATATTATGTAGCTTTTTTGCAGCTTGTTCCTTCATTTCTGTCTCTGAAAATTCTGCTGATTACCCATGGCGCCTAGAAAACATCTCGTAGTCAAAATAACAACAGCATGTTGTTTTTAATTGCTCTGAACTTTACCCTTTATTTTTCAGTCTGTCACTGTGACACGACTAATGCTGCTTATCCCTCAGCCGCGAGAGGAGGATGTGACAGCATCATCTGCTATTTCTTTGGCAGCCTGTCTGTCACTCTCAGGTTTCACTATATTGTCTCTTTGTATCGTACAATCATCCACAAGCCATTAGAGTCGGCATCTCTGTCCATCATCTGCCTCTATCTGTTTTGATCGGAGCTTTTTGCACAGACAGCTTTTAGTTCATGCGCAGGGGCTTTTTGCTTCTTATAGCTCATGATAAATCTACTTCATCTGGTCTGGTTGGGCACTGATCATGACTGAAATGATGGCAAAGCAAAGTCAACAGCAGCTGTTCTTCCTCAAGCTGTGAGCTGTTGATGAAGGGTCGTGAAATGTTAAGGGTCAGATTAATATTAAGTTGTGTGTGTGTGTGTTTTCTACAAAACATTATCACTCGAGTGCTGGAAAATCAGATTTTTTGGTAACATTTTACTTGAAAGGGGTGTTCATAAGACTGTCATGACAGCTTTATAATCATGTCATAAATTTGAATGGGATTTAATGCATGCTTATGACTAGGGCTGCACGATATTGGAAAAATCTGATATTGCGATATTTTATTTGTCTTTGATAAATATTGTAGAAACATCCTTAACATCCTTAACACAAGCCACTGGCTTGCTTGGTTTGGGACTTGTGGAGCTGTGCATCAATGGATTTGCTCTTTAGTGTTTGGACTTTCAGCAGTGAAAATTAAACCACACTGAACTGAATTAAACTGAAATTCAACTCTGAAAACTAGACTGAACTAGTTTCAGTTTACTAGAACTTCTTTGTTAAGCTGCTTTGAGACAATCTACATTGTAAAAGCGCTATAGAAATAAAGATGAATTGAACTGAATTAAATATTGTCAGAATACAGTTTCACAAATTGGTTTGAATGGCTCTATTTGAGAGTTTTCTGGGGAGTCTAACAGTATTCAGGTTCTGAAATTAAATAATAAATTAAAAATATACTTTTCTTTCTTAGTTTTGTATCGTTTCTAGTCCAAATTTAAAAAATTTCTTTGATCAAGTAAAAATAATGTTTTGTTTTCACTTTTCACGTTTCACAAGAGTTTTTCCATAAAATAAGCTCAATGTAAGAAAAATAATTATATTTTTGCTTTGAAATGTAGATATTTGGACTACACTGTAAAAAGTAAAGGTGCTTCAAGTAACCTGTTGAGTACTCAAGGAACTTCAAAACGTATTTTAAGTGCCTTAAAGCTCTTTCTCTCAAAAAAGGGGTTCCTTGAGGATCCACTGACAGTCTTTTCAGTACTTGCAGGACCCTTTTGCTGTAACTGGGATCCTACAAGCACTTTTTGTCAATACTGAGGTTCTGGAGTCACTGTTTCCTTACACTAAGACCTTGAAGCACTTTGAAAGTTATTGGAGGAACTCAAATTTCAAAAAAGAGTTACTTTAAAATCTATAAACTTTTATAATGGTTCCGGGTGGATCTCTCTTCTAAAAGCTAGCACTTAAAGGAACCAAGAGATTTTTTTTGTCATAATTAAATAGGACAATTGTGGAGACCAGAAAATTAGATGTATGAACTGCCCCTTTTGAAATGGTGCCTAGAGGTTCTTTAGAGGGTTCCGCCGGCGTGACAATGTGACGAACCCCAGAAAGTGTCTCCATTGTTTGAATAATTAAATACAACTAGATATTAAAGTTTGAGGACAAACTTTATGGTGGCTTGAAAAGCCGAGTCTGAATTAGCATGTTACTAGCATGAATTAGCAAGTAACTAGCATGATTCTAACATAAATTAGCATGTAACTAGCATTATTCTAGCATGAATTAGCATGATACTAGCATGTTTTTAGAATGAATTAGCATGATTCTAGCATGAATTAGCATGTTACTAGCATGTTTCTAGCATGAATTAGCATGTTACTAGCATGATTCTAGCATGAATTAGCATGTTACTAGCATGTTTCTAGCATGAATTAGCATGTTACTAGCATGTTATTAGCATGATTCTAGCATGAATTAGCATGTTTCTAGCATGAATTAGCATGTTATTAGCATGATTCTAGCATGAATTAGCATGTTACTAGCATGATTCTAGCATGAATTAGCATGTTACTAGCATGATTCTAGCATGAATTGGCATGTTACTAGCATGTTTCTAGCACGAATTAGCATGTTACTAGCATGATTTAGCATGTTATTAGCATGATTCTAGCATGTTACTACCATGTTTCTAGCATGAATTAGCATGTTATTAGCATGATTCTAGCATGAATTAGCATGTTACTAGCATGTTTCTAGCATGAATTAGCATGTTACTAGCATGATTCTAGCATGAATTAGCATGTTACTAGCATGATTCTAGCATGAATTAGCATGTTATTAGCATGATTCTAGCATGAATTAGCATGTTACTAGCATGATTCTAGAATGAATTAGCATGTTACTAGCATGATTCTAGCATGAATTAGCATGTTACTAGCATGATTCTAGCATGGATTAGCATGTAACTAGCATGATTCTAGCATGAATTAGCATGTTACTAGCATGTTTCTAGCATGAATTAGCATGTTATTAGCATGATTCTAGCATGAATTAGCATGTTTCTAGCATGAATTAGCATGTTATTAGCATGATTCTAGCATGAATTAGCATGTTACTAGCATGATTCTAGCATGAATTAGCATGTTACTAGCATGATTCTAGCATGAATTAGCATGTTACTAGCATGTTTCTAGCATGAATTAGCATGTTACTAGCATGATTCTAGCATGAATTAGCATGTTACTAGCATGTTTCTAGCATGAATTAGCATGTTACTAGCATGATTCTAGCATGAAGTAGCATGTTACTAGCATGTTTCTAGCATGAATTAGCATGTTCTAGCATGATTCTAGCATGAATTAGCATGTTACTAGCATGTTTCTAGCATGAATTAGCATGTTACTAGCATGATTCTAGCATGAATTAGCATGTTACTAGCATGATTCTAGCATGAATTAGCATGTTACTAGCATGATTCTAGCATGAATTAGCATGTTACTAGCATGATTCTAGCATGGATTAGCATGTTACTAGCATGACTCTAGCATGGATTAGCATGTTACTAGCATGATTCTAGCATGGATTAGCATGTTACTAGCATGATTCTAGCATGAATTAGCATGTTACTAGCATGTTTCTAGCATGAATTAGCATGTTACTAGCATGATTCTAGCATGAATTAGCATGTTACTAGCATGTTTCTAGCATGAATTAGCATGTTACTAGCATGATTCTAGCATGAATTAGCATGTTACTAGCATGTTTCTAGCATGAATTAGCATGTTACTAGCATGATTCTAGCATGAAGTAGCATGTTACTAGCATGTTTCTAGCATGAATTAGCATGTTACTAGCATGATTCTAGCATGAATTAGCATGTTACTAGCATGTTTCTAGCATGAATTAGCATGTTACTAGCATGATTCTAGCATGAATTAGCATGTTACTAGCATGATTCTAGCATGAATTAGCATGTTACTAGCATGACTCTAGCATGGATTAGCATGTTACTAGCATGATTCTAGCATGGATTAGCATGTTACTAGCATGATTCTAGCATGAATTAGCATGTTACTAGCATGTTTCTAGCATGAATTAGCATGTTACTAGCATGTTACTAGCATGTTTCTAGCATGAATTAGCATGTTACTAGCATGTTTCTAGCATGAATTAGCATGTTGTTAGCATGATTCTAGCATGAATTAGCATGTTTCTAGCATGAATTAGCATGTAACTAGCATGATTCTAGCATTAATTAGCATGTAACTAGCATGTTACTAGCATGATTCTAGCATGAATCAGCTTGTTTCTAGCAGGAATTAGCATGTTGTTAGCATGATTCTATCATGAATTAGCATGTTACTAGCATGACTAGCATGTCACTATCGTGTTGCTAGCACCTTTCTAGCAAGATTAGCATGTCAGTAGGATGTTAAAACTGTTAGCGTGTGTTAGAATAGCTAGTCACAGTCTCTGGGACAGTTGCTAGGGTGCTGAAATTGGTTGCTAGGGAGTGGCTAGTAAGTTTAAAGGTAATCAGTGATTGGCTGCTGGCTAGACTGAGTTGAATTAGGCCAGACTCTAGTCTGTAGGACAGTCTGATGCAGAGTTATGAGCTCACAAAGGTTGATCCAATGTTAAGTAAATGGGAGTCTTTTACAATGGAAGTCTATGGGACAGTTGCTAGGGTGCTGTAAGTGGTTGCTAGGGAGTGGCTAGTAAGTTAAAAAGTCATCAGTTATTGGCTGCTGGCTAGACTGAGTTAAATGAGTCCAGTTAGAAGTCTGTAGGACAGTCTGATGCAGAGTTATGAGCTCACAAAGTTTGACCCAATGTTAAGTCAATGGGACTTTTGGGATTTTTCTGGGTCGTTTTTCGGAAAACCCAAGGTCGGATCAGTTAGAAAAGATATAGCAACCCGAGTCAGACCAGTTTGAAGGTTTGACGAAAGTTTGAAGTATGTAGCTTGAAAGGCCTAGGAGGAGATACACTTAGAAATTAGTCTCAGAAGAATAAGAAGAAGAAGAAGAAGAAGAAGAAGAAGAATAATAATAAGTTTAAGATAGATAACAGTATGCTGGCTTTTCAAGCCACCATAATTAATTTTGTTACATCTTCAAACATCCTACATTTTTGTGCCCAAATCTTTTAAATTCTCTTGAAATGCTTAGTCACATGCCTTAAAAACACATGCAAATGATAAACTTTCACTCTATTGAATTTAGCAGTGACTCTACAAATCAGAAGTGTTCTGTGCCTCCTGTTAACTATAATTCAGACTCAACATCTTGCGATATGACTATTGGGGATGTGCACATGGTGATATCGATGCTAAAACAATATATTGTGCAGCCCTTCTTATAACTACTATCATTTAGTGGAATTTGCTCAGATTTGTCCTTTTAAATGAAGAAATTCCATTGTTTAGTTATGAAAACTTGGCATAAACAAATACATCACAGTCAGACTTTATCTTTGTCATGACAACTTGCTATTACCAAGAAAACATAACTTGTCATAAATCTGTCATAAACATGATTATAATGAGGCCATTATAACTGTCATGAACATTTTTGATTACTTTTTTCATAGGAACAGAACAAATTTATAATTAAAATGTCTCATTAAATGTGCCAGTGCTCTTGTCAAATAACTTTATAACAGTCATTATTATTTAATGATGATTTAAAAAAAATTATTACCATTTTTACAACTGTAGTTGAGGGCAAGAAAATTGTGAATGATGGTGTTGTAAAATTCACAACACAATTATAACAGCCTCTCAATTATCAGTGTCTAATGGACACTGCCTTGAAGTAAATGTTTAAACGTATGGTATATGGAATTTGGTTACATTTTTTTTATGCTGCTTGATCATCTTTTCACATCGTAATGGCTCTCATTAAGTTTAGAGGTCTACATGTATGTACTGTATAACACCTATGGAAGACGTAGTAAAAAAATTACTTTGTCCAATCAAAATGTTCAGTCCGAACAATATGATAGGCTGTTCTACCTGCCTATCGAGATGTGGCTTTACATACAGGTGATAACATAAGTTCGTTTCTACTATGCAAACTGACAGGATGCATGTCCACTAAAGCAGATGTAAAACAGCTGCACTTTTCCAAATATGCTCTGGTGAACACTCTTCTGCAGCAAGGATAAACCCAAAGCATATTTGTTCACAGTCTACATATATTTATTAATACAATGAACATATATTAATAAAACTGAGAAATATTATTCTAATTTTGGGCGGCGCGGTGGCACAGTGGTTAGCACTGTCGCCTCCCAGCAAGAAGGTCATTGGTTCGAGCCCCAGCTGGGTCAGTTGGTATTTCTGTGTGAAGTTTGCTTGTTCTCCCCATATTAGCGAGGGTTTCTTCCGGGTGCTTCGGTTTACCCCACAGTCCAAAGACATGTGCTCTAGGTGAATTGGATTAGGTAAATTGGCCATAGTGTATGAGTCTAAATGTGAGAGTGTATTGGTGTTTCCTAGTAGTGGGTGGAAGGGCATACGCTGTGTAAAACATATGCTGGATAAGTTGGCAGTTCATTCCACTGTGGCAACCCCTGGTAAATAAGGGACTTAGCCAATGGAAAATGAATGAATTATTTTAATTTTAATGACCTGTTTTCTGTGTTATTATTTTGAAATGTTATTTATTCATATGATGGCATAGTTGAATTTTCAGCATCATTCCTTCTGTCTCCAGTGCCACACAGTCCTTCAAAAATCTGATTTTGGTGCTTATGAATAAAATAAAATAATAACCATGAATGAGTCCTGGCTGGTCCAGTTGGCATTTCTATGTGGAGTTTGCATGTTCTCCTTGTGTTAACATGGGTTTCCTCCAGGTGCTCTGGTGTTTAATGTGTGACTCTATGGGGGTTTCCCAGTCCTGGGTTGGAGCTGGAAGTGTGTCTGTTGTGCAAATTATATGCCGTAAAAAATTGGTGGTTCATTTCGCTGTGGTGAATGCTCATATTTGTACACAACCATTACCTCAGTGATTTCACCCCTTAACACATTTCTATGTGATCTGTCTGAAGGTGTCACACTTAATGCCACATTGTAACAGCCCCTATTCTCTCTTTTTCTCATACGTCTCCTTCAAACAATGTCAAACCTTTAGAATTGGAACAGAAGGTTTAGGTGTAAGTCTGGGTGTGTGTTGTGAATTATGAGTGCATTAGAGATACAGTATGACTGGCAGCCTTTTTTAATGAAACATCTGTGCTCATAATTCTGCTGATTGAAAGCTCTATCATCATCTGGCCCTTCAGTATTATTTAACACAACTATTCAAACACGTCTAGTATCCATTTAACACTCGATCAAGACTTTGCAACAGCGTTTGAGAATATTCCATCTGTTTCAACACGAAATGTGAAAGTTATCAGTTGGAGAGATGATTTATTTGTGATGACGTTGGATTATTGATCTGTTTGTAGGTGGATTGTTTCACTGACTGACCGTCTCTTGTCATCTGAGAGCAGAGATGGACAGATGGTTGTCATTGTGTGAACGCCGCTTTGCACATTCTCATAATGGCAGGATTGAAACGTACGAAGCATATGCACTGCCCAGCAGGATGCAGCCACTGTAAGTAATGGCCATACATCTGAACCCCCAACACTTACACATACACACGTGTGAGGAGGGCATGCACACTTAATGTACACATGCTCAACGAATTGCACAGCCTCCTGAGACCAGAGGACTTGTGTGGATTCACATTTGGTGGATGACATTTTGTAGCTCAACAATAATAGTGCAAACGGATAAGGCAAGAAACTGAGGGTGAATAGTGTATAAAATAAACTAACAGAGATCACCATATTTCACTAGCTGATAGATTATGTTAGGAATTGAAAAAAAGTAATACAAGCTTTTTAAACGTTATGCTTAAATATGCAAATTAGATATTAATTCAGGAAGCATGCACTACTTTGCATACATATCTAACAAAATAAATAAATAATTTAAAATCTGAACACCAAATGATGTCAGTTTTCTTTTGTGTATAATTTTGGCAATAATCAAAAACAGATGGGTTAAAATTAGATTTTCCTTTTATGCCAAAAGCTAATCACTTTCCTGTTCACTATATTTAAAAACTCAATTTTTGATTAGTAATATGATTTGCTCTTATTTTGTAACTTATTTTTTTTAGAGGGCACCTACAAAATCAACTTTTAGATGCTTTGGGATAGAAATGTGCGTAGGAATATTGTGTACAGCCATATTAAATTGGTATGAACATACAAAGTCCCTTCAAGGCAAGTCATTTCACTCGGCAGCCATCTTTGAAATGCGTCTCGGACAGTATGCTCAGGCATTCTGTCTGAATGGGGAAACATCAAATCCTCAAAAACTGCTTGTCAAGCTTATGATTACATATTTGGAATCACCAATATTGATAATCAACAACTGTGTCAAAAGTTTCTTTTCTAAATGTTTGAATCAAACAAAATTTGCATTTTTTACAGGTTGCTTGAGGTAATGCACATGCACACACTGCAAAAATACTTTTCTTAGTTAGTTTTTTGTCTTGTTTCTAGACCAAATATCTAAGATTTCATATATTGAGAAGCATTTTCTAGGCAAGTAAAACATATTGTCTTGTTTTCAGAAATTACATGACAATACTAAGTAAGTTTTCCTTAAAACAAGCAAATAATCTGCCAGTGTTGTAAGCAAAATAATTTAGTTTTTCCTTTTGACATAAATTTTTTTTCTTACCCCATTGGCAGATTTTTTGCTTGTTTTAAGGAAAACCTCACTTCATTTTGGCATATTATTTCTTAAAACAAGACTATATGGTTTATCTAGAAAATTCTTCTTAATTTAAGAATTTTTAGAAATTTGGAAAAGAAACAAGACAAAAAAATCTAACTAAGCATTTTTTGCAGTGCACTCGAAAGAAATGAGATCACAACACCAACCTCATTTTTGGCAGTGTTATACATTATTATCCTCTGGATAATGATCATCAGATTGCACTGGTCTTCTGAAGTAATTCACAACTTGGTCTTGATGGTGAACCTCCTCCAGAAATGACAGCGACTTTTTGTTTACAAGTTTATGGGTGTTTGAGTAGTTGCTGTCATGTGATGTGCGTTTGACAGGACAGACTGCACCTCCCGTTCATTTATTTAAAAGTATAGATTTGAAGCTTTATGTGGACATATTTCTTATGTCTGTGAAGAAAGTATTCACTGAGATTCCAGTGTGTTTGTTGACCACAAAAAAGTCGTAAAAGCACAGGTCAAATCTGAGCTTCTCCCCCAGAGAAACGTCAGTCAAAAGCGATTGATGATTGGCTCCTGTACTAGTAGGCGGGGCTTCATTCACCATATTGATCATTACACTTTTCCCCATTCAAAACTATACGAGTGACACGTCTTGTGCATTTTAGAGTCTTTAATACATAAGTCTTTTTATTATTATTTATTTTTTAATTTTCTCAAATTAAACCAGGATCCACAACCCAGCAATTTTAAGGCCATTTGTACCGCAACCTAACAGTGTGGATTTCTCCACAATGAAAAAAATTATTCAAAGATGATTCCTTGGATTTACTCAATTTTTTTATGTTAAGTGGTTGTAAACAATTTATTTGGGCTTAATTTAAACAAACAAATTGAGTTGAACATTATTAAATTTAATTTGTTTGTTTAAATTCAACACAAATAAATTGTTTGCAACAGTTTTGCATGCAACACTTTTTTCAGTGCACCCACTGATATTGATTGAAATAACTATGTCTCTATATTAGCACCTATTATCATGTTCACAAAACTGTATTTGCAAGGAAACTGGGATAAACTGTATTACAACTAAAACCCAAAAAGTTAAAGTCAAACCGTTTGTGGAAACCAATTGCAATAAACCATTTAAGTTAAAAAACTAATCCTAATGAGTACTGTGAACTCAATCCATTTGACTAAATGTAGCAATTTGAGCACAGTAAAACCCAATAATGTAATTGTAAATCTTACAGTAAAATTAATATACTAATCGATAGCTACTTAGTGTCAGTGTCAGTCAGCATAGAGGAGTCCCTGTTTGTGAATGCTAAAGCATGTTTATTTTACAGTAGCTAATGGATCTCCTTACAGGATATACTGTAGAGCTGTTTACTTGTATAGTGGATATCCTGTCACATTTATTGCTATAGATCAAGCGGCAACCTCCCGCTCTCCCTCGGGAAGCCAATACGGAAGTAACTGAAACTGCAATTCATCAAAATTCCGCTAGTCCTGGCTCCATAATAGAGCAAGTTGCAATTGAGCCCACTGTTAGAATGGCCAACTTTACAGCAGAAAAATAGGTGTTTACAGCCTGGTACAAAGAACGATTGTGGTTCATATAGCTATTATTACCCTCCATGACAACTGTGAGGGGGGTGAATTTTTTTTATAACTCATCCATTTCCTTTATATTAGGTTAAATTAAGTTTGCATAAATAAGGGCGTGGCCACTTGAGTGACAGCTAGGTCTGGCTGGTCGCCGTCACTTCACCTCAGCTGAATCCGGCAGATTAGCCACTGATCTCGGCATATTCGTCGTATTTTTGTGTTGTTTTGTGTGGCTTTACACAGTCAGCTGCCTTTTGGACTTATTTCTTACAATTATCAGATGATATGGGATGCTGTGTGCACTTAATTGTGCTCACAAACCATTCACGTGGCCTCGTTTCCCATGTGAGTAAAGTTATATACTTATATACCATCTCTATAAATGTATTTGTTTTATTTTAGATCATTTATCATTAATATTTTTCTTTAGACCCGTAAAGCACTCCAGAAAGTGACAGATTGATTAGCTGTAGGCTCTAGAACAGTCATCTGAAGCGTTATCATACAGTGTTATGCTGGAGTTCATCAATAGTCTTGCATTTACTAACACACACTATATCTGAAGTGTTTGGAAGTAATTCGCGTTTTCCTCCTGTAGAAAAACGTCATATAGAACAATGTTTAGTGGCTCAATGTATTACTACAGTGTTTTTGAAAGTCTAATCACTTTATTGATATAGTGTACAGCCAAGCACATGTGGTCAGAACACAAACGAGTCGCAGGTAATAAAGTATCAAGCGTTTCTCCCAAAGTAAAGTCTGTCTGCCAGGTCTCAGCAAAGTGCCAGCAGGCGTCTGTAGCTCCGCCCACTCCCCGCCTCTTTGCCCTTGTTTGGTATCCCGCCGTGGGTGCGATGATGCGCGAACAAAATGGCGACGGTTGGCCGCGCCTACTTGTAGCTTCTTTTGTATGGAATAAAATCACTGTCATTAATATTTCGTGCGTAAATAAAATTCACGCATCCGTAATTATAAAATCGTAAAGGAAAACGGAGCGTACTCGTAATTTTACGAGGGTAAAATTTCAAAATCTGCGATTAGAACAGACACAGATACGACATTTTGTTTTTCTGTTTGTTTATGACTGATAAATTTACGATGGGTGTACTTTACACACACGAATTACAGTTTCACCACGGACACGAAGTCCTGATTACGAGTACGAATCAAACAGCGAGACTTCACTGTCAAAATTACGTCACCGCTTCCACAGGCATTAATAAACAAGCGAGATTCATCGATCACAACGGCGCGCCTGCTGGACGTTCGAGCTTACACACACCGTTTCAGATAAGATTTCTGTTATTCCCTCTTTGAGGAATGTCCGTCATGAGCTGTAATAAAGGTTGAGACTTAATGAGGTCCTATTTCGCTGTGTTTCTTGGACATTTAATGAATCAAAATGAAGAACGGGCCGAGGATAGAGAGCTAGCATAATGTCAGTTACATTACAGGCAGCGAGCGCAGAGTCTCTCTGTGAATCACTGAACGGTGTTCAACTATAACAGGACATCTGTTGATTAAGTCACCTTTTTTAAAGCCAGATCGAATGTTGATCTATTATGTAATGAAGATATCAGCAAAAGGCAGTTTAAATATTTGAGGGTTTGTGATCACCAGAAGTTTGTAACGTTAAACATTTATGAGACTATAAATCAAAATAAATAAATAATAAATATGTTAAATATGTGACCCCGGACCACAAAAGCAGACATGAGGGGCAATCATCTGAAACAGACCTGTATGTCATCTGAAAGCTGAATAATTAAGCTCCTCATTGATGTATGGAGAGGAGATGATATGATCAGATATATATATATATATATATATATATATATATATATATATATATATATATATATATATATATATATATATAATCTTTAAATTTGTACAAAGTAAGGTATTAGTAACTATTGATATAAATGTTTGTTATGTTATTTGTTATTATCTGTTTGTTATATTACTTGATTAAACTATTAGTTACATTATATTGTATTACTATAATTAATAAACTATTACCATAAACATTTATATTACCATTTAGCCGTATACTATTCGGTGTGTTTCTCTCTTTCCGTGTGTGTTTGTTCTATATTGGTGATCGTTTAATTACCACATTATATTTAGCTTATTCTGATTTATTTAAAGTTAATTAATTAATAAGAGTGAAACTTTTCTTTGTTTTATCTACCTATACTGGATGAATCTGTCTAATTTAATTTGTGTTCTCTGGTGATCTTAGAGTATTTGAGAGTTATTTAAACAGTTAAAGGTGACTTAATCAACATATGTCATGTTATAGTTCAGTGATTCACTGAGAGACTCTGCGCTCGCTGCCTGTAATGTAACTGACATTATGCTAGCTCTCTATCCTCGGCCCGTTCTTCATTTTGATTCAGTAAAATGTCCAAGAAACACAGCGAAATAGGACCTCATTAAGCCTCAACCTTTATTACAGCTCATGACGGACATTTCTCAAAGAGGGAATAACAGAAATCTTATCTGAAACGGTGTGTGTAAGCTCGAACGTCCAGCAGGCGCGCCGTTGTGATCGATGAATCTCGCTTGTTTATTAATGCCTGTGGAAGCGGTGACGTAATTTTGACAGTGAAGTCTCGCTGTTTGATTCGTACTCGTAATCAGGACTTCGTGTCCGTGGTGAAACTGTAATTCGTGTGTGTAAAGTACACCCATCGTACATTTATCAGTCATAAACAAACAGAAAAACAAAATGTCGTATCTGTGTCTGTTCTAATCGCAGATTTTGAAATTTTACCCTCGTAAAATTACGAGTACGCTCCGTTTTCCTTTACGATTTTATAATTACGGATGCGTGAATTTTATTTACGCACGAAATATTAATGACAGTGATTTTATTCCATACTTTTGCAGTGTTCAGAAACCTATGGGTGACATCACGAATACTCCGTCCATATATTTTACAGTTTATGCTATAGATGCAGTAGCGCAATTTGTAAAACATGCATGTGTACATGTGTGTGTGTGTGTGTGTCAATAGCACACAACAAACTTTGTAACAGCATTTGTGTGGGGTTCATTTATAACTGCAGAAAAGCTGGATAAATTCACCAACTACATCAAATAATCCTTCAGAAAACTTTTGGTTTAGTCTTAACTTTTGTATTTGACTGGGTCTCTGCTTCAACAGTGTCTGAGTTGCTGTCCATTTTTTGTAGTCTGTAAAAGCTCATTTCTCCCTTTGAATTGAACTTTGAGCATATTACATTTAGAGATGCTGTTTATGTTCACACAGCCATATTCCACATCAACTGAAGTTTAAAATATGATATCATAGTGGACCACCTCTTTAAGTGAAGTTTAGATATAGACGAATTTCAAGAGGATCACGTGCTTATGATTGCTAGCGGCTGGATCCGCATTATCCAATTCTCAATGCACCAATCAGATAACTCCTAAGCTACTATAAATACCCTGGGTTACACACCACCGCTATCTTCGTTTGAAGAATCCCCCCATCCACCCCTACTCCTCCTTCTTCCTAGATGGGTGACACGGTGGCCCAGTGCTTAGCACTGTTGCCTCACAGCAAGAATGTCTCTGGTTTTAGGCTTTACCAAACCAGCAGGCATTTCTGTGCGGAGTTTGCATTTTCTCCCTGTGCTCACGTGGGTTTCCCCCGGGTTCCCCGGTTTCCTCCCACCGTCCAAAAAACATGCAACATAAGTTAATTGACTAATCCAAACCGGCACTATAGACATGCTCCTAGTAAATGGTTATCTCTCAAGAGCAATTACTGGCTGTTCATTGGTTATTACAGCGGGGGAGTTCTCGAGATCTACCTGAGCTCAAACTCTCCTTGCCTCGCCTTGCAACGGGAGGGAGCCCCGGGCTCGAGGATTTTATGAGCTCAGGGCTCTTAATCATCAGCTAAGTGTGAACTCTTGAAATGTTATATACAATCAGGCAAAATTATGTTTGAACAAATCCCTCATTAAAAATGTTTGATGTTCTGCTGAAGTGGAGATTAATACCTCATTGCAGGAAAAAAATCCGCCCTTAAAAATATGTATTGTAATTGATATCTACAGTCACAAATTGATAAATTATGAAGAAAAACAATTTTCTTTTCATTATAGGCAAAAAACGAAGAAGTAAAAAGCGATGTTTTTTCTGCAGTGTCTTTCTAACAGACAGCCTTGATCTGCACATCTCAGTTTCTGAGTTGATGTAGAGCTCAAACATTTGTAGACGCAGATGATGAAAGCTGCAGCTTTTATTTCAGGCACATTTGTTATCGTTCAGTCTGATACTGAAACTGATTTTCTCCTGCAGTACCTTGAGCTATTGTTCTCGATGGCATTAAAGTTTCCTTCATCAGATATTTATGAAGCCTATAGTGCATCAGTTAAATGCTCCCCTAGGATTACAACATCTACTCACATGTAAATGAAGAAGCAGGTTGTATGTCAGAATCTGATATCTTTTATAGTTCTGCCAATGAACGCACGTGAACTTAAGTTGTGCAACAGTTTTACTGAGGCAACTGTTTTGTAGCATTGTAATATTATAGATTTTAAATGTATTTGTGGTCCAACAATGCAATGTTTATTATAGGTAAGTACAGTTTTGTGAAGTAACCTTCTAGAAGTAGTGATGATGTTAACTTACATTTTTCAGTATAGTAGTTCAGGTGAATTAAATAAACAAAATTGGCCGTAGTGTATGTGTGTGAATGCAAGAGTGTATGGGTGTTTCCCAATGCTGGGTGGCGGCTGGAAGGGTATTCGCTGTGTAAAACATATGCTGGATAAGTTGACTGTTCATTCAGCTGTGTGGCGACCCCTGGGACTAAATAAGGGTCTAAATAAGGGACTAAGCTGAATGAATGAATGTCATCAAAAACTCCAATCTGCCCTCTTTTAGTTTCTCACTGTGTAAACATGAATCATTATAGTGAATTTGTTTTCAGGTATAATTTGTTCAGTACAAAAAGTCATGGATTAAAAGCACTGCATGGCATTTAATAATACATTATTTTGTTATTTTGTTAAGTGTTGATGTTTTTTTTTTTGTAATTTTAAGCTAGTATGTTGTCTTAAGATGTATTCAAGTATTTTGTTGTTGTTTAGTGTAAACTAGCTAGCTGTATAAGTTATACGCACTTATACTTTTTATATTGTGTTTGTTTTGGTGTCTGCATCAAATGAAATGTATAAATGTGATTTTTTTCTTACAAAGAAAGTATGTTAAATAGGGAGAAAGGTTGAAATTACTAGGTATGGGTGAAATATCAATATATCCCCATTCAGTCTAACAGATATATTTATGTAAAAATATAAGTTATATAAAATAAAATTTTACCCCACCCCTAAACCCAATCGTCATTGGGCGATAAACAAATCATATTAAATTGTGTGAATGAGATCGTACAAATTCATATGAATTAGCCACTAAAGCAAAAAGTTCCGAATTGCCATGATATAGAGTTGGATATCTACCATAGCTGCAAATTGCTCGTAGTCATCAGAATGTCAATAAGGGAAGAGTATTTTCTTTTTATTCTGCATGGCACAAATTATGCAAGTCATTAAAGTCAGTAGCATACACTGTCAATAATGACAAAATTGTTTGCAGTTACAGAGACAGTTTCAGATTCATATTCCACTCACTGTCCAAGGATCATGCATACGTGTGAATGTATTCAATAGGCTGATGCAGAATTTATGAGAAAGCATGGCTACGTATCAACACGTGTGCCAGTGTAACGTCCCCCAACATGAGGCCTTTACCGCCCTCTCTCTCTCTCTCTCTCTCTCTCTCTCTCTCTCTCTCTCTCTCTCTCTCTCTCTCTCTCTCCCTCTCTCTCTCACTATGTGCTTCTATGCCGAGCGCCTAACTGTAGCTGACAGGCAGCAGCTCATTAGAGAAGACGCTCATTTTGTTCCTCTGTCCGGGATTCTGCTGAGGGGAGGGGGGGCGGCTGGGACCGGCTGCCCCAAACAATGCTGCTGTTTGTCCACCACAGGACAGCCTTACATCCATAGCTCAGGATTGGGTCTGGTTAGGGGGGGATGTGATGGGGGAGTGATAGTGTGTGTTTAGGGGGGCCGTTCTGTACTCTCCTGCACAAAGATATAATTAATGAAATGGGCAAATGGTACGAAAAATTGGCTCTTGAACATTCGGTGCTTTGCTGATGTTACTATAGAAACGTTTTTGTGTGTGGCCGCGTGCATGAGATGTTAGAGACGGATGAGTGACTGGGTTTTTTTTTTTTAAGTATTTGTCTTTTACAGACACAGACAACTCTAGGTTAGTCTGTGGAGAACTCAGGGGGAATGAGGGAAGCAAAACATCTTTATTTTGATCTATTCTGCTTTGAATACTGGGTTGTCAGAGTTAGTTAAGAATTGTATAGGTCATACTCTCATTAAATGTACATAAATATTATAGATTTTATTTTCATTTCAAATTAGTGTTGATGTACTGCAGGATTTAAAAGGCAGAAGATCATTTCAGAGCTTGTTTATTCAATCATTCATAATTTTTTACTTACACCATATATATGGAGCTAATAATATGCCAAAACAATCTGAATTTGAATTGTGCTAATTTGAATTATTGACAATTGTAATTAAATAAATCAGAGTTTTTATATGCCGTTAAAATTTTTTTGAATTTGAATTTCTTCATTTGAATTTCTTAATTTGAATTTCATAAAAATTTCATGACAACTGAAATTTTCAAGGCTGAATTCGCACTCTGTACTTTGTCCATAACTAGTAATCAACCAGGGGCAAGTGTATCTACTCTTACCTGTCGATCATCCCTGAACTACTTTCTGCTCAATCTGAATTTTATGATCTGAATTTCTAGTTTTGAATTTTAGAATATTGAATTTGATGTTCTGAATTTCTTCATCTTAAAAACACGAAACTGTATTTTTACAAACGGAACATCTGCAGTCTGTAAATTCAGAACACAAAAATCGTGTCTTAGATTTCAGATGTTCAATATTCAAGTTATGAAATTCAAATTCAAAACAATTTTAAACAGCATATAAAAAATCTGTTATATTAAATTACAATTGTCAATAATTCAAATGAACACAATTTAAATTCAGATTGTTTTGACATTATTAGTTCCATATTATATTAATAATAATAATAACAACAATAATAACATTTTAAGCAGACTTCTGCTGGAAAGCGATGAACAGTCAATAACAGTGATTTGTTATTTCCAATACACTGTAAAAAAAATAAGGCAAGTACAACAACAACAACAACAACAACAAAAAACATAATCCTTGTTTCCTTTCTCTTTTTCTTGTTCACTAGCATCAGCATCAGAATCAGCTGCACTGACCTAAAATTATTTGTCTGTAATACAAAAAACATTTAGTTGGGTTAACATAAGATTATTAGTTTTCTGGAGAGGTGAACTACGAATGCCTGAAGTTGAATGAACAAAAAAAAAAAAACAATCCTTATTTCCTTTTTCTCATGAACTCAACTTTTTTTCTTCACCTTTAATTGATAGAACAGTAGAGAGTGTAGATAGGAAAGCATGGGGAAAGGGGAAGGATTGGCATAGAACCTTGAGGCGGGGATCAAACTCAGGTCACCGTAAACACTGGTGCCATGTTTTGACGCACTCACCACTACACCATTGGCGCTGACGTCTGTTCAATTTTTAAAAACATCAGTTGCACTGACCTAAAATGTCTGAAGTTGATTGAACAAAAAAAACTCTTGTGGAAATTGGTACTAAGAAATAATACATTATCAGAACAAACAAACATTTTTCCCTGTTTGTCCTGCCATGTTTTGATTCTTGTCTTGTTTACCGTTATTGTTGTTTTTACCTCCTGTCCTGTTTCTAATTCTACGTTTGTCTCTGTTCTATTTTTTTTTTTTAAATTGAACTAGGTTTGTTTATTCTGATAATGTATTATTTTCACAAGAGATATTTGAGGTCAGTGCAACTGATGTTTTCAAAATTTTATTGAATAAGAAAAGTGAAAGGAAATAAGGTTTATGAGCTTTTTTGTTGTTGTACTGGCTTAACATTTTTTACACTGTACAGTCTTAGTGATGTTTTCATAAATTTGCCGTTACATGGATGGGAAGTTGTCAAAAATTTAAATGAATTTCATGTAAAATTTTCTGTACTATATTCAAAATTGTTTAACATATCTGTAATTTAATTATTTAACTGATTCCACTGTGAAATGTTGCTGAAAGCTGTTACTGAATTATCAAATTGTAGAATACAAGTAGATGACTACGTAAATGCTACTTTAAGTGAAGTTTAATATATTAAACTAATTTCGAGAGGAGTACACGCTCATGATTGATCCAGCTAGCTCATATTAGCAAATCCCGATCCTCCAATCAAAGAGTCCTGAGTTCCTATATATATCCTCTTTTTCCCTCTACAACTATCTTAGTCTTAAAGAAACCCCCCTCCTCCCCTTCAGAATCAGAATCAGAATCAGTTTTATTGCCAAGTGTGCTTCACACACACAAGGAATTTGTTTTGGCTACAGAAGCTTCCAGTGTACATAAAGTGACAAGTGACAACACAAAATAAATATTAAAAAAATAAAATAAAAATGATAAACATTAAACAGATGCGGTTAGTGAAGAAACCTGGATGTTGAGTTGTATGTACAGATTGTTATAAATATACAGGTTATAAGGTGCTGTGTACAAATGCGAATGTAGAAAGTATTGCATTGTATATTGATATAAGGTGCTGTGTACAGGTGCGTATGAGAAAGTATTGCACATATTTATTGCACAGTATGGGAATATTTAACTGTTCATAAGGTAGACAGCCTGAGGAAAGAAACTTTTCCTGTGTCTGGCTGTTTTTGTGCTTGGTGCTCTGAAGCGCCGACCAGACGGTAACAGTTCGAACAGGTAGTGTGCTGGGTGTGAGGGGTCCAGAGTGAATTTGCGAGCCCAGCGACCAGCAAGAATTACAATGGCTCTGGCTCCTTGCTGGAACATCTGCGTGGGTTTCCCCCGGGTTCCCCCGTTTCCTCTCAAAGCCTAAATATGCTCTACATTATAGACCAAATAAACCTAAGTCTTTTTTACTAGACGTCTCACTCTCAGTAAGTTCACCTTGGCCTTAGCTGCGGGGAAGTTTTGAGATCGTCCTGGGCTCAATCTCCCCTTGCCCCGCAAAGAGAGGGCGCCCTGGACTCGAGGATCCCTTGAACTCAGGGCTCTCTCAAGGGACAGCATGCCAAACAAGCTTTTGTAAGTCATGAGTTAAGTGTGAACTCTTGAAAAGAAACTAATTAACAGAACAAGTGAAAGCTAAATTTATCATGCAAAAAATTGTATCTGCACACCAGAATATATAGTTGAAGTTAGAATTATTAGCCCCCACATATATATATGTGTGTGTGTGTGTGTGTGTGTGTGTGTGTGTGTGTGCGCGTGCGTGCGTGCGTGCGTGCGTGCGTGCGTGCGTGCGTGCGTGCGTGCGTGCGTGCGTGCGTGCGTGTGTATGTATGTATGTATGTATGTATATGCATGTGTGTGCATGTGTGTGTGTAATAATATACTATGAAAAAATGTTTAAATAAAAAACAAAAAATAAGTAGCCATGCATTTATTCACATTATGATGAATAATTATACCTGAAGCCATTTGTTTTCTGATTTAAAAAAAGACCTCGCACTTAAAAGGTTGCACATATTAGAATTTTACAGTCAAGACTACATTTGTGAAAATGATCTATTTTTTTCAAAGGATTAATTATGATTTTGAGTTCATTACACTTTAAATCTTAAGTTTATGCATTTTCATGGTACAGAAGTTAAATGAACTCATATTTTTAAGTGATAGGACCAAAATGCAAAATTTTATGTTATGTTCAGTCAACTTTACTTAATTGTTTAAGTAAAGACAACATTAGGGTTTACAGTGTACAATAACTTGTCTTATTACCCTGTCACTTTGTATAGCTGTATAGAAGTAATAAATATCTAGTCAAATATTATTTACTGTCATCTTGGCAAAGATAAAATAAATCAGTTATTAGAAATTACTTATTTAAACTATTATGTTTAGAAATGTGTTGAAAAAATCTCTCAATTAAACAGAAATTGGGGGAAAAAAAATAAACAGTGGGCTAATAATTCAGGGGGGCTAATAATTCTGACTTCAACTGTATGTTGTAACATGCAACCTATGCTAATCTTATTTAAGCGTATGCTAGTGTTATTTAAATTTTCGTACACACACACACAAGCACACACACACACACACACACTATATTTCTCATTCACACACACACACACAAACGTGTTTCTTTATACTCGAAATGCTTAATATGTGGAGCTGAGAGCTGCGCATTGTGTTCTCGATGTCCCTGAAAGGCTCTTTGCCCTGCGATTAGCAGTGATTATAGCCTCTTCACCTCCTATTGCCAGCACACTGAAGATTTTAATTTGTAGTTTAATTAATTTTAATGACATAACCCTGGCTCAAAGCACACGTCAAGAAATGAATTGAACTGTACAAGAAAACAAAAACATCACGAGTTGGTTCTTCAGGGTTTAATGCACTCTGTGTCTCTACACATCTTAAATGAATCAGATAATGTTCATTTATACGTGGAGGATATTCTTCTCGTCTGATGGCTGTCAGTGTGCATAAATGGGTTTTAGAGGACAGCATCAAAGAGATGTAAAGCAGACCTTTAATTAAGTACTCTATGAGTCAACCAAGCAGCCAAAAAAGAGAGAAAGAGAGAGAATTTTTTTACAATACCTGAAACGAGCTGCATTATCTAAGCTGTTGGCTGTTATTATCTTGGCTGTAGTGGAGAAGCGCTCATTCTGTGACGTGTTGGTAGCAAAAGATAATCGATAGGAGATCAATTAGTGGCGATGAGAGATGGACAGATGTCAAGGACAAACCCTGAGAGCCGGTCGATTAATGAGGGCGAGTTTCAGCTGGGGTCCAGAGAGGGTGTTTGTTAGTGTTGATTTATTGCGTAATGACTGCAGTCACCCTGAGTGTGTGTTAGTGGAAATGTACCCTACTGTTCAGTTAGATCATTGTTTCTGCTTTATTTACAGTATGTTTATGATCTTTGTCATATTGAAAAAGTAATTTTCTGTAGAAAGTGACTGATGAGTGATTGTTAAGGCCTCTGGTTGTTTTGAAACTTTTTTTAAAGAGCATCTGAATTGGTGGTGTTGTAATGTAAAAGGAGTCATGAATCGAGGAATCATATTTCACCTGATCTTTTGGAACAGAAAGCCTGTCATAAAGGTTTTTATTTTAAATTGAGATGTATACATCATCTGAAAGCTGAATAAAAAAATAAAAAATAAATACATATTGATGTGTGGTTGATTAGAAAATAAGACAGAATTAGAAATAAAGATACAAATATTTGAATTATAAAAATCTGAGGGTAAAAGAAATGATATTGAGGACCTTTAAAGTCATTCAAATTAAGTTCTTAGCAATGCATATTACTCATCAGAAATTAAGTTTTGATATATTTTTGGTAGGGAATTTGTCTTCATGGAACATGATATTTACTGCTAATTATTATTTACTAATGATTTATTTCTATATATATATATATATATATATATATATATATATAATTATTAACTATTAATATATCGTTGGCTGTGTACAGCTATATCTTGCAACTTTGTGGTTAACTATCTGACTGATTTTGTGGTCAGGAACACATACTGTATTAAAAGTCATTGTACTTTAAAAGTATCCAGTACATTTCAGAACTGTCCTTTTTTGTTCAATAACAGCTTTTATTGAAATTAAGCAGCCAAAAATGACTTGCTTTAAAATTTGTTTTAGCAGTGTTCCCTTCACTAGAGTGGGGTATGACTTTGTGTATTGTAACCCAGCATTTTTTGTTGTTGTTTAAAAGATGTCTAATAGACACGCAATTGGGCCATCGGTGAAAATATAATAGACTTTTTAGAAACCAAAATAGACTAGTCATTACAGTAGGTAGGCATGGAATGAATGATTACATGTGTCAAGTCTGTTATCTGTCTATTTGATAACTAGTCTATTTTTGGACTATTGTTTCTTTTGTTACTTTTGTCGACATCCCAAATGTACTGTAACTTGCTTAGACAAGACATCTATGTTTGGACATCTATTAGACATTTTTCAAACACAAAATTCCATAGTGGGATATAACAATGTTTTATACTTGAAGTAATTGTGAAGTAATAAGTAATAATTAATAAATTGAAGTAGTAAACAAATACAAACGTGGCAAAAATGCATTTTAAGTTTAGAGTTTTTTTGTCTCACCTTCCCTTGCCTCGTAGTGTTTTAGTCCAAATGTCTGCTTTCCTCATTTGCATCACCCTAACACACATCCACTGAGAGAGAACAATGTCAGTAGTAAGACTTATTCAACCTTAAAGGGTTGGTTCACCCAAAAATTATGTTATTAATTACTCACCCTCTTGTCTTTCCAAACCCCTGAGACCTTTGTTTGTCTTTGGAAAAAAAATTAAGATATTTTAGGTGAAATCTTAGAGCTCCCTCATCCTCCATATCAATGGTCCCGGCTTGGTCAAACCTAGAAAGGTAACCACAAACACAGACACACACATGCCTTAAGTGGTTCAATCAATTTTACCAAGCTACAAGAAAACCTTTTGTTTTCACATAAAAAAAAATGTAACTTTATTCACCAGTTTCTGCTCCTTAGTGTCAGTATATTGCACTCGTTTATGACCTGGATGCCTGTGGGCGACTTCCTCTGTTTGAAATAAAGCACAGGCGCATGCGAGGTATATCAGACATGTGTGATATGTACTGTATGTCAGATCCACGTGATATGTGAATTTGTGCGCAGTCGTCGTTGCTTGATATTCTATCGTTTGAACCACTAAAAGCATAAAAAGTATTTTGTGGATGTTTTTTGGTATTTTTATGAACTTTGAACAAGCCTGGAATTTTGCCTAACATAGCTCTCAGATTTCACCTACAGTAAATATCTTAATTTGTGTTCATAAGATGAATAATTTTCTTTTTAATACAGATACCAATAGTCTGATACAATGGTAGTGTTACCTGATTGATGGATAGTAATGTCTACAACAGAAGTGACTGCTGCTTGAAGTTGTCTGCCTTACACACTTTCTATCTATGCTCTCTGGCCACTTTTATTAGGTACACCTTACCAGTACTAGTTTTGCCTTCAGAACTGTCTTAATCCTTCGTGGCATAGATTCAACAAGGTACTAGAAATATTCCTCAAAGATTTTGGTCCATATTGACATGATAGCATCACACAGTTGCTGCAGATTTGTCGGCTGCACATGACACTGCGCATTATCCTGCTAAAAGTAGCTCTCAAAAGATGGGTACACTGTGGTCAAAGGGATGGACAGGGTCAGCAACATTACTCAGGTAGGCCAAGTGTGCTAATAAAATATCCCCCACACCCTTACACCACCACTACCAGCTACTGAACCGTTGATAAAAGGCAGGATGGTTCATGGTTTCATGTTTTTGATGCCAAATTCTGCCCCTACCATCCAAATGTCGCAGCAGAAATCAAGACTCACCAGACCAGGTAACATTTTTACAATCGTCTATTGTCAAATTTTGGTGAGTCTGTGCAAATTGTAGACCCAGTTTCCTATTCTTAGCTGACAGGAGTGGCACCCGGTGTGGTCTTCTGCTGCTGTAGCCCATCTGACTCAAGGTTGGACATATTGTGCATTCAGAGATGCTCTTCTGCATACCTCGATTGTAACAAGTGGTTATTTGAGTTACAGCTCAAACCAGTCTGGCCATTCTCCTCTGACCTCTGACATCGACAAGGCTTTATCACCCACAGAACTGCCGCTCACTGGATATTTTATCTTTTTCGAACCCTTCCCTAGAGATGGTTTTGCTTGAAAATCCCAGCTGATCAGCAGTTTCTGAAATACTCAGACCAGCCCGTCTAGACCAACCACCATGCCAGGTTCAAAGTCACTTAAATCACCTTTCTTCCCCATTCTGATTCTCGGTTTAAACTGCAGCAGATCCTCTTGACCATGTCTACATGCCTAAATGCATTGAGTTGCTGCCACGTGGCTGATTAGAAATTTGTGTTAACCAGCAGTTGGACAGGTATTCCTATAAAGTACCTAATATGTACACAAACAGTATGCTTAATAAAGTCAAAGTTAACTATTTTTGTGCCCTTTAAAATTAATGGTCTTGAGAGATATAATGTTTATAGTCTGTTAGACAAAATGTAATCCCTTGAGGAAGTGTCTTTTTGACAACATACTGATTTGAAATATAAAAGTAGTTTAAAACTTGTTTTCAGTAAAAGCTGTTTTTTTGGACTAACAAGGAAGTTTTCAGTCCTGAAACTTACATTATGTTTTCAAGTGACCTTATGTATATCAAAATATCAATGAAAAATTGATTTCTTAATTCATGATCCCGTAAAGTTGTGTACTTTGGCCAGAGATGAGTATGTGTGTATATGTGCGTGTGTGTTTCACCCTCCTCTGTTCTTCTCCTCTCTCTCAGCCCCATGAGCCAAAACAACAGGCTCCAAACAGCTTGAGCCTCTCCTTATCAGCGGAAAAAAAGTGCCCCATTTTCACAGCTTTGAATCTGACATTTTTGGCACATTAAGTATTGGACATTAATAAATTAAATGTAATGAAGTGACATGAAAGCAGAACAAGTCAGATGGTACAATGCAAAAAAAAAAAAAAAATTGAAAGGAAGAAAAACTTTCTTTAAGCTGCAATTAGCTAATACTTTTTTAAAGTCATCCGAGGGTGTTTTTCATCTTCATTTATTCAGGCATATAGTGAATAATTAAATGGCCAGAGATGTAAGGAAGAAATACAAGTGAAGTTTGTGCCAGTCAGTTGCAGTTTGTGGACATAAACCAATGATCATTTTAAATTCATTTTATTTGTCGTTTATCTTAATTGGTCAACCAGTGGGTATTTTGCAGCATTGAAATAATCATAGGCAAATTCTGGGTTGGATTAATATTTGCTTCTCTTTTTAACTCAACCGGAAGTGTTTATGTTGATTGTTTATTACTTTTAACCTTATTTTTTTACAACCTGAGCAAAGTGAATCATTCCATTAAAAGGATGAGCGCGCTTCAAAAGAGCCCAGCTATGTAAACAATAAGCAGATAATAAAGCATAGAAATGAAAAGAATGAGTCAGATTCATCAGATACAGTATATAAAATAAAGCAGGGATATTACAGAAAGTAAAACCAGAAACATTTTAATTGATTGCTTGTTAGAAATATTTGTTATTATTTTTTCATAAATAAGCATTAGCTGAATTATATTTGTAAAAAATTTAATTAATTTTACAACTTGTAATGGAACTTTAATTTTCTTTTAACCTAAAAGTAAATTAAATCAATTCAATAAAAATGAAAATAATAAAAAAGCAAATGATATTTCATTCATTCATTTTCTTTTGGCTGAGTCCCTTTATTAATTCGGGGTCGCCACAGCAGAATGAACTGCCAATTTATCCAGCACATTTTACGCAGCGGATTCCCTTCTAGCTGCAACCCATCACTGGGAAACATCCATACACTCACACACAATTTAGCCTTTCCAATTCACCTATACCACCTATGTCTTTGGGGGAAACCGGAGCACCCAGAGGAAATCCACGCGAACGCAGGCAAACTCCACACAGAAACGCCAACTGACCCAGCCGAGGCTCGAACCAGCAACCTTCTTGGTCATTAATATTAATTATTACATTAATTATACATTAATATGTGGTCATTAAATCTTTAAAATCAACACGGCTGGTTCTGGACTTCTAATCACTATATACAGTTAGAAACATCTTCTTTTGTTGGTTCAGGAGGTCGCAGATTCATTTGCAAATGGTTTGTGTGTGAAGTACAATTGTCTGAAAATGTAGGATGACAATGATGTTTGTACTGAGCAAACAAGCAGTTTAAGATGGAGAATTTGTGTTTAGGAGTGCGTTTTATTATTTTATCATGAAGCTTGGGATATACTGTACATATGTGCTTTTTGCAGTATTTTAATTCTGTTTATTGGCAAACATGCGTATTGGCGTGTTTATTGGCATATTTGCCGGAAATGCACTTATGATTTTATGATCTTTGGACAATTGGATGTCTTGTAAATGTAAAAACATTTATAACCTAATATACTGAGCACTATTCACAGATATATAGCAAAGATAAGCATATCTAAATTGTTAAAAGCATTTAGAAAATGTCAAATATTTTAGAAAAAAAAATGTTTTTAACAATAAAAATCTACACTGTATAAAAATCTGTTATTTTAGGGTTTTTTTTTTCAGGAGCTAGGCTAAACCACAGCCTTTTAATTAAAGACATTTACTGTAAAATACCAGACGTTAAATTACAAAAATCTATTAAAAAATCAAATAAAATTTCTGTTATTTTGCCCAGCTGCCAGGAAAAAATGTAAAATGTCCGATTTTTTAAAGCAGTGTAATAAAGTAACTAAACACAAATTTGCAATTTAAACTTTTTATAATAATAACAATATGATTAATAAGAATAATTTTTTTTTTACATTTTTCTTTATATTATATTATTTATAATTGTCAATTATAACCTTCAAAGCTATACACTGTAAAATATTGACCTAAATTATTGCTAATAATTGCATTACTTTCACAGTAAGGTGAAAAATTACAGTAACATGTTGTGAAATTCTGGGAATTTATTACAGTGTATGCTTGATCGTCTAATAATAGTAATAATAATAATAATAATAATAATAATAATAATAATAATAGTTGTTTTTTCCTCTAAATGTAATAATTCTCAATAAAACATGATCATTTATTATTACCAATTATAATATGTGGTCATTAATTCTTTACATAATCTTATATAACTCGTTTATAACTTAATATACTGAGCACTATTAACAGATATATAGCAAATATAAGCATATCTATACTGCTGAAAATGTCAAATATTTTGAAAAAAAATCATATTTTTTTTTAGAAATAAAAATCTAAAACTAAACACAAATTTGCTATTTTAGCATATGGTAAAAACAATATGAATAATAAGAATTAATTATGTAATTATATTTTCCTTTATATTATATTATTTATAATTATCAATTTTCAGAGGTATATGCTTGAACCTCCAATAATAGTAATAATACTAATAATAATAATAATATTTGTTTTTGTTCCTTTTTATGTAATGATTTTCAATAAAACATGATAATTTAATCATTCATCCATTTTCTTTTCGGCTTAGTCCCTTTATTAATCTAGTGTCGCCACAGCGGAATGAACCGCCAACATATCCAGCATATGTTTTATGAATCGGATGCCCTTCCAGCTGCAACCCATCTCCGGGAAACATCCACACACACTCATTCACACACATGCACTACGGACAATTAAGCCTACCCAATTCACTTGTACTGCATGTCTTTGGACTGTGGGGAAAACCGGAGCACCCGGAGGAAACCCACGCAAACACAGGGAGAACATGCAAACTCCACACAGAAACGCCAACTGACCCAGCTGAGGCTCGAACCAACGACCTTCTTGCTGTGAGGCGACAGCACTACCTACTGCACCACTGTGTTGCCATGATCATTTACTATTACCAATTATAATATGTGGTCATTAATTCTTTAAAATGTTATTATCCAATTTCATCAAGATTTATTTGATTGAAGAAAAAAAAACAAAGCACAAATTGAATCATCTCTACAGTTATGAATAGTTTATGAAGCTCTATAAGCATGGAGTGTTTCAGTCAGCAGCACAGCGAGGGTGTAAGTTTAAGAGGAACTGGGTCTGAGCCTTTGGGCCTCTGATGGAGAAGCCCAGAGCAGAAAAGGACAGCAGAGATCCAGAGGCAGCGGAATAGCGGACTGGACCAGCGGCCCTCCTCTGGGCACAAGGAACAGGCTAGAGCGGCCCTTCAGAGCCCTGATGAAAGGAAGTGGAGGGGCGGAGAGATCAGGTCAAAACAACAACAACAAATAAACAAACACAACACAGAAAAGAAAGAAAAGAAGAAACAGAGGCTCCAAGGTCCTTTCGCTAATTACCAGCACTTGCATTTATTAATAAGGTCTAATGAGCACTTTCTCAATAGTTTGTTTTCCCCTAATATGAATATTTCCTTTTCATTAGCGTGTTACATGTGTGTGGATTGCTTCCAATGATCACACCACTGCCTTTTCTTTCCCGAAAGCGCGTCCGCATGTGTTTATGTCAACATTAAGTGCGAGAGAAAACACGTGAGAGTTTTTAGATTATAGATCTTTGCTTTTTGTTGTTGTTTTGTTTTTCTTCAGATTGTAGGTCTGTATAATGTCAGAATAGTGTGGGAATATATTGAAGGGGGGTGGGGAGTCGATCCGAGAGCCAAGTTCAGGCAGATGGTTTGCCTTTAAACTGGCTGATTGGAAGCATGTAGCCATCATTAAAGGTACTAATTTCAAAAACAGTCCATATTGTACACATGCTTAATTAATCAGCCCCTGGCTCGCTCGCTAAATCAACATGGCTGGTTCTGGACTCTTAATCACTATATACAGTCACAAACATCTTGTTTTGTTGGTTCAGGAGGTTGCGGATCGGTTTGTGTGTGAAGTGAAGTTGTCTGAGAAATTAGGATGACAATTATACTGAGCAAACAAGCAGTTTAAGACAGAGAATTTGGGTTTAGGAGTTAGTTTGAATATTTTATGATGGAGATTGCAGCTTGTGGGATATACCGTACACATGTGCTTCGTACAGTGTTTTAATTTTGTTAGTTTATTGGCATATTTTGGGGAAAAATTGTTATAGAAGTCTGTTTGCCAAAAATTCATAGTTTGTTTTTTATGATCTTTGGACAGTTGGATGTCTTGTTAAAGTGCAACATTAAAAATGAAAAACTTTTATAGCCTAATATGCTGAGCACTATTCACAAATAGATATCAAATATAAGCATATCTATATTGCTGAAAACATTTAGAAAATGTCAAGTATTTTGAAAAAAAATGTGCATTTTCATACATATAATATATTTAAAAAATATTTTTGTGATGTCAAAGCTATATTTTTAGCAGTAATTTTGCCAAATACTATAGTAATAATAATAATTATAGTAATAATAACAATAAAAATAACAATACAATTTTATTAATAATAATAACACGATTTAAATAATTCTAATATAAATAATAAAAATAATAATAACAGGGGCGCAGTGGGTAGCACTGTCACCTCACAGCAAGGTCGCTGGTTTGAGCCTCGGCTGGGTCAGTTGGCATTTCTGTGTGGAGTTTGCATGTTCTCCTCGTATTCATGTTAAAAATGTAAAACATACATATTCTGTGTTTTGTACTCAGATACCTCACTAAATGCAGTGATGTCTAACTTTACTGTAGTAAAGTGATGATGACACTTTCATTGACATGAATACTTGCTTTTGAGGAATGAGCTATCCATTTTGAGCAAGTGACACGATTTTGCAGGTTATCAACAAGGTTTTGCAGTTTGTTCTAATTGTTTTGAGAAATGCATTAACTGTTGTGCGAATGTTAATAGTGTTATGAGAGATGCACCAAAGTGACTGAGAAAAACTGTAATTTAGGGACTAAGCCAAAAAGAAAATGAATTATTATATTATTATTATTATTATTATTATTATTATTATTATTATTATTATTATTATTATTATTATTATTATTATTATTATTATTATTATGTAAAGATTGAACACTGTAATTTTTTTGTTAATAATTTACTATAATAATGTTAATAATTAAAATTAATTAACTAATTGGATAATTAATGTCAACAATTTAATTTTAATGAAGTTTGTCTGGGTAATTTAATGAACAGAATGTAAAATAAATAAATAAATAACAGCATCAAAATAATCAATATATAATATTAGTAAATAAGCCCATATTGGTGCATTTTGTTCACCAGGTTTGTCCCTGTGTGTGTTTAACCTTAAAGTGATCAATTCAGATGAATACTTCTTATTCTCCCCTTCTTTTTTAATGAATCTTTAAATGAATCTGCTCTTATGAATCCGTTTTTCTCTGGAATACAGACACACATTTCTGTCTTTACTCTTGTAAAACATAACATGCCAACAATTAAATACTTGGACCTTTTTTCCAGTAAGCAGACAATTTATGATGCTGTAAAACGTAATACAAAATGACTCATACACTATATGAAGCAACGTGCAACAGCTAAACCGAATGTGTGCATCACTTTGGAGAAAGTGAGATAGCAAGTGGAGTAAATCATCTTTGTTGGATGAGCAGACTGGAGCTGCTGGTGTGTCCAGTCATTAAATCCAGTCTGAGAGAGAGTTTTCAGCTTAATCTGTTGTGTCTCTGCCTGCAGGCCGCTTGTAATTAGTGATGAGTTGATTGGTAATCTGGCCTCTCCTGGTGCTTTATCTATGGCAAGTTAAGACGCCCGTCTATAATCTGGTCTGCCCAGTCTGTGCATGTATAGCAAGTGAATTGGCTGAATTTTAATCTCTAGCCTCCCCCTTGTTAGTGTTTTGTCTGTTGCTGTGTGTAATGTAATGATCTTTGTGAGCTTTGGACAGTGTGTCTGGTGAGAGCATGTGTGAATCCGGATTATTTTCTCCATGTAATGTGAATTCAGCAAGATATAGTTGACTGAATTGTTGAAGCCTGAAATTGTAGAAACAAATCAGATTTTATTTACTGTGAATCTTGAATGAATTAAGAAATTTGTTTTGAATTTTATTAAGAAAATAAATAGGGCGATGCGGTGGCGCAATGTGTAGTGCTGTCGCTTCACAGCAAGAAAGTCGCTGGTTTGAGCCTTGGCTGGGTCAGTTGGCGTTTCTGTGTGAAGTTTCATGTTCTCCCGGTGTTTGTTTGGGTTTTCTTCCGGGAGCTCCGGTTTCCCCCACAAGTCCAAAGACATGGGGTATAGGTGAATTGGGTAAGCTAAAATTGTCCATGTATGTGTGTGAATGATTGTGTATTAAAAAAATGAATGATTATAAAAAATAAAATAAAAAAAAACATATGCCAGAGTAATTGTTGGTTCATTCTGCTGTGGCAACCCTTGATAAACCAGGGACTAAGCCGAAGAGTGATATATATATATATATATATATATATATATATATATATATATATATATATATATATATATATATATATATATATTTATTTATTTATTTATTCATTCATTCATTCATTCATTCATTTATTTATTATAATTAAAAATGTTAGGCAATTAATGGCAGAAAATAAAAAGAAAGAAAGAAAGAAAGAAAGAAAGAAAGAAAGAAAGAAAGAAAGAAAGAAAGAAAGAAAGACTGATTTGGATCCACCTCAGACAGTTTTCTCAGCAGGACACGCACAAATGTAGCAGAGCTGAAACGGTGATCCCAGAGAGCAGGGGTGGATCCTCTACTACACTATACAGTATAGAGCAGCAATATATTGAAGCTGAATAATGAGGTAACTAATATACTGTGCTTGTGTCACGCTAACCTAATTACAGCTCAGGCTGCTGAAACACTGATATCACCTCCAGCTTCATTATTCCGACACCTGCTGCATCTTACACACACCTGAGTGTTGGGTGTCTTTGACTCATAAAAGTAATGTTGATGGAATCTTTGAACTCTTTAAAGTCTTTAATTAATAGGATTGGTACATACTGACAGTCTGGTAACCTGCTTATCACTCTGCCAGTAGTTAAAATGCAAATACTATATCAAAGTTAATATTACAGCAAATGTTATATGTTTATGTGTTAACCTTTCTGAAGTTAAAATATTGGAATTGGTGGGTTTAATATACACTACCGGTCAAAAGTTTGGGGTCAGGTGACATTTATTAAATGTAAAAAAAATGTTCAATTGTTAATTAGTTATTAAAATACACAAAAAACTGCTTTCTTATTGTATGTGGTTTCAAATGAAATTATTACTCCAGTCATTATTGCTTTTATTACTACTACTACTACTACTACTACTACTACTAATAATAATAATAATAATAATAATAATAATAATAATTAATATTAGAGTGATTTCTGAAGCATCATGTGACTGAAGACTAGAGTAATGAAGCTGAAAATTCTTTAAAATCACTGAAATAAATGATTAAATTAAATTATAAAGTACTTTTGCACAGTTATTTTTTAGTGCAATAACATTTCACAATTGTACAATTTGTATTGCATTTTTGATTAAATAAATGCAGCTTTAGTGAGCAGGATAAGCCTATTTTAAAAATATTTAAATAATAATATATAAACATATACAAATAATACATATATAAATGTCTGAATAGATGGCACGTTTTTGCTATTTTTGGCAAATAATTATCTAAATGATAGCATTTTGACATCATTTATACAAATAAATTAATTTACTAAAATATTCATGACTATTATATATTATTATTATAATATTTATTGATATAATGTGTAAACATTAATAATAGATAATTAAACATTATATATATAATTTGTTTTTAAACAATTTTTTTAAAAACATTTTTTTAAATATCTCCCAAATGATGTTGAACAGAGCAAGGAAATTTTCATGGTATTTCTGATTATATTTTTTCTTCTGGAGAAAGTCTTAATTTCGGTTAGAATAAAAGTTTTTTTAAACCATTTTAAGGTCAAAATGATTAGCCCCTGTGAGGTATATATTTTTTTGATTGTCTGAGCAAAACATCGTTTTACAATAACTTGCCTAATTACCCTAACCTGCCTAGTTAACCTAATTAACCTAGTTAGGCCTTTAAATGTCAAGCTGTATTTGTTTAAGCTGTATAGAAGTGTCTTGAAATATATCTAGTTAAATATTTACTGTCATCATGGCAAAGATAAAATAAATCAGTTATTAGAAATTAGTTAAACTATATGTTTAAATAAAAACTATTATGACTAAAAATGTGTTGAAAAAGTCTTCTCTCTGTTAAACAGAAATTGGGGGGAAAAAATAAACGGGGCTAATAATTCAGGGTGGCTAATAATTTTGACTTCAACTGTATATTTTTTTAAACACTCTTACTCTCATTCTCACCAAGGCTGCATTTAAAAATAGAGTAATTGCTAGCAATTTACATTAAGGTTGAATTAGTTGATGTTAGTTAATCTATTTAATAAAACGAACAAACAATGGACTTAACATTTATATAAGTGTTTATTTATCTTTGTTAATGTTATTAATCAAAATAAAGTTGTTCATTTTTCATGTTAACTCAGAGTGTATTAGCTAATAACAATCATTAATTTGGATTTTAATAATGCATCAGTAAATGTTGAACTAATAAATGCTGTACACATATTATTCATTATTAGTTTATGTTAGTAAATACATTAACAAATGAAACCATATTGTAAAACACATGTGTCAACCTCCATTCCTGGAGGGCCACAGCTCTGCACAGTTTAGTTCCAACCATAAGTGAACACACCTGATCAAACTAATTAAGTCCTTCAGGCTTGTTTGAGTGTGTTGAAGCAGGGTTGGAGCTACTGTAAACTGTGCAGGGCTGCGGCTCTCCAGCAACGAAGTGACACCTCTGTTGTAAAGTGTCACCAATATTTTGATGATTTAATAAACATTCAAAATAAACTATTAATAAACTTTTTCTATTTGCTTTATTTCAGCAAATTTTTTTAGCAGTGATTATACAGTCTTCAGAAGCACATTATTCTTCAGAAATTATCCTAATATGATTATTTGATGTTCAAGACGCAGTTCGTATGATCAACACCCCTTAAACAAGTTTTGCTAAATTAATTGATCATTTGGTCATGAATCTCTTCTTTCTTTTCCATTTTTTAATAAGAAATATGACCATACATGAAGGTCCATTATAGAAATTTAACTTTGCAAACTCATAAGCAAATGAACCGCACTGACAGAAATTAAAACATCCCTTTGGCAGATCCTGAGGACCTTCAGGAATGTGGCTCCATGTGTCCTTTTCTCTGCACAAATGTTACTGCTCCTGGTCTGAGACTCAGAAATGCTAAATATGCCCTGGTGAAGGGAGTCTACTGGCATTTACAGGTTTAACACTGCATGCACTCACAACAGACTCGTTTACTGTCTTTGTTCATATTTAAATGGATATCAGACCACAAACAGCACTGTTGTAGACCTCTGAAGGAATCTGCAGGATGAGAAAGGTGTGATGTTTTTGTTTTGATCTTAGCATCTGATTCTGTCATATGAAATTTAAACAATGCAAAAATCTGACACATGTCACTACTGCATCGTTCTGATGACAGTTTCATGGTTTATACAAAGTGAAACAAAAAGCCCAAATGCGCCCATAACCAAGTAAGATCTGAGAGCTGTCATGTTAGGGTGCAAATAATGCTAATCAGATCTCTTCAAGAAGGGTTGCAGAAAACAAACTTAATATTCTGCAGTAAGTCCTTTTAGTGAGGTGAGATGTAGTTTTTTTGTGATAAAGGCAAAGATAAATGTGAATGAAATGTGGAGACAAAAGGTATTTATATAGAACTTAGACATTTACCATTGTAATTTATGACAGTTGAATATTATTGGGTTACTTAGATTTAGGCCGTACTTAGTAAAATAAACTAGCAGTACTTGGAAATGTGTTGAAGTGTCTAGAAATGTGCACATTTTTGCGTAGTATTTAGTATCAATGTACTAGTGGTATATTCTACAATTTCAGTATGACTAAACTTGACCCTGGACCACAAACCAATTTTATGTTCCATGGCTATATTTGGGGAACAGCCAAAAATCGTTATGATTTAAAAATGATTGATTTTTATTTGAAGTCAAAAATCATTAGAATATTAAGTAAAGATTATCTGCCTTTAAATTTCCGACTGTGAATGTATCAAAACTTAATTTTTTTATAACTAATATGCATTTACTACATACCTGCCAACACTCTGGTTTTTCCTGGGAGTCTCCCGTATTTCAGACCCATCTCCCGTCACCCTCACGTTTTCTTATGTCTCCCGGAAAACTTCCCGTAAACTGTAAACTTTGGTACAGTATCTGATCGCATCGGCTGCCCGAAACCCGGGGCAGTTACAGTACAGTATAGCTGTGTTATTTAGACACCTCACCTCCGACACCTCCCCACTACTCAACCCCCCCCCCCCCCCCCCCCCCCTTTTCAACCACGATCTCCTGGATTTTCAGAGACAATTGTGGGCAAGTATCATTCACTAACAAATGACATTTGTGGTTTGTTCAAACTGCTTTATAAAATAAGCTGAAATAACACAATTCTTGAGTTTTTTGGGGGACAACTTAATTGTTTCATATTCAATCCACTTAAATTTTTGAAAACTAATTAGGAAACTTAATTCCTTCATGTTGTCCCAACACAAAATGACTGTGTGGAACCCAGTGTTGGTAAGAACTTTATTTGGATGATATTATAGATTATTTTCTCAGTATTTCATTCATTCATTTTCCTTTCAGCTTAGTCACTTTATTCATCAGGGATTACCCCAGTGGAATGAACTGCCAATTTATCCAGCATATGTTTTACACAGCGGATGTCCTTCCAGCTGCAACCCATCACTGGGAAACACCCATACACTTTCATTCACATGCATCCACTACGGACAATTTAGCTTACCCAATTCAGCTATAGTGTATGTCTTTGGACTTGTGGAGGAAATTGGAGCACTTGGAGGAAACCCATGTGAACACGGGGAGAACATGAAACTCCACACAGAAATGCCAACTGACCTAGCCCAGGCTTGAACCAGCAACCTTCTTGCTGTGAGGCGACAGTGCTAGCCACTGCGCCACCGCACCACCCCTCAGTATTAGAATTTTTTAAATTCCAGATTAGCCAACAATATATCTTTGCCAAATATTGTCCTATCCTAATAAGCCTAACATCAATGGAATTATTATTTATTTAGCTTTCAGATTATGTTTTAAACTCAGTTTCCAAAGATTTACCGTTACGACTGGTTTTGCGGTCCAAGGTCACAAGTTCACAGGTTTAGGCCCGCTCTTTGTAGACTGTGTTTGTTATTACCAAAATCAACTGGTAGTGTTTGCGGTCATTAATTTGCACATAATCAGTATGTAACCCCGCCAGTCCTACACCACCCAACCTGCTCCGAGCTGGTATCAAACTGGCAACCTTTCGCATGAGAGTCAGTTGGTCTAACAAGGAGGCTACAGACCATGGCCTCTAGCGTCTGTCGCTAGAGCACTTTTAGAGGTCAGAGGAGTGAGGTTTACCTGCACAGCGCTTACTAGCTGGTCTCTGTTACACTCACACCCCTAAACCTCCGTTACAAGTAGACCACCGACACAATTTTGACACAAAATTTCCACCTGTGCTTTTATGGGATTTTTCTCTCACACTAAAATGCAGGATTCCACACAATTCCTTCATGTTGTCCTAATACAAATTGATTAAGTTAACTTAATGGTTTTCACAAATTTACGTTCATTGAACATAAAACAATTAAGTTATCCCACACAAATCCTCAAGCATTGTGTTGATTCAACTCATTATAAATAAGTAGTTTGAACAAGTAGCCAAAGTCATTTTTGTCAATGAGTGCTGTTTAGTATACCTGGCCCTCGTTTTTTGCTTTGAAATAAGATTATTTTGCTTACCACGTTGGCAGATTATTTAGCTTGCTTTAATGAAAAACATCAAATTTGATATATAATTTCTGAAAAAAAGACAATATTTTTATGTGTATAAAATGATTCTTAAGATAAGAATTTTTAAATAATTGGACAAGAAGCAAGACAAAAACTCTAGGTAAGAATTTTTTTTTTGCAGTGTAGTTATATATTTTAAAAAAAAATCCTAATTCTGAATTTTGGAGTGATTAAATCTCCTCTGTAAAAGTCTTTGTCTATAATTTGTGAAAAAAAAGAAAAGACAAATCTGACTTCACCCAGTATTCAGATTTGGTAACACTTTAGTTTAGTAAACTTTCAGTAAACATTTAGTTTACTGGCTTATTACCTGCCTATTATTAAGTTATTAACTGTTCATAAGTAGTTATAAAGTATGATCTTATTTTGCATCCCTAATCCTATCCAAAATCTAAACCCATCTTCTACCTTATGAACTATTAATAAACAGCTAATTAGTAGTTTATTAAGCAAGTAATGTTAGTTAATGGTTTGTTAATATCGTAAATTGTGACCTAAACTAAAGTGATTCATCAGATTTCTGTGTAAATTTGAAATGTATGCAAATACGTGGAATTTCATTAAAATAATCCCTCATTTAAAATAATTTCGAAATCTTTAAAAAAAATTACTAAATGAAACTAATAAAACATAAAATAAAGTTAAGATAGGGTTGAACTAAGGATTCATACTGTACATGCGGCTTATAGGAACATGTTAGACCTGCAGGGCAAAACAACCAAGCAGAAGATATAAAGAGAAAGAAGTGTGTAAAGCTTTTGAGTTCAGCGGAGTGAGCTTTATGTGGAGGAAAGTCTAGACGTTGAGGAGAGTGATGTGCTCCACACTCCAGCAAGCCAGCAGTGAAACCCTTCTTTCAGCTCAACCCTTTCATAGCAGGACTCCTGCATTATCTGTCTGTCAGCCGAGGCCTGCGGCGAAACTCTGAGCTCATGAATGGGGGAGGAGGACCGGGCCGGCCTAAGCAGAGCATAGTAGAGCATCTCTGGAGCATCTCTAGCCCTGTGGCTTCAGGACTAATTCAGCATCATATCAGTAGACTCGTATTTAAGCCAAAGTGCTGTGTTTACTAGACTACAGGGTCATCGTCATTCTGTCTGTAGTTTAGATCTATGAATTGAGCTCTTGGTTTATTGGTTTACTGGACAATATTTTTATTATTTGTATAGTTCAGTAGCTTTTGCACTCTTATTTTTGTATGTTTGCTTCTCCATAAATGAAGAGTTCAGATGCAAAAACCTCTAAATGCCATCTGAAATTTTCTACTAAAATTAGCATTCTTTTCTGAGCCTCCTATCTTTATATGCTATTATTTTACTTCATACTCAATGAAAATAACCTTTTCATGACAGTAAAAATAACAAATGTGAACCTACACACAGAAAAAAATAGAAGAAAGCTTATTTTAAAATAAAATTTCTGATGGCATTTAGAGGTGTTTGCATCTGAACTCTTTACATTTTTTTAAATAAATGTTAAAGGGATAATCCTTCATCATTATACACTCTCAGTAAAAAAGGTACACGGTGGTAGAAATCATGTTCCTTAAGGACCAGTTTTGTACCTTTGTAAAAGTTGTACCTTATATGGTACAGAAAAGAGCTCTTATGATACCTGTACCTGTACCTTTTATGGTACAATTGAAACAAAGGTACACAATTGTTCTCATAAAAAAGGTATATGTGTTGAACAACTACTTTTTTTGTGACAATATCTATGAAAACAAATATTACTGGAAAGGCAAAGTGATTTTATGAATAAATCCATATTAAAACATGAATCATCATTTTAAAGCATATGTTAAAAGAAACCCATAAACATTCATTATTGTTCTACAAATACAAAACAACTGGTAAAACAAAACTATAGGTATTGTAAACTAAACATTTAAGGCATTTTTAATACACGTTTGGTAAGCATTTTCTGATAAATACATTTTCATTATTAATATCCACACCTTTTGCCGTTTGCTTTCCACTACGCATGTGAGCTGGCAAAAGTCCTGTTAATGCAAAGTGTTCATGCAGACATTTTAGTATTGTAAAACTAATCAAACATTGTGCATATCTTATTACAATACTTTAGCAGAATTTTATTTTTATTGTAAAATTAAGTAAATTAAATTCACTTTTAAGTGATTACAAAGGTATTGTGTGACAATTGGAGAAAAATTGTTTTATATTGTACATGTATTTCTGTAACATTCTTGTGAAAATGTTGTGAAATGTTTAGCAAAAAATAGATCTTATTTATGTTAAAGTAAATTGTATTCTTTATTGTAAATGGAATATGTGCATTTACATGTAGTTGATGTTTTATAGATTTACTGGAAATAAACACAGTGAATATAGCAAAATGTCTTTAATTAGTTCTTGAAGAAACACATTTGACACTGTTAAGGAAAGTGTCTTGTCACTGTAGTGGTACCTTCATGGATCAGATTTGTACCTTTTGGTGAAGGTACAATATTGTATATGCAGGTTTTAAAAACCAATGGTACATTATGGTTTCCCATGGTACAAATCATGTCCTTAAATCCTACATGTCGTATGTCCTACAAACTGCAATGGTACAAATTTCTTTGTCTTAAGGTACAATTCTGTTCCATAAAAAGGTACTGCCCCAGTGACAAGGGTTTGTGCCTTCTTTGGTACAACATTGTATCACTTTTTCTGAGAGCGTAGGATCATATAATGCAAGTTAACTGTTACCTTCAAATAGACATTTCAAGAGTTCACACTTAGCTAATGATTAATTATAAGCTTGTTTGACATGCTGTCCCGGGAGAGAGCCCTGAGCTCATAAGATCCTCGAGCCCGGGGCTCCCTCCCATTGCAAGGCGAGAGGGAAGTTTGAGCTTAGGTAGATCTCGAGAACTCCCCCGCTGTAATAACCAATGAACAGCCAGTGATTGCTCTTGAGAGATAACCATTTACTAGGAGCATGTCTATAGTGCCGGTTTGGATTAGTCAATTAACTTATGTTGCATGTTTTTTGGACGGTGGGAGGAAACCGGGGAACCCGGGGGAAACCCACGTGAGCACGGGGAGAAAATGCAAACTCCGCACAGAAATGTCTGCTGGTTTGGTAAAGCCGAGAACCAGAGACATTCTTGCTGTGAGGCAACAGTGCTAAGCACTGGGCCACCGTGTCACCCATCTAGGAAGAAGGAGGAGTAGGGGTGGATGGGGGGATTCTTCAAAACGAAGATAGCGGTGGTACGTAACCCAGGGTATTTGTAGTAGCTTTGGAGTCGTCTGATTGGTGCATTGAGAATTGGATAATGCGGATCCAGCCGCTAGCAATCATAAGCACGTGATCCTCTCGAAATTAGTTTATAACTAAACTTCACTTTGGAAAAGCAAAAACATCTAAGTTTAAGTAACTTTCTTGATTGGGTTTAGTTATGAAGACAATGAATATTGTCAAAAGCATAGTTAGTTTAAAATTGTCAAATAAAAGATTATTATAAAATCAGTGAACATTCAGAATGGACTAATACAGGAAAACCCATCTACTATTACAATCTTTTTAAAGTCTAAGTCTGATTTGGGCCTATTAAAAAAAAACAATTCAAGTTATATTTTGAAGAGAGAATTAGAGTGAATATAAAAATCTCTGGAACTAATAATTAGTTGAAGTTAAATATTGAATTATTTTAATAGCGCATACAAGTAAAACTTAATTTATACCAGTGGCTTCCAATGGCACACAGAGGTGTTATAAAGTGAAACAGAATATTACACAATTACCTGCAGTTCATCCAGCAAACTGCTTCTTTCAGACTTGTTCAGTAAGCATGCAATGATGTAATGTTTATGCAAGTATATTATTAAATTGCCAAATAATGGAATAAAAGCAAATAAAATAAATAAAGTAGTCTCATTTTGAGTTGGAGTGACTGTCGGGCATGTCTGAAAGTGAGTTTCGATTGAGTACATTTGTAGGTCCTCACACAATCCAATTGATGTGGTTAGTTCGTGGCAACGCAGTGGCATAGTAGGTAGTGCTGTCGCCTCACAGCAAGAAGGTTGCTGGTTCGAGCCTCGGCTGGTTCGGTTGTCGTTTCTGTGTGGTGTTTGCATGTTCTCCCTGCGTTCGCGTGGGTTTCCTCCGGCTACCCACTAACGTGTTTTTGTTTTTATTTTAATTTAAATCCTTCACAATGCTTTAAGGGATTTTAATTAATTACCTACAAAATCATGGCTTCTTTGGTTTTTCCTCATTTTCATATAATGCTTAAACATATAACTTCAAAAGTCATAACGTTGAGCATCATCTCAGAGCTGGCTTGTGTTCATGTTTTACAGTCCTTGGTGAAGATTTTTCATAAATCCCTGCATATGGAGAAAATGAATAGGGAAAAATTTCTTAAAACCAAGGCTTCTGAAGAAAGTGGGTGGTCACTGTTACGCTTCATGAAATCAAACACGTGTTTGAACAGCTTATGATTTAATGCTTTATACCATAACTGTTATACCAGAGGGCTTTTCTCGGCACACATTTAAGGCAAAACACAGAAAGAGTAAATCAATGTGAACAAAACGAGTCTCCATGTGAGCTCATCCGCTACTGTAGTGTGTGTCTGAAGCGGGCTCTATGAGGCTGCCCAGCGTGAATATTATGGGGTGCTGATCTATAAGGTAAAGCCCCCTTCTGAGTGGTGAGTCCTTGACGCAGCAGGAGAATAAGTTCCCACTCTCATGATTGGAGACATCCATTATTGATGATGTCCTGATGAGATTAATCAAGCTTGAGAGGCTTTTTCTTCCTCTTTTCTATTTTTTTAAATAATTCGGAATCATGTTGAAACCAATAACAGCGTCATGACATCCTAATCGCTGTGTGATGAATATTTATATCAAATAGAAAATGATGCGTTCCATATTCATGACCTCTCTGTTTTTGTTTTGTTCTTTCATCTGTCAGGGTTTTATTTGATTTATTTATATTATTATTGAAAGTGTATGTTTCTGAAGGATATTAAAGTTTTGCATATGGATGTGTGTTTGTATGTGTACAGTACACTCCTTCATTCGTGAATAAATCTGTGCGTCGCTCGTCGTCAATTATAATGTATGTTGTTGAGTAAATATGATGCATCTTTCTGTTTTGACACGGCAACAACCACACGCTCATAAATATTGTTATAAAAATAACGTCTTGTAACTATACATGCTGTCCAAACACATCAGTTACATAAGCTTCCTCTTTCATTTAATGAAAGAGCGAATTAAAATACATGCAAATGCATCCACATTCATCCTCAGTTAGTGTTATTTTTGATCAAGGCCGGAGAGCTTGCTTCTTTCCAAGTAAGCTATGTAAGACTGAACTATTGGAAAAGCACTTGGTTGTTTGAATTATTGATTCTGGCAAGTTTTTTTTTTTATTTTTTTTTTTTTCATGGAATTCTGTTCAGCTTGCTCAGCCTTTAAAAACCTATTCTTAGTATTTCTTATCAGTTTATTCACAAGGTATAGAGCTGGATGATACATTAGTAATATCGTTAATCCTGTCAGACTCAGGTAGTGGCGAGGAGTGGGATGTCACTTCCAGCGCACGGCAGTTTAAAAAATACAGACAAACAACTGTAAATTAACAGATATCATATTTACTGATGAGGAAAACGCATAAAAAGGTAAAAAATCATTAGGTAAATGCTCGTTTGTATTACATTTAACGACTTATTATACAGTTTGACCTTTATAATAAAAGCCATAAAAAAGTCTTATAAAAAAGTCCTATTAACAATATTTTATGTAATTCACTGTGATACTTTCCATGGGCTGTTCAGACAAGACAGTAATCATTTAAAATAATGATAAAAATGTAATAAAGCAGTCTTTTAACTAAAATATTGTAATATTTTTAAATAACTTACCAACTTACTTACCAGGGGAAAACAGAGGAAGAACTATGTCCATCAAACTCTGTCTGAGCTGCAATCCTGGTAGCATAATGCAAGTCAAACATGTATTTCAATGAAAAAACACCTGTAACACTTGTAGTACGGAACAATTCTGTTAAAAAATACAGTCCTTTGTTCATTCATTTTCTTTTTGGCTTAGTCCCTTTATTAATCTGGTGTCGCCACAGAGGAATGAACCACCAACTTATCCAACATATGTTCTACACAGCAGATGCCCTTCCAGCTGTAACCCATCACTGGGAAACATCCACACCCATTCACACACATACACTATGACAATTTATCTTACCCAATTCACCTGTACCACATGTTTTTTTTTTTTTTTGGACTTTTGGGGTAAACCGGAGCAGAACCTGAGGAAACCCACTCGAACATGGGGAATATACAGTCAATATATAAGCCATATGATATGGTTTAAACCAGTTCTTATTGTTTGTCTAATCAATGCATCCAGAGATGAGAATTGGCTCCATTTATAAAATAAAATTGCAGAATGACATTTGCTTTCATTTCTTGCAGAAACATTCAGTGAGTCTTCCACAACAAAATACTTCTTAAACAACTATATATTCTGGTGTAAAACAGTATGTTCACATTTTGTAGCTTTGATTTCGTGCACCAAACCATTAAAATTAGACCTCTGAAAAGCTTCTGAACAAACACTTGTTCAACTAAAATATAAACATAACATAAAAACATACAAACATGATGTCACAAAATGTGATGTCACAAAATATTTCTTATAATAGCTGAACTATGGCAATTTAGCCCTGGTGTCCTAAACAATTTGGGTCAGAAGTATGTGGTGCTTATGTCATAGCTACAGAATTCTTGGCACTTGTTGGACACCTTTACACATTTTACAAGCTCTTGGCAAATTCTTAACTAATATAAACCATGTAAACAAGCCATGTAAACTGCCATGTAAATAGTTTAACATGAACCATTGTTTTAGATGTTTAATTGTTTTATCAAACAAAATCTACACCATAAAAACTGTTTTGTTATGCATTTTTAAGTTCAGTTAAGTTAAATTCTCTTAAAAGGGCCATGAACCCCCCCTCTCCCATCTCAGCAGGGTGTTTTCACACATCTAGTTTGTTGGTGGAAAGTTGGTGAGTCCAGCTTTGTATAGGTGGGAGTGTCGAGTGGCGAAAGAAGGAAGGGTTTGCATGAAAAGCACAGTTTCATTACGTGGACACCCTGATTTTCACTTCGGTAACACAAACCCAGATGCAAGGAAGATAGACAGCGATTCAGAGAGCAGAATTTACAGTGGATCTGAGAGCTGTCTGGAAGTGGAGGATTTTCAGTCCATAATATTGTAGTGATATTACTGTGAACTTAGTAACTAAATCATTTTGACTAAGGTATGTCTTTAAAAACTGCAAGAGTACTGCTGATGATACTAACTTAGCCATCTGAATAAGCATAAACAAAGAACATTGATCACAGACTTACCAAATCTTTAGCGACAGGACAATCAACACGAACTGGAACCGTGCCTTTTTTTTAAAAAAAAGACGAGCTGCAAATCCAGAGTTCACATTTCCAGATGCGAAAAGCTCTCGGGTAAAAAATGTTCCTTACAAACATATTTTTGTCACGTGTTAGCAGGGAAAATGGAAGCAAAACCTTCGTTGCGGCACATTTATAAACGCAACACTGATGCCCCATATCTCTGAACAATTCTTCTTCTTCTACATGTTTGAATTACAGCTGGCAACACAACATGGCATCTTTTTAATAATATTAATGAATTAATATTAATGCATATTAATAACGTTGCATCTCGTTCACAATGCGTGCTGGTTGAGTCGAACCAAGACTTTCTCATTATTTAATGAACACATGGGCTGAGAACTCAAGGACATCACTTTGTACCGGCCAGTACAGACAGCCAATCTTCACGCAGGAATTTACACAACGATCTCATCGCGGTGAAATTTCAAAATTTCTTTTTAAACCAGAAGAACGAATTTGCACACAAAGTAAATGTATTTAGACAACGCAAAAACAACAAATTTTCACTTGTTAGCCAAATATATGTGTCCTAATAGTGTTTTTAGCAACGTGGGACATACAGTTGAAGTCATATAATTTAAAATATTTCCCAAATGATGTTTAACAGAACAAGGAAATTTTCAAAGTATGTCTGATAATATTTTTTCTTCTGGAGAAAGTCTTATTAGCTTCATTTCAGCTAGAATAAAAGCAATTTTCAATATTTTAAAAACCATTTTAAGGACAAAATTATTAGCCCCTTTAAGCTAATCTTTTTGATAGTCTACAGAACAAACCATCGTTATACAATAACTTGCCTAATTACCCTAACCTGCCTAGTTAACCTAATTAACCTAGTTAAGCCTTTAAATGTCACTTTAAGCTGTATAGAAGTGTCTTAAAAAATATCTAGTAAAATATTATGCACTGTCATCATGGCAAAGATAAAAGAAATCAGTTATTAGAAATGAGTTAATAAATCTATTATGTTTAGAAATGTGTTGAATAAATCTTCTCTCCGTTAAACAGAAATTGGGGGAAAAATAAACAGGGGGGTTAATAATTCAGGGGGGCTAATAATTCTGACTTCAACTGTATATATGACTGTCAACATCTCAAAAAATGTGTTTCGTGACCCTTTGAGTTGTCACAAATCCTGATGTATGGCTATAAAATAATGAAACACAGTAATTCACTGTAAAATGTAGAAATATTTTACGTTTCTACTGTAATTTCAGCAACCATAGCTGCAATTTTTATTACCTTAAATTTTACAGATTTTCTTTTTTACAGTGCACATGTAGACGTACACATACTATTATACATCTTCATTTTCAACATGTTAAAACATTGTTTTGTTCTTATATAATATCCACAATCTTTTTTTTTTTATAAATTTTTGCATGTTTTTCTTTTTTGGAAGTAATTTATTCTTAGCTAAACAAATAACTCTCCATTTTAAATATAACCAAATCAGCATCTTCATGTTAAGTATACATCAAAGAGCATTGCATTTGAGACCTTTTATGCTCAACCAAAATATGTAAAAAGGATTGTGCTGCAATAATGCATATATTCCTATGTACTCATATTAAAAAACAGCCTTAAGGATCTGAAGATAACAAGACATTTGTTGACATGGTGACTAGGAAAAGGTCTGTGTTAGCCTGCAGTGCCTCTTGAAGCGCATATTTAAATGCAAAAATGCAGATGAGATATTAGAGCACATAAAATAAAAAAGACAATTTTGCATATATGGTACACAAGTCCACGTTGAGAACATAGCAGATAATCTGCTCACCTCGTAATGGTTTATGTGTGTTTGAAATTGCCTTGTCAGTGTGTCGATGTATGATGAATGTCAATAAAAAGGTGACAGGAGACATGAAAGGTCTGACCTCAACAGTTTGTTCAGTGCTTGCCCAAGTGTCTATGTTTGTGTGTCTGCCGATAGAAGGTGAATGGATCCCCCGCAGCAGTGTGTAATAACTAGTGTGTTCTAGGTAGGGGGTACAGAGGGGGAGGGAAATGGATTAGATGAGAGCCTTTGCAGGGCATGGTGTGTTAAAGATCTGCCTCCTGGCTTTCCTTGGTACTTCTATCGCTCCTTTTCTCCTGCATTTGTGCATGGCAGTGGCCGTGAGCTGCAGATCCCCTTGTTGGGCCGAGAAGCAGCTCTGTCAATAAGGATACATCAGCGGCTCCAGCCCATAGAGGATCCACCCATTACCCCCTCCTTTTACTAAACACACACTCAGTCACTCTGTAGCTCCACTGCCAGAGGCTTCCATTAGTCCCACCACCTGCTGTGCCACGGCCCCCCCAAACACACACAGTCACTCTTTTTATTTTTCAAAGCGAACCGTCCATACGCTTTCTTTCTCTCTGTTTTTTCTAGCCACCTTTTTCCACACGTGACTGTTTCAGATGTGTTGCACTTCTGGTTTGGGGAACTGTCATTCAAACTAACTGAAATGAATCACAATCAATACTGCATAGTGAAAACTGAGTGAGACGTATGTTTGGCTTTGTGCTGTACTTTATTTCATTATGAATCTTTACATTATATCACAAACCGCATATCTATGGCCAAAGGTCTTTTTGAATTCTATGTGTTTTATTCCTCCAGATTATTATTACTGTGGAAAGACTTGTTTTGAGTTTTTTGGGGTTGCTAGTGTTCAAACACCTTTATTTTAAATTACTGTAACAGTCTAGCAATTGCTTTTTTAGTGGGCACAGCAAGAAGGTCGCTGGTTCGAGTCCCTGCTGGGTCTGTAGGCATTTCTGTTTGGAGTTCTGTGTGCATGTTCTCCCCGTGTTTGCGTGGTTTCCTCCACGTTCTCCAATTTCCCCCACAGTCCAAAGACATGCGCTATGGTTGAATTGAATAAACTAAATTGGCTATAGTGGATGTGTGTGAATATGAATGAGTGTGTATAGGTGTTTCGTAGTACTGGATTGCAGCTGGAAGGGCATCCGCTGTGTAAAACACACGTTGGAAAAGTTGGCAGTTCATTCTGCTGTGGCGAATAGAGACTTATTATTATTATTATTATTATTATTATTATTATTATTATTATTATTAATACTATAAGCTTTATTTTACCAGGAAAGACACATTGAGATTAAAAATCTCTTTTACAAGAGCGTCTTGGCCAAGATCAGGCATTATACATGTCACATGGGTCTAACAGACAACAAACAAAAACAATTAACAGTTAACATGAATCACACTCTCACAATCACCAGTGATCTAATCCTTCCAGATTGCTGGTAAACACACATCACATAGAACTTCAAATCTGCCAGTATATGGACTACAAGTTCCAGTCATCCAACACACACCTGCTCCAAGTCTCCATTGATTAGACTCACACAGCTGAAGCTGCTCATAGACTCATTACTTGACTATTCATACAGCACACAAACACACAGAAGTGGCCAAGTCTTGTTAAACTGTATAGTTAACAATATGACGTGTTTTTCCTTGCCGTGTTTTTGACCTTCGCCTTGTTTTGTTTGTTTATTCCTGTATGCTGCCTGCCTTTTGACCATCTGCCTGTTTACTGATCTGGATTGCCCATGTACATCTGTTTGCTCCTGTATTGACTGTTGCCTGCCTGACTATTCTCTGCATAATGAACCTGCATTTGGATCTGCACTTCCTGTTGTCAGCGCCTACACGTTACACACACATTGACAAACAAACTTTTCAGAACATCTACAAGCCTGTTATTCAATTTTTAAACCGTTTATACTCTCTCTCTCTCTCTCTCTCTCTTTTAAAGCATTTAGGGGAATCAACTCTTTAAATAAACTAAATTGGCCGTAGTGTATGAGTATCAATGGATGTATATGGGTGTTTCCCAGTACCGGGTTGTGGCTGGAAAGGCAAAACACATGCTGGAATAGTTGGCAGTTCATTCTGCTGTGGTGACCTTTGTAATAGAGACTAAGTACATAATGCAAATGGCTGAACTGTAATGAGTTTATTAAGTTTTTTGTTGTTGTTGCTGTTTACAGTTTAACAGAAGTTATTCCTATAGCTCACAGAAAGCATCATTAGTTGTAAGAAAAGAGTGGACAGTTTATCACCTCTGAACACTTCAGCTATGTTTGCACAATGTTGCCAAAAACTTTTAGCAAAAAGTTTTCCCTTTATGTTTTAAAAATGTTTCACATTTACAAGATAACATTTTCAAAATGATGCGCATTTACACATCGGAGCAAATGAGCAAAAACACTATATTATGTATGCCAGAGCCAGACCCATATTTGGTGCTGTCACCAAACAAGTAGAATTGTTGTGTGTGCCCGATGCTTCGCCATAGTTGGTTGTAATGTGAAGTGGGATAAATCCACACTTTGATGATGAAGCGTTATCAAATACTTGAGCTACATCAACTCCGCCATGGTCAACATATGCTCATTTTAAAAATGTAGCCCTAAACAAAACATTTTTGGAGATTGCAAATTATGTAGCCAGAAGTACGTATGGCTGCATTTCGTCTTTGAAATGAATGCTACTGGGCAGTAGGATGCCGCTCCTTTTCGCGCTTACAAGCTGAACGCTTACCACCAGATACATTTTTCTGAATTACTTTTTAAAACTGTCACTGGGTTTAGGGAAGGCGGTGGGTGGGTCAATCTGTGCTTTTTAAAACTATTGGTTGGGTTAAGGGAAGGGGTGGGTCAGTCAATCAGTCAGTCAGTCAACAGTCAGTCAACTCTGGTGGATTTATGTGAAAACAGCAGGTGCGAATGGCACTCGCAAGAGAAATTTGAGATCTGAAAAAGCGTACACAGCGGCCTCTGGTGGATTTGCAAAAAAAAAAAAAAAAACTCTGTGAAAAATGTAGCTCCTGGGGCATATTTGGCACTCTCCAGAAATGTTTATAGTGGTCCGTTTTCAGAATGAGCATGGGTTGGCCATAGTTGTGTTTGTTTGCATTTGCCTTTACCTCCGTATACACTCACCATCCACACACATGATTTCATAATTTAAAAAAACTCAAATTTTTGGGTGTTTACACAGAACCGACAAAGGTGGAATTTTCTAAAACTTCCCCAAACATTTTTTTCTATGAACTTTCAGTCACAAAATACTGTTGTCATGTAAACAAACAGACAAAACGCACAAAAAGTTTCTAATTTTTGTCTGAAAAAGTTGTTTAGCTTTAGGGTCCCTTAAATCCACCCTTTTCTGCACTTGACTGCTGCATTTCAAATTAGAGGTTGTAATTCCAGATCATAAAAAAACCACGAACAGAAGTTACTCCCATAATTCACACAAAGGAAATTTCTGGATTGCATATCTCCTCTCTGAATACTTACAGTGCATGCAATATTTCACTCTTCTTTCAGAGGAAATGAGTGGATCAACCCAGAGAGGAGAGAGACTGGACGTCCCATCGCTGCATCCCTCACCCCTCCCTTTCTCTTGGTCTCAGCGAGCAAAGACAAGGCGATGCGGTGCAATTATTTTAATTGGTTGTGACTTCTTCATTTACATGACAAGTGCATGCACATCCTGGGAAACCGCGGTCTGCTTCTCCGTCAGAAGAGACCCCTCGGTCAGCGTGGGACACTAGGGCTCTGGAGGTCCTGAGGGGGGCGAAGGGGTGACGTTGCGGGTCTTTCTGTGAAATCCCACTGTCTGCTACCAGACTAGCGTGTCTTATACAAACTAAAGGCAGACTTAACTTGGGCTAGTCCCGCCGATTTACCCTGCTATTGTCTGCTGTTGGAAGTCACCGCAGCCGGGGCTTTATTCTGGAGTGGTGAAAGTTCTCATTAGGACAGCAGTGTGGTGCGATACCGAGCGGTGTTAGTTTACCATTACGAGACTACTCAGCTGAATCATTATAATGATAATTAGTTTGGCTTGCTGTAGTGTCTTCTTTATAGAAAATGCATTGTGTCTTTTTCGCCCCTCACTTTGGTTTTGGTTGAAGTCCATGCAGTCTCTGTCCGCTCAGAGGTCATGTAAAGCAGTTAATGCAGACGAGTGGAGATGAAAGTTTTTTTTTTTTTTGTTTTTAAATATGTGTTTTTATTGGGATGATGCAACATTGTTAATTGCTCTGTGTTTAATATAGGTATTGAACAAATAATCAACTCAATGCAGATTAATTGTTTTAAGTTCCTGCAATTAAATTAATTTTATTATTGTATAAGTTTAATATAAGTAGATTCATTTAAATGCAGTTATATATATATATATATATATACCATCCAATCAACCTTCAAGAGACCTGGGATTTTCACGCACAACCATCCCTATGTTGTACAGAGAATGGTCTGAATAAGAGAATATATCCAGTGAGCGGCAGTTCTGAGGCACAAATGCCTCAAATAACCACTCGTTACAATCAAGGTTTGCAGAAGAGCATCTCTGAACACACAACACATTCAACCTTGAGGCAGAAGGGCTACAGCAGAAGAAGACCACACTGGGTGCCACTGCTGTCAGCTAAGAACAGGAAAGTGAGGCTACAATTCGCACAGGCTCACCAAAATTGGACAACAGAAGCCTGGAAAACGTTGCCTGATTTGATGAGTCTTGATTTCTGCTGCAACTTTCGCATGGTAGGGGCAGAATTTGGCGTCAACAATATGAAAACATGGCTTCATCCTGCCTTGTATCAACGGTTCAGGCAGTTCAGAGCATCGTGTCAACGTCACAACCTACTTGTGTATTGTTGCTGACCATGTCCATCCCTTTATGACCACAGTGTACTCACCTACTGATGGCTATTTCCAGCAGGATAACACGCCATGTCATAAAGCACAAATCATCTCAGACTGGTTTATTGAACATGATTTTTCAATAAACATGATTCTTCTTCTGCTGATTTTTAGATGATCACAAAATTTTTGAAGTCTTTCAGTCAGGTTTCAAAAAGCATCATTCGACCGAAACCGCGCTTGTTAAGGTTTTAAATGATATTTTGCTTACTGGCGATGCCGGGGACTGTGCGGTGCTTGTGCTGTTAGATCTGAGTGCTGCATTTGACACAGTAGATCATGCCATCTTGTTGGCCCGCTTGGAGCATGTTGTGGGGATAAAAGGAAGTGCCCTGGATTGGTTTAAATCCTATCTGTCCAATCGCAGTTTTAAAGTCACTATTGGAGATCATTCATCTGAGGCAGCACATTTGTCATGTGGTGTTCCACAGGGATCTATTTTAGCCCCTATTCTTTTCTCCTTATATATGCTTCCTCTGGGCTCTATTTTTCGAAAACATGGTCTGTCTTTTCACTGTTATGCAGATGACACCCAAATCTACCTGCCTTTGAAACAACGTTCAAATGGGCTAGAGACCCTTATGCTCTGCTTGTCGGATGTGAAAGACTGGTTGTCCTTGAACTTTCTAGATTTTAATGAAAGTAAGAGTGAAATGATTTTGTTCGACCCGTCAAACTCTTCCAGAGCACCGATAGTTAATCTAGAAAAATCAAGTTTTTCTATGAAGCCCTGGGTAAAAAATCTTGGTGTTATCCTAGATGATGGCTTGAGCTTTGACAAACAGATAAATGCAGTGGTCAAATCCTGCTTCTTTCAGCTTCGACTATTAAAAACAGTTAAATCTATTTTATCTAGAAAAAATTTTGAAAAAATAATCCATGCATTTATTACCACTAGATTCGACTATTGTAACTCATTATACTTTGGGATTAGTCAGAAAACCTTATCCCGGTTACAAGTAGTTCAAAATGCTGCTGCAAGGCTTTTAACAGGGACCAAGAAACATGAGCACATTACACCAGTTTTACGCTCTCTGCACTGGCTGCCTGTGCACTATCGAGTCACTTTTAAAATGCTGCTCTTGGTTTTTAAATCTCTAAATGGCCTGGCACCTTCTTATCTGTCAGATATTTTAATTGAGCATCAGCCTGGTCGGTCTCTTCGGTCATCTAACCAGAGACTGTTATTCATACCTAAGTCGAGGCTGAAATGCAGAGGTGACCGTGCTTTTGCAGTAGCTGGTCCTAGGTTGTGGAATGCTCTGCCCCTCTGTATCAGATCTGTTTCATCCCTGTCTGTTTTTAAATCTAGGTTAAAAACTTATCTCTTTGATTTGGCATTTTATCAGTGAAAAGTGTCTGTTTTAGCAATAATTTTATAATTTTATATATACATTTGTTTTTATCTGTTTTGATTTGTACTGTGCAGCACATTGGTCAACCTCTGGTTGTGTTAAATAGTGCTATAGAAATAAAATTGACATTGACATTGACATTGACATTGACATGACATTAAGTTCATTGTACTCAAATGGCCTCCACAGTCACCAGAACTCAATCCAATTGAGCATCTTTGGGATGTAGTGGAACGGGAGATTTGCATCATGGATGTGGAGCCAGAAAATCTGCAATATATATGTCAATAAATATGTCAATATGGAGCAAAATCTCTGAGGAATATTTCCAGTACCTTGTTGAATCTATGCCAAGAACAACTGAGGCAGTTCTGAAGGCAAAATTGGTCCAACCCCATACAAATAAGGTGCACCTAATAAAGCAGCCAGTGAGTGTATATATTGAGTTTCATTCTAACTGTAACCACAAATTATATATGTATATAATTAGAAAATTTGTCAGCAGTTATTATACTCCATTCATTATGCTAATGCATATAACTGGTTGTCATAATCACATAATCATGCCTATTTGTCCTACAAAATCTGCTGGTTGCATTGCTAATTTGATGCTTAGAGAGAAATCTAAAAAAAAAACCTTTAATCTCTTTTCATCTTGCCCCGTAATGTTTAAATCAATTCGCAAAAATAAATAAATTAATTCAATCACATACTGCATTTACAAATGATCTATTAGATGTTCTCCTGTCATGTGGTAAATGGCTTCCCATTATCGTCCAATAGAACGCAAAGAAAATGGGCAGAACATCAGTTTAGGCATAAGAAGTTTGTACAAAATGTGGCTCAGTGGTTAGCACTGTCACCTCACAGCAAGAAGGTCACTGGTTTGAGTCCCGGCTGGCATAGTTGGCATTTCTGTGTGGAGTTCGTGTTCGTGTGGGTTTCCTCTGGGTGTTCCGGTCTCCCCCAAAGTCCTAAGACATGCGGTAGAGGTGAATTGGATGAACTAAATTGCCCATAGTGTGTGTGTGTGTGTGTGTGTGTGTGTGTGTGTGTGTGTGTGTGTGTGTGTGTGTGTGTGTGTGTGAATGTGAGTGTCTATGGGTTTTTCCCAGTACTGGGTTGCAGCTGGAAGGGCATCTGTCGCTTAACTGGTAGCAATTTATTTTACAGTCCTGTGTTGTATAGTATGTAAATACTGTAAGCTACAACACATAATACTTACTACAGTGATTTCATGAACTGGCTAATAACTATAGCTACTATACCTAAAACTACCTCAGAACCTAACTTTAACCCTTGTGGTTACTTTATATAACCCAGTACTTAAGGTAAGTGCTCTGTATGTACAATTGAATTGAACATGCTGTAAAATAAAGTGCAACCATTATTTATTTAAATAGTAAATGGCTTCTAGTAATTGGCTGGTCAAATGTTGGCTGGTCACACAAAGTTACGGCAATTAAAGCTTTACAAGTTTGTACAGAGAGGAATATTACCATAACCAAGTAACGAAGTAGTTAAAGGCATCAACAAATTTGGCTTTTCATCGCATATATATATTTAATGGCTCTTTTTTTGCATGTGCCTTAATAACTTCACATTTGTCTATAAATTCAAGCTGTTAGCATATTTATTATTCATTACATTTATCATATATTTTCACTGATTATATATCCAAGACAACCATAAATCCGCAGTATAAGAGCAATAATGAGGATGGAACGTGTAATATCGTGCGTGTGATTGTTTGGAGCAGACTGTCTCTAACTATCCTCGCTCTAGGTGCTCAAGTTTGGATTAACTCAAATGAAAGGAAATCAATTCAGTTTGGGGACTCCCAGGGGTGTCGTCTGACTCTGGCTCATGCGTACGCTACCATCAAAACATGTTGGCACTAAAAAGACATGTCTTCACACAGATGCCACAAAGCCGCCTTTGTGCCGCATGTGAGGGAATCTTTTAAAACAGGCACTTCATAAACGGAATAGCGAGCGCTACAGAACTTCTCTAGTCTACATTTTCAGCTGACAATGAGACGAGAGCAGCACGATGTGAGTGATAGGAGTGAACAAAAGAGTGGTTTTCCCTCACGGAGGCGCCGGCGCTGCCAAATTTATGGCCCAAAACAAGAGGCAGATGAAATTCTAGGCTGGTGTTTGGGTTTGATTGGGTCCGGTGTTGGAGTGCAGTTGGTCTGTTCTCACGCCCTGCTGAGGGAGTGGCTGTCGGACACCTAACACAGCTCTGAACTCTCGGTTACCTGTCCCACAGAGCCAATTTCACACACAAGACCAGCCAGAACAATGTGCATGATTTGGGTCATTGCAGGGTTTAGCTCTTTTAGGTGATTTTGGAGACTATTATTGGATTAGAGCCATTATAAGTGATGAGTTAACGTATCGCTGTGCTCATCTTTGTTGTCTGATTAATCAAAATGACTGCCAACAGAAACTTGAGTCCATTTGGTCTTGTGGTAGTTTACTTTGAAAGACTAAATAGAGGTGAATTTGTGTCTTCTGATAATGTTTTTGCACAAGAAGTGTTTATTTCTAAGTAGCGTTGAGTATCGTTTTAACTTTAGCGATTTCGGTTCCAATTTCGATTCTGCTTATCAAATCTGGTTCTTATAGAGTCTCTGATGCAATTCCATTTTTTTTGTGGACAAAAAAAAGAACAAATACTTTTAAATTAATCAATTTGTTTTAACCTTTTATCTCTTAGTGATGGGTTGCAGCTGGAAGGCCATTTGCTGTGTAAAACATATGCTGGATAAGTTGGCGGTTCATTCTGCTGTGGCAACCCCTGGTTAAAAAAGGGACTAAGCCGAAAAAATATTTCTTTTTTGCTACATTTATGCTATAGCCACTAGGATGAACTCACCCAAAAAATAAAATGTATTTACTGTTTGCTCACCCATAAATAGTTTCAACCCTTTATGACTTTTTTTTAACTGTTAAACAAAAAAGATATTTAATAAAAAAAGCAAACCTGTAGCCATTGACCTCTATAGTAAAAATCAAATGCTATGTCAGTGGTTTTGTCAATAGTTACAGCTCTCTTCAAAATAAAGTCTATTATTAAACTAGTTTTGAGAGAATTACGTGCTTATGATGGAACAGCTGGTCATGCATTCATGATTCACCAATCAGACGACTCCTAAGTCACAATAAATACCCTAAGTTCCATATGACAGCCATCTACGTTTTGAAGAATCCCCCTTCCACCCCTACTCCTCCTCCTTTCCTAGATGGGTAGCACGGTGGCCCAGTGGTTAGCACTGACTACGTTTACATGGACACCAATAATTCAATTTTAATGTGACTACCATGTAAACAGTGATTTTTGATTAATTTAATCAGATTAAGGCCATAATCGAACTAAAGAGAAATCGAATTAAGACATGTGGAGTATGCTGATTTTAGTCGCGTTATTGAAGTGCAGTACAGACATGTAAACACCTTAATCGAACTATTACCGTCATGTAGGGCTTTTCACCGCGTTTTGCGACAGGATAGTCCACACACACACCCACACCCACACACACGGCTGTTTGACACTCTTTGTGCCTACCAAGTCAGTGCAGATGACAGACACCAGAGTTTTTTTTTCTTCCATTCAGCATGCGGTACGAACTTCCATTAAAAGTCTTTTTAAACAGTCTTCCAGCAGTTTATAGTTGCATCCAATATCTCGTTTGCATGAAAGTGAAAGTGCCAAACTCCAGTTAAAGTCGACAAATTAATAATGAAACACCCGAAATTACATGAAACTCCGGAGGAAATGCAGATAACGTGGTGACGCAATGACGTTAATCTAAGTATGTGCTATAACATGTAAAACGCAATCATGAAAGAAACATTCAAAAGCAACTCATGTAAACGCCTTAATCTTATTATTGTCTTGATTAGATTGAGGCAAAAAATTTGATTACTGATGTCCATGTAAATGTAGTCACTGTTGCCTCACAGCAAGAACATCACTGGTACTAGTCCTTATCAAGCCAGCCAACGTTTCTGTGCGGAGTTTTCTCTCTGTGCTCACGTGGGTTTCCCCCGGTTTCCTCCAACCATCCAAAAACATGCAATTTAAGTTAATTGACTAAATCAAATCTGCACCAAAGACGTGCTCCTAGTAAGTAGTTATCTCTTAAGAGCAATCACTATGTCTTAAGAGCAATCACTATGAGCCCGGGGCAGGGGCTCGGACCAGATGTGAGTTTCTGCAGATTTTGTGATTCAAACATTTAGAAATGAAACTAAATAAACAGCTGTTGATTAATTTTATTAGTAATATGAAATGTAATCGTAAGCTTGGCAAGTAATTTTAGAGAATTTGATGTTTCCCCATTCAGAAAGAATGGCTGAGCATACTGCCTGAGAGGCATTTCAAAGATGGCCGCCGAGTGAAATGACTTGCCTTAAAAGGACTTTGTTATCAGTGATCACTATTTTAAAAATAAACAGATATTTAGCAAGTCCTAGCAGATAGATACAACTGTAAAATGCTCACTGCCATTCACCATCCTTAGATTACTGAAAACCTCAGATGTGTGCATCTTATCAAATACCTGGTTCTTTAAAAGTTAGAACTGCTTCTAAAATGGAATTGGTTCTTAATAAGAATACGATCTACATACACTGTCATTTGTTTTGTTTTTGTGTGAAGAAAAATGCTAAATATTGTTATTATGAAAAAGAAGAAAACAATGTACTGACCTCAAACTAAATATGCAAATCTAAAAATTGTTTAATTTAATTTGTTTAATTTGAATTTCAATACCATTTTAATGGCATTTACATTTAGCTATAGTTCTGTGTTCCTGGCTACTGTAGACGCTGTCATTTTATATACTGTAGTAAGAAAATTTCAATACAAATCCAATCAATATTTAATGTCTATTTATTTTTAATTATTCATAGTGCTTTTTATTATTTATATCACAAGCATCTAGTGTAAATTTCAATCTCAAAGTGACTGCTTATGACTTTAATTTAAATATGTTTTTGTGACATAAAGGGATAGTTCACCCCCCAAAATAAAATCCTTGACACAATTTACTTACTCCAAACACATTCCAGTTTTCTTCTTCTGCAAAACACATGAGAAGATGATGAGTTTTAAGCTTTCCTTTTTTTATACAATGAAAAACAGTGGATTATTTTATATTGAACCATCCCTTCAGTTTCCGTGTCCATCTCTTGCCCTCTGGGGTCGGAAAACATTTGAACAATAAAATACGGTAACACTTTAGTTTAGGTCACAGTTCATGCTATTTAACTACAGCCTTATTACCTGCCTATTATTAAAATCTGAAATGTTCATTAGTAGTTTTAAAGTATAATCTTAATAAAAAGCAGTTCTTAATTTTTTTAAAAACATTTTAAGGTCAAAATTATTAGCCCCTTTAAGACATATTTTTGGTGACGCAGTGGCAGTGGGTTTGTCGCCTCACAGCAAGAAGGTCGCTGGTTCGAGCCTCGACTGGGTCAGTTGGCGTTTCTGTGTGGAGTTTGCATGTTCTCTCTGCGTTCGCGTGGGTTTGCTCCGGTTTCCCCCACAGTCCAAAGACATGCGGTACAGGTGAATTGGGTCAGCTAAATTGTCCGTAGTGTATGAGTGTGAATGAGTGTGTATGGATGTTTCCCAGAGATGGGTTGTGGTTGGAAAGGCATCCGCTGCGTAAAAAATATGCTGGTTAAGTTGGCGGTTCATTCCGCTGTTGCGATCCCGGATTAATAAAGGGACTAAGCCGAAAAGAAAATGAATGAATGAAGATATATTTTTTCAGTACTCTACAGAACAAACCATATACAATAATTTGCCTAATTACCCTAACCTTCCTAGTTAACCTAATTAACCTAGTTGAGCATTTAAATGTCACTTTAAGCTGTATAGAAGTGTCTTGAAAAATATCTAGCATATTATTTACTGTCATCATGGCAAAGATAAAATAAATCAGTTAAAATAAATTAGTTATTAACACTATTATGTTTAGAAATGTGTTGAAAAAAATCCTCTCTTCTTTAAACAGAAATTAGGGCTAAACAGGGGCTAATAATTCAGGGGAGCTAATAATTCAGGGGGGTTAATAATTCTTACTGTAGAGTAGTGCTATTCATCATTTAATCGTCGCTTAATTTATTACTGATCAAAATAAAATGCAACCAATCTTTTACTTAAAAAGAAAATCCATTAACTTCCATCTCTTTGCACTTTTTGCTGTTGAAATACCTCACACTAAAGTGGTGTTCTTGTTTTGTGAATTCACCCCAGAGCGCATCTCTATGCTGCGCCTGTGGATGTAATTGCATTTATTACCTTGTTGGTTTATTTGATTGTCCATAAAGGCAGCGTGAACGTTTTCTGCTGTTCTCCATTGTCTCTTTCTGTCATTAAACATGCCTGTATTTTATTAGCTCGGTCCCAAGCAAGGTCATTAATTGCAGCTGGGACCTGGGGAAGCCCAGCTCCACTAAGAGGTGAGAGCACGAAAGACAGAGCGAGAGAGGAGGGGGGAAGGATTGTTAACGTGTTACGGCACAGGCGTCTTCTGAGATTGCCTGCTTGATTGCTTCATAAGGACCCTGTGGCACACAGCAATTAGGAGCCGCAGACCCGAGGAGCACTTGGATGATTTCGCGGAGACTCTTGCCGTATCAGTCCAGCAGATCGGCGCACTCAGCCTTTCCCTTATGGAGCCTGAGTCTAAGGAACGGCCCGGGAAGAGAGTTTCGGGAGAGGTTAATGACATCTAGAGCAGGGAACATGTGCTGTGGGTAATTGGTAAATGGTGGTATAATGAAAAAATTATAAACGTTGTAATGACTGTGCTCCTGTGAAAAGAGAAGTGAGTGTTTACACTGGAGAGGCTCGGGGAGGGGGGAAAAGGGAAAGAAAGAGGTGGAGGAATGGAGAAAACGATGGCTGGGTGTGCAAACAAAGCACTGATACTGATAAGTGTGAATCATTGGAGTTTAATAGAAAGGCCTCTGGCTGTAGGAAAGCTCTGAGGATCCATTATATGCTCAATTATATCAAGACATATATAGCTACAAATAGTACGCCTGTGTGTGTAAGTTGGAGTGTGTGCGGCAATTGCTAGGAGAGTATGAAATATTAGTGCTAGAGTGATGTAAGGTCTTTTTTGTGCTAAATGATGCCACACACATTGATGTCATCATGTCTGCTGTCTTTTTGCAATTCAGAGACTTCGGTCACATAGATCTGGAGGACAAAACATCCAAAGATCTGCACACAGGCCTGTCTCTTTTTCTATCTCTTTCAAGCCATGAATGTATAGCCTGTAATAAGTGTTTAGATTAGATTAAAATCACCTTTATTGTCTTTACACATGTAAATGTACAGGTACAAAGCAATGAAATGCAGTTTAGGTCTAACCAGAAATGCAACAGCAGCACGTGCAGGATATAGGTATAATTTAGAAAGTGCAATTATAGAAAAACTATGGTGATGTTTACAGATGGATGTACTATGAACATTATATACAGGTTGTATTAACTATGAACATAGATTTACAGTAGATGAATATATGTACAGGCAGGGATGGGCAGTATTTATGATACATGCATTTCAAATACGTATTTTAAGTACAAAATAGTATTTTGTAATTTGTATTTGATAGAGTTTATGAAAATGGTTAATATTTTGTATCAAAATACTTTAGTGTCTTGTATTTTCGTATTTTTAAAATACTGTAAAATACTAAGAAGTCTACACGATGACATCATAAAAATGCAGCCTCTGATTGATGCTTTCTCAGTTATTTGCCTAGGCTTGAGATCAGACTAGAAAATTGATTAATAATGAAGAGGTTGCTCAATGCTTGGAGTATGGATGGAAAATATCCATCACATATAAAGAAACAGACAAATATAAGGTGTAAATTCAGGAGCAGGTCAAAATCAGACAGTAAAATAAGACAAACAACATAAAAAAAGTTCTGCAAAAAATAAATTGGCTGTTTCAAATGCCAGTAGCTGATCTGCAGGTGCTCTTTAAAGTTAATTACAAACTTTGACGTAGTTAATCAGTATGAGAAAAAAATATTTAATAATATTCCAGTATACTGGTCAAAAACTGCCAACTTTTTGTTGAGAAATTGCTTTGAAAAGTACAATTGCAAAAAAACATGATTTATAGAAATGACTAAAACTGGAAGTTTTTAGAAATCGTGATTTTTACATTGTGTATTGAATATTTCAATTGCAAAAAAATGTTGAAATATAAGACTTTTAAGAGATGGTGGCCTTTTTCACAATCAAGAGATATAGTACTACATTCCAACTTATTATCTGCATTAAATGGTTTTTACAGTTATTTAAATATATCATCTTCAAGACAGTAATTTGTGTATGAAATTACTACCAAATATATACTAAAATCAAAGAGAAAAACTAGTTTTATGAATAAAACTTACTTTTTTATTCATAAATAATGTAGGTTTTATGAATAAAACGTACAGAAGTTACATTTCTTATGAATACCTCTTCATGTACAGTAGAGGTGAATGAGGTGCAGTAAAGCTGTTGTTATCAATCATTGTTTACTTTACCAAGTCAGTTTAATGGTAAAGGGATTGATCCAATAGACCTATTGATAGAAGGTTTACAAAAAAAAAAATGTCATGCTCCCTTGTAAAGTATTTTGTTATATTTTCAAAATACAAAATACAGTATTTTGTTTTGATACATTTTGTGGCTGCTGTATTTTGTAGTTTATTTTGATACACTTAAAATTTAGGTATTTGGTACTTTATTTAAAAAAATACATTTCAATGTATTTTGCCCATCTCTGTGTACAGGTTGCTATTAATAATCAGAGATATGCAGATAGATATGAACATAATTACAAATGTATATGTGCAGTGGATATGTACAATTCAAGATGAATTAGTGCAACGTAGTGCGATGAATATATGCAATTTTAATTGTGCAAATATTTAATAATAAATAATGAAGTGTTTATGGGGAGTGTAAGTTATGAGGAGAGTGTGGGGGTGTAGTGATAAGTGAATGTCTTTTTGAGCACATGAAGTAAAGCACCAAACTTAAAATTATTAACCTAAACATTTTAAATGTAATTTTTACATGTACGTACCAAAAATAGATCTTCTATGGTATCCCTGAAATAAAAAAGAATGCTTGTTTGAATTTTGTAAATGCTGTGAGTTTTGGGAGACACTGAAGGATAAGAGGAGGAAATGACCTTGAGCAATATACATGTACAGTATGACTGGCAGTGTGAATCTCGCTAACAGGAGAATTAAAGGGTTAGTTCACCCAAACATGAAAGACTTCTGCTCGTATCTGGAGCACAGACACAATCTAATATACTTCTCTCTCTCCATTGACATGCTGTTGATTCAAAACTCATTCAAATAACTTTAAAAGTTATATGTAAGAATAAATGACTGCTTTATATTTTTGAATATAAACATTGATTAGTAAACATCATTCTAATTTAGTCTTATACTGCAAGCTCAATCACGCTTGATGCACGAAAACGAATTATGTTTTTTTTTTTTAATCAATTGAATGTTTGAATTTTCATAAAAACCAATGTGGGTTGTTCTCATGTCAAGTGGGTATGGTTGAACTTCTATTTACAGTATGTTTGCTGATCAGGCAAGTGTTAAAAAAAGTTAACTATAAATTTATTTTAAAAAATCAAATTTTGCAATTTATTGTTGTATTCTGTTTAGTCATGCTTTTCAAATCGATTCAAAGTAAGCTTTATTGACAGTTTTGACTATTGATAATACAGATCATGTCTTATATATGTCAATATATTGTGTCGAACTAAAAATGCCAATAAACGAAAATTGTGTAATAGTGTAAATAAAATTTTTCAACATCAGATTTGCCAGAGCAGAAATCAAGATCCCATAATGCAATTTGGAAAATTCCCATTTAATAACGAAATACTGAAACTCCGAATTTGGTTTTATTTCATCATAATAATTTAATCAAACTGCCCAATTCAATATGCATTAGTTGTTTCTTTCTTTTTTTTTAAATCTCTTCATGAATGTTTTGACAATCAATGATTTAGGTGAACAGAATTTTAATGTGGGTTTAAAACAACTTGAGGGTGAGATTGTCAAGTCCCAGCTGGGTCAGTTGGCATTTCTGTCTAGAGTGCCTGTTTTCCCCGTGTTCCTGTGGGCTTCCTATGAGTGTTCCGGTTCACCCCCAGTCCAATGTGGTATAAGTGAATTGAATAAACTAAATTGGCCTTAATGTATGTGTCTGAATGAGTGGTATGGGTGTTTCCCAGTACTGGGTTGCAGCTGGAAGGGCATCCGCTGTGTAAAAATATACTGGTTAAGTTGGCGGTTCATTCCACTGTGGTGACCCCTGATAAATAAAGGGGCTAAGCCAAAGGAAAATGAATGAATGATTTTTAATTTAATTCAAATTTATTTTATTTTATTTTTGTATCAACAAGGAAACCTTCAAACCTTTAATCCAAATTTTGCATGATTTGATCAAGTGTAATGTGCGTTTTAACTCGGTTGGTCATTTCCAGTTAGTAAGTGCATCTCGATGGGCGTTCCGGTATCAGCGCCGCGGGACATCTCTACACACCCTTCCCCCCCCCTCACAAACACACACCCATACACTGGCACACATAATTGACAGTGTGTTTAACTGCAGCTGATGAATGCCCTTGATTTCCCATGTGTCCGAAACACAGCAGGAAATCAAGGTTGTGTGAAGCTGACTCCAATGTGACCGCCATTCATCACACCGGAGGATGACCCGACCTTCATTATCATCATCACACACAGTGTTTATGAATTGATACATCACAGCAGAAGATTTTGAGGAATGTTTGATTAACATGAGCTTTACATTGGAATCTCACATTGTTTGGTTTCTAGATATTAGAGTAATGCTTTATTGTCTTGTATTGCAGATCTGATCCGGTTATTTGCACTAATGGGTTCGGATTCAAAGTGATGGATTACCGTCAACCTCAGACTTTTATTTCCTATCCTAAAATTCCATCATTTTCAGATAGCTATTTTTATAGTGGTTTGGAAAAATCCAATAAGCTGTTTTCTCCTGTTTAAATACTCGTTCCGTTCCTGTAATGACAATGCAGAAGCTGAAACAATGTCTTCTAAACATTTAGATATGAGTTGAACAAAACTTTCTCACGCCATATAAAGTTTATGAAAGTATTGGAAGGTTTCCGCAGGGCTGTATGGAAGATCTCTGACAAAAGGGATGTTCTACACAATGGGAGATAAAACTCTGGCAAACTTAACAAGGCAAAGTTAACTATTTTGATTTGAATAATGCTCAATCTAAACTTTGTTTTTTAATTATTTATCTATTAATTTCCACCTTTTTGCGATCCCTAGATGCCAAAAGTTGCACAGAAAGCGAAGCGAGCGTAGCTCCTGTGGCTTGGGTGGCAGAATAATCTTCTTTTAAAAATATTCTTTATTCATGTGTTATTTGTTTATGTGGATAAATTATTAAAAATTTGCTGGATTTGTGCAAAGGTTCTAGTTTGCAGTTAATGATTCCCCTCCATTCTTTCCCGATGGGTATAGTTTGTAATTTTCTTGAATATAAAAGCTGCATTATTCATGTGTATCGGCAGACCACATCTATTAATGATGTCTTTCTTTTTAGGTGCTTACATTTTTACAGTGATATGTTTTTTTTTACCCCCTGCTTTTAAGAGGGCCGTTAACTACATTGCATATTACAGAGTTGCCCTGCAGTGAGGTTAAATATCACTTTAAAAGTTTGAATAGTTCATGGGGACGTTAGTTTTAAAAATAAAGGCAAAAGCAAAGAACAGAGAGAAAAAGAACAGAGGGAAAGAAGCAGATAAAGAAGTTTGTTGAGAAACAGAGATGTAAATGCCCCTGTTTAGTAATTTATAGATGTGGGAATTGAGTGAGACTCTCTACAGAGTCATAAACTATTGATGTGTCTAATCTTTTAGATCCTGCCAACATAATAATCATGATCTGGATGACAGTGAGAGGCAGAGCCACACCCACTTCCTCCCTCACCCCCACAACAAACACACACATACACACAAACACAATCTCATGCATACACACATTCACATTCCTCCACCAGTGCTGTGTTGTGCCTCTGTTAAAACACAAACTTTGCACTGGTAAAATCTCCACTTCATGTGTGGTGGTGTTAGTTAAGCATTTGCAGTGTTTTTTGGAAAAATGAACGCTGTCTTTATGCTTGCTCTGCAGTACAATTTGAGACACGTGCTAATGTTTTATTTCTACATTCCCACAATAACTCTTAAACAATGTTGACTAAGCCAGAATATAAACCATGGCTGCCCATAGGCAAGAAAAAATGGTTAGTTCACACAGAAATGAAACTTCCTTTATGATTAGTTATCCATATGTCGTTAATCCCCTGAGACTATTGTTCATCTTCAGAACACAAGTTATATTTAAAATGCAAGAGCTCTCTGAGCCTTCATAGATAGCAACAGACCAGAGATGCTTAAAGTCCAAGTGAAAAAGGAACCAAACAAAAGGTTCTGTAAAGTAACTGTAATCATATAAAGCTGCAAGAACACTTCATTTGTTGTGCTGCTGTAATAATGGCATTAGCTTGTAGTGCCCATAGTAAACGTGCACCTTAAAGACCTGGGGTCTCATTTATAAACATGGCGTACAGGGAAATGTGCATGCGCAACTTCACATGCAAAAGTTGTGATCTATAAAAAGTAAACTCAAGAGGAGGAGAATGTGCACAGCTGTAAGTAAATTCTTAGTATATATATATATATATATATATATATATATATATATATATATATATATATATATATATATATATATAATATTTTTAAACCACTTTAAATCATCATATATTAATTTTTTATTCAATTTATTTAATTTAATTAGTTTCTTTTTGGTACACCAAATTTTTCTTGGAGTTTTGTATGGTTAATATTGAACTACTGAAGTCACATGGAATGTTTTGACAATGACTGCGTCCAAAATTGCCAACTCGAGTAGGTACTGCATTTCAAATTGAATTTACTACTCAACAGTTAGAAAAGTACATTCTATACAGTATGACTGTGAGTAGTATAAATGGAACTTGGATGTACTACATCCGTCTTTTTGTCATAATCATGTGACCTACCTGCGTCAGTTAGGTCACTTCACGTTCATGAATTCTCTCACGTGGCATCATGGGATAGCATAGCGTCTATCGGATGCAAACTTCAGAATCTCGCCGGAAGTAGGTCATCTGGGTACTTCTCACATACTGTTTTTCAAATTCTATGAATTCGGATATACTACTTGGCTCGCATACTGTTTCTATTATACTACATAGTATGGAAGTACACAGACACAGCCAATGTTTTTGGTTACTTTTCTGGACCATAAGTCTCAGGGGATTGGAAAGACAGGAGGGTGAGAAAATTAATAACAGAATTTTCATTTTTGGATGAACTTTTGTATCTCCTGCACTGTTTCTCCCGCACTGTAAGCTTTGTTGAAGTTGAAAATAACACACAGTGTATTGGAAATGGGTGTAAAGTGACAAATTACAAATACTCAAATTACTGTAATTGAGTAGTTTTTCTCAGGAATTGTAATTTACTAAGTAGTTTTAAAAATGTGTACTTTTACTCTCCCTTGAGTACAATTTTTAGTTCAGTATCAGTACTTTTACTTTTACTTCTATTTTTCTTCAATATTCAGTAACTACTTTGTTTTTTCTTGTCTACTGGGATTGGCTTAGTGGAAAAACAGTCCTGTGATTCCTGTCCAATCAAAAAGCACATAGAATGTAAATCACATCATACCAAACAACCCCAAGACATGGGCACTTTATGAATGCAGCAAACCAGAAGCATTAAAAGTGTCCAAGAAGATGTCCAAAATCATCACGCGCAATGACCCAGAGACTGTTTAGACAGCATGAGAAAATGAAGGATGTTTACTGTATGATGACTGAATTTACCAAATGACCTTAAACAATAACTAAATGCACTACAGACTGTTACGTTTTCACACACACACATGCACAAATTGCATACTAACTACTCATTACTCAAGTACTTTTAAAAGGGCTACTTTTTACTCTTACTTTGAGTAATATTTACATTTTACTTTTACTTTGCTTGCACTACATTTTTGGGCAAGTAAGGGTACTTGAGTATGATTTGTACTATTGTTTCCACTACTGGTATTGGAGCATATTTTTACATTGAAACTATTTATTTTCTTAGTGGGAAGAATGTTTTATCGACTTAAATTACTATTTGCTAGAACCTTTTGTACAATGGAAAGATTCTGTGGATGTTAAAGTTTATTCATGAGACCAATGATGCCAGCAAAAATAATTTTCATTAGTGTTCTCTTCATTTTTAGTATGTTTTTGTTTGTTAAAATGTTTTGTTTTGTTTTTTTTGCTTGTTAAAATGTTCCACACATACACACAAAAATTTGTTTAAGATTTTTTTTTTCATCTGGGAACCATAGATTGTGCTTTTATGGAATCACTGATATTTTTTTTTACTTTCTTTTTACATTATGCTATTGAAAAGAAAAAATTGTTCCCAAATATGTATAAGTTTTATACGTGTAACTGAATTATAGCTTTCAGAACAATTTCAAAGTACAAGTTAAAATAAAGGGCTGCCCGGTGGCGCAGTGAGTAGCATATTTGCCTCACAGCAAGAGAGTCACTGGTTCAAGCCTCGGCTGGGTCAGTTGGCGTTTCTGTGTAGAGTTTGCAAGTTCTCACACAGTGCTTCGGTTTCCCCCATAAGTCCAAAGATATGTGGTACAGGTAAATTGGGTAGGCTAAATTGTGTATGTGTGTGAATGAGTGTATATGGATGCTTCCCAGTGATGGGTTGCAGCTGGAAGGGCATCCGTTGTGTAAAACATATGCTGGATAAATGGCGGTTCATTCCGCTGTGGCAACCCCAGATTAATAAAGGGACTAAGCCGAAAAGAAAATGAATGAATGAAGTTAAAATTAAATAAAAACAAAAAATAGAATACTTAAGAAAACATATAAAATACATAAATATGCAAGTATAAATAAGTAGAACAAGAAAAAAAAAATTATTTTGTGAGAGAAAAACAATATAGCCTTCAACTGCATTCATGTTATTACTCACTAGATATTCCCTGCTGATTGAAGAGGTTGTCTGATCAAGTGCTTCAAAAGGCTGCTATAGTGTGTGATTGGTTTTAATGCTTTTAAGCCAGGTTTTCTCTTGCAGTCACAATCACAATGAAGCACTATTGTCAGAGATTTGGCTTTCATCATTTGTGAGGGCATCTGTAATAAAGAAAGCCATGAATTATAAAGAGTAGTTTATCTTTCAGAGCTGGAAGATCCTCTGTGGGTTCAGCAAGAAAAACACCAGTCTGCAAACAAAAGAAATGCTTGGTCTTTAACATTTGACATCAGCCATTAATTATTGAAGGAGATTTATATAGACTATTGTTACAGTACGTACAGTATACATGGACACACACTGTCTTGGAGAAGCATGTGTGTGTGTGTGTGTGTGTGTGTGTGTGTGTGTGTGTGCGTGTGTGTGTGCGTGTGTGTGTGTGTGTGTGTGTGTGTGTGTGTGTGTGTGTGTGTGTGTGTGTCATTGCTGTGGGCCTCTTTGGCATGTTCAGTCTTGTCCGAGAGATAGAGGAATTGAAGGTCATTCATGATTCTGACAGGGTCTGATCAGTTTGGAGTCTGAGTCACACGTAGACGGTAGTTTTAGTATTACTACAGGCTGTGAGACTCTAAGAACAGACATGCTTTTAGTCTGAGGTCTAATATTATTTTTATTGTGCATGATGCTCTGTGAACTGTCCGCTGATGCGTCTGTCCATCCATCCATCCTTTTGATTAATTATCCATTATATTTTAATCTATTAAATTATTTTATTGATTATTTGGTCACACTTTACAATTTCAATTAGTTCATATTAGTCAATGTATTTACTGACATGATCAAATTATGAACAATGTTTGTACAGCATTTGTTAATCATTTTTTAATGCATTATTAACATCCAAATTCATGCTTGGTACTATTAGTTAATGCACCACGAGTTAACATTAGTTAACAATGAACAACTGTATATTTATTAACTAACATTATCTAAAATGAACAAATACTGTAATAAATATATTGTTCATTGTCTGTTCATGTTGGTAAATTCAATAACAAACATTAACTAATACAAACTTATTGTTAAGTGTTATTTTTCAAAGCGCATGTTGAGTTTCAGAATCAGAAAGAGCTTTATTGCCAGGTGAGTTCACACTTACGAGGAATTTGTTTTCGTGACAGAGCTTCTACAGTGCAACAGAATTACAGAGACAGGACAAAAAACAGATAATAAATATATTTTAAAAATAAAAGTAAAAAGTAAATGCTAATACACAAATTGACAAGTGTATGTACAGGTATAATATACAGTGTTCACTAACTAAATGTTCACCCAAAAACAAAAATGTACTCCTCAAGTGGTTCCAAGTGGAACGCAAAGAAATTTATTTTTAAGAACACTGGAAATCAGTAGCCATTGACATCCCTAGTGAGAAGAAAAATACTATGGAAGGCAATGGCTACTGGTAAAAAGTCAATGGTAACCGAAGAAAGAAACTGAAATAGGTTTGGAACAAATGGAGGTAAATGAGTAAATGATGGCAGAATCTTCATTTTTGAGGTGAACTATATCCCTTTAAGGGCATCATATAGCTTTAGATCAACAAGAAAGCAAGGTTAACTAACTCTGAACTTTTGGTTTAACCATAAACCTGTTAACTCAAGGTATGTCTATTCCACAATCTCTCCAGTGAATAAGTATAATTACTTATAATAGCCACAAGCCAATAGCCACAAGCAAAATAGCCACAAGCCACCATGGAAACATACGCCAAAAAGTTACAACAACTGTCTACTTCTGTTTAATGGAAAATTACTTTCTAAGTGCTTATTGCTCACTATTTGTGTTCATTATTTTGTAATCTTAACCTTAAATATTATACTAAATATATTAACTGTTGGTTGCTTTTGATTCCAAGTTTGTTATGAAGACCACTATTGCAGGGCCATATTTTCAATTGTAGAATATTCTCAAACTTTAGTTGCTGACTGAACGATATTCCATACAAAACTAGTGTGATTTGTGCATTTTTAAAGTCATCATAACCATTGCTTACATTAGTAAACGGTGACAGAGAACACACCAATGTTCAAAAACAATGATACAACGACTTTGCATACGATTGCAACAATGTTTATTGACAGATGTTAATCTATTTTATACCAGTTTATACCGGAGTACTCCCAGTTAGAGATTAGGGGAGTGACTTTAAACTGTTTAAAGTACTAATGATTTTACCTCTAGTTTTACTTCTAATTGAGCTAATATAAGAACTATAAGCTTCAAATATTAATAATAATAATAATAATAATAATAATAATAATAATAATAATAATAATAATAATAATAATAATACCCCTTTTTGCGTTCTCTATCCCGAACAGAAGTCCAGGTCTTTTTTTGAGCTACAGAAGCTGAAAAATGGCTGATCATTTTCTATAATAGTGGTTAATGAAAACCATATTTTGATAATTTGATAATGGCCTTTTAATAGAGATATCCAAACAAATATAAGTGATACTGGCCTTCGTAGTACTAGGAGAAAAATAAATTATTATTCTTCCCCATTCTCATCTGCTTTTAACTGTGCGCACAAATATGAGAATAAACTTCATAGCATGCTTTCTCCCATTAACTCTCACAACCTATTCACAACGGAATTATTTTTAAATTAGCTGTAGATACCAAAAAGATTAAAATCAAGCATCATGACCTCTATTATTAACTGTTAGTTTTGTAAAAACAGTAGCTGTTTTATACTCAATAGAAGATGAGAGCAATACGAACCCCCACAGGGTTGCATCTCTTTTCCCCCTGTTTTTCATCTCTCTGAAACATAATGGAAACTCTTTTCTACACAGTGATTATATGATTTGCTCCGCTAAGGCCTGTGTGTTATTGTCTATTAATGGACAGACAAATTATATAAATGCATCTCAGAAATAATGGTGCACAATGGCTGATGCATGTAATAGGCGTCAGTGTGGCAGCTCAGCGGCTCGTCGTGAGCTAGCAATACAATGTTCCTCTGCTTGAACAACGCTGGACGGCTACCTCTGAACCCACATTACTCATATGCTGATAGAAACGAGGAAAAGAGACAAGACTGAGAGGGTACAAGGGATTCGCTTACACATGCAGGGGCTCAGACCTCTGTTTTATCTATATTTTATTTAGTCTTTGTTTGCAAAATGCCGAATGAAATATGCATGGTCTGCTTGAGGTCTTAAAGTTTAATGATGGTCTTGGGGGTGGGGACTTTAAGACTTTAAGGAGTGTTAGAGGGCAAATCTAATGTGGGCAAACAAGAGAATGATAGACCTGTATTTTGAGGATGCGTGGAGACTGAACAGAGATGATACACGGATGGATGAATTTACTGTATTCTAATGAATTGTGCTAGTTAAAGAAATGGTTCATTACTCATCTTCATGCTGTTTCAAATCTGAATTGCTTTAAGTCTGATGGGGGGGGGGGGGGGGGGGGTATTTTGAAGAATGTTAAGGAATAGTCTTGTTTATACAATTAATGTCAGTTTGAAATTTGGCTTAAACTTCCAATTCGGTGGTACAGTAGATTAAGTACACAAATGAATTCATTCATTCATTCATTCAATCATTCATTCATTCAACCATTTATTCATTCATTCACTGAACCACCAAGTATTCCAGCATATGTTTTACGCAGCGGATGCTCTTCCAGCGGCAACCCAATACTGGGAAGCACCCATATGTTCGCATTTACGCACTCACACTTGTCACACTCATACACCTGTCACTCGGGGTGCCGACCTGCTGCAAACACAGGTCTGTGTAGGTATATACAGCATGAATACAACTGGCCTTTCTTTTTTTTCTAAACTTCTTTTCTACATTTTATTTTAATGCAATCTCTACATTTTAAATGATTAGTTTTCTTAAAATGAATTTACAACTAAAAATAACATATGTATATATATATATGGCTGCTGGACTGCTCAATGATTGGGGGTGGTGGACAAATTTGTGCAGATGTTATAATATTATTACATAACATGACATTATTATAAAAATATTACATTGTATTTTATGTTAAATAATAATTATTACATAAAAATTTTATTTGACTCTCACCAAACAAAATATGATAGAAAACAGCGTTATATAGTTTATAGGTATAATTTATATTTTTAGATATTTATTGGGGGCCCCCAGATTTCCCGGGGCCCTAAGTGGATGCTTACCTCGCTTATTAGTTAAATCCTATAGTGCATGTCTGTGAGCACCCGGAGGAAACCTACACAAACATGGGGAGAACATGCAAACTCCACACAGAAATGCCAACTGGCCCAGTCAGGATGCGAACCAGCAACCTTCTTGCTGTGAGTCACTGTGCCGCCCCACAAATTAAGTACTCAAATAAAATATTACTCCAGTAAAAACTGTTATATTCCTTTTCAATTTTACTTGAGTCAGAATACAAATGTACTTGATTTTAATGTACAGTAGTTAAGTATTGGAAGTGAAAAATTAAATAAAAGAATAATCATTTATTTAACAACTATTACTGATAATTATTATAAAAATAAAGTGTGCAAACTAGTAAAAATAGTAAAAATACCATCTAGCCTTGGATATAAAATAAGTAAAACTATATCTGTGTAGATGTGTGCTAAAAAAATTATAATTTTCCAATATAAAAGACATCCCAGAGTTCAAAATGTGTTAACACTTTAAGAAGATTACAATGCAGATGTACTTAATGTTCATCTATATGTGTTTTGGGTTCATTTGAACATTATGTTTCATTTTCAAAATTAACTTATAGTCCAATTAGACAGTAGTCCACATTCAATCTTTTCATACAATGGGCTTAAACAGCTCACACTTTGCAACAGATTTAGTTCACAAAGAATTGACAGACATGACTTAAATATAATTTTAACTTAATCATTGGTAACTTAAGCTAGTATCTGCTGTTCTTGGCTTATTTTGAGTTAATTTGGGATTAATTTGCTTTTACTATATGATTTGAATCAGTGAATTGTTTAATGGACATTCTTGACGTGTATTTACACTGGTTTATGAGCAATGTTCATTTGATGAAACTTCCACTTGTTTCAAACTTATTTGAGATCTGTTGAACTCTAATAATTCCAGTCTTCAGTGTAATGATACCGAAAGATTTGGAAGCACATGAGGGTGATCAAATGCTGATCACATTTTCATTTTTGGATTATTTTAATTCTGCAAGAACCAATGAGGATTTTCTTTACATTTCAAGCAAATTTGTTTGTGCTTGTTTGTAAGTTCACTAATCAAGATTATGTACATAAAACGCCAAAATAAATCTATTCACAAAGTGATCAAATCTCTTCAGAAGAACTTGATTGTTATAGATCAAATTTTTACTTTTATTAATTTTTTGGAATGGAGGAACAGCAAATATATTTGTTGACAAAATGTTAATTTTCAGGAGAACTAACCTTTTAAATTATGAAAAGAATAGTTGAACAAAAAATGGATGAACATCGTATAGTCTAATAAAGGGGTTCCCAAACTTTTAAGCCCACAACCCCTGAAACAACAATGCCACTCGCGACCACCAAATTCCTCTTAGGTGGTCAAAAATATGCAAACGTTGCTCATATAACAATAAGCCTATAAAAATTAGCATATTGACAACACAAAGAAGTGCAATAGTCTAACAACCATAAAAATTTTATATTTTCATTTAATATGAGACTAGTGGGCACAAAGCTTTCAGCACAAGTCTATTCTTGGTTTAATTTCAGAGACCACTAATCAGAGATCATTGTCAATGTTCAGTTGTGGCCTGTATTTATTTGTAATGTATTTGATTGCCATAAAGGTGTCAGAAAGTTTAACCTGGTGTTATAAAATCAATCTTCTCCAGCTGACGCTATTGCTGTGTTGATAATTTAACGTAAACACACCAATCCTATGAAAAAAAAATAAATAAATGGCTGATGGCTTTTCATTTGTATGTTGTTTTTTTACTATTACTAACTACTATTTTTATCTTCTGTGGGTTGTGGTTAAAATATGGTAATTCTAATAGTTTAATTAAATTTATTTCACTTTAAGAAATCACCAAGCGACCCCTACTTCGGGAACCACTGGTCTAATAAACTGTGAAAGACAAAGAAAATGAATCCATACAGGTGACATCAACGTCATGACAAAGTTTTAATCTAATCGCATCAAAGGTTTTGTTTTTTATACGTCCTCTTCCTTTGCAATTTTACAACACAGTCCAATTTTTTGCTCTAGGTTGTGCATGCATGACCAAGCACGCCTGCTGTAAAAGAAAGTGGATGCTCGTAGCTCATTGTAATCTATAATTAAACCTGGCGCTAACAGCTAAGCTCTAAACCTACACACACATCCGCTAACGGCTAGCTACCCTGGCAACAGCGCTGTGGTGGGAGATGCATGATGGGACGTGACAGTAGCGCCCGCGGCTCCCTAGAGAGGGTGGAGCCTAGCAAGGTGACAGCAGGGAGGGGCAGAGCGCTCAGGACGAGAGTTCTTTACGTTCAAGAATGTCACTGTAGAAGGAATTTCTGATTTAATCACATGCTCATTTCAAATACACTCTTGTATGTGGGATAAAAAGAAATCAAATCACTGTTTAAATTCACTGTAAACATTTTTCAGACATTTTCAGACATGCTGATATATTAATTTCGAGAGAACAAAATTCCAATGATTTAGTTTGAGTTAAGAAATACATATTTGGTGAAATAACCCTGATTGTTAATCTAAAAATGTGTCATTTCTGAAGAAAAAATTATGTAAATCTACATTTATTATTGAAATTCAAAAGGTTCGAAAGGTTATTAGACCTTTATAGGACAATGTTTAATAGAAGCAATTTGTGTAACTTCTTATGCATGAACAAATGTTTATTTATATCATGGAGGTGTGCACTCAGATAGAAGGGAAATAATATTAATATTCAGACACACAGAATGTTACAGGAGAATAATATTCTGTCTCACGGACACATGCAGTCCACGTGTTTTAATCTGCTTTGACAGGTCATGGAGGGCTTTTTTCCCCTTCAGCTGTTTCTCTTGAACATTTGCATTTGAGTCATGGTTTAGGCACTGGGCCAAGCAGATTCAGACGCGCTTTTTTATCTGTGTGGTCAACACCAGGTTACAGAAGGCATGGAATCATGGGATGTTAGGTGAATTACTGCCTGGGCATATCTGTATTTAATGTGTATGCAGAATGTAATAAAATGTAACAAATGTTATGCATTAGACTGCATGATTAAATTATTGAGTTGAATGTTCAGATAGAAATATGAAATATACATTAAAATTTCATTTTAAAATGTAAAGAATTTACAGCCTTTAAATCTGATCATTTTCATACACTAGGATACTTTAGTTTATATCATTTACTCTTGTCAGGCACATCAAGTACATTAATTATTTGATGACAAAACTAAAAAGACAATCAAATTTGGTATGTATTAACATATATTGTTTTATATTAATAACATGTCTGATAAAAAAATTTGTTTTATTTTTACTTAATTATAAGCATAATATGTGATGCTAAAGGATGATGATGCATTATTTGCATTATTTGACCTTTTGTTTTCAGAAAAAATAACAAACATTAATACTCACATTGAATATTTTCTCATTTTATGTTCTGTTTATGTACACTACATATGGTCACACTTTATTTTAAGGTACAATTCTGGCTATTACCTCAATAAACTTCTAATTTACTGCTCATAAATAGGTTTCAAAGTAGTAACTATGTTTAGACAATAGGTAGGATTAGGAATTTAGAATAGGATCATGCAGAATGTGCTTTATAAATACAAGAAAACAGCCAATATCCTAATAATACACGTTAAAAACTTTGTAAATTAGGATTCAACCGTAATATGAACTGTATTTTAAAGTTGCATTGTGAAATTACTGTATATTTTACAATAAAGATGTATGAAGCTGTAAATAAATATACAGCAAGATAAATTGTGCTGTAAATGTAAATACAGTAATTTTGCTGTAAATGATTCACGGTAAGTTACTGGTGGACTGCTGCAATACAACTACATCGTTAACATTTTTTGTAAATTACGAAGTATTTAAATGTAATATGAACTGCATTTTACTCTCGGACAGTTGTATTTTAAAGTTCCACTGTGAAAATTACTGTTTATTTTACAGTAAAGATATACAATGTTGTAAATACATATACAGCACAATAAATGGTGCTGATAATGTAAATATAGTATTTTTGCTGTAATTGATTTACAGTAAGTTACTGGCAGACTGCTACACTACAACTACACAGTTAACCATTTTTGCAAATTACACAGTATTGAACTGTAATATGAACTGCCTTTTACTGTAGGGCAGTTATACTGTTACTGTATTTTGTTACTGTATTTTAAAGTTGCCTTGTGAAAATTACTGTTTATTTTACAGTAAAGATATGCAATGCTGTTAATACATATACAGCACGATAAATTGGGCTGTAGATGTAAAAAACGGTATTTTTGCTGTAATTTATTTACAATTAGTTACTGGCAGACTGCTGCACTACAACTACACAGTTAATCATTTTTGTGAATTACAAAGTATTTAACTGTAATATAATCTGAATTTTTTGTGTGGCAGTTATGCAGTATGTTACTGTATTTTAAAGTTGCATTGTGAAAATTACTGTTTATTTTACAGTAAAGATATACAATGATGTAAATACATATACAGTATGATAAAAGGTGCTGTAAATGCAAACAGTATTTTTGCTGTAATTGGTTTACAGTAAGTTACTGACAAACTGCAGTCAGTAAGTTAGTGTAGATTCTACAGGAAATTGTAAACATTTTAGGCAACAAGCCACTAGTTAATAGAGAGAATTGGTATATACTGTATATGATATTTATTTGAATATACCAGAATATAGTTGATGGTTGTCACTTTTAGCTATGCTGTAGTAAGAGGGTGAAAGGTCACTTAAGGATTTTCCATTAGTGAGAAAAAAAAAACAGTGTCTGATAGCCATGAATAAAATATCGTAAAGTATGCCAGACTGTAGCTTTTACCATCTCAACCCATGAGAGACGAGAAAGAGCGACAGAGCAAGTGAGAGAGCGAGTTGGGGGAAGAGAGGAATGGAGATTTACACACAAAAATCCACTTCTAAAGCCCTCAATCACGTTTCAATCACAATCATACGTATTTGGTTTTCTGATATGGTAAGAAAAAATAAATTGCAACCTTAAATATTTGAAAAAGGATTTGTAGAGATGGATAACCATTTATAATTTTTATATGGCCACTGGGATATTTTTTAGCATTTAATGTTGAAACATTTTATCTGATTCACACATTTCAGATGCTTTCAGGTTTTATTATCGCTGTGAGAACATTTGGGTCCTTATCATGTATGCAAAACCTGACCCCATGCTTAAAGTAATATACAGTTTTATTTGTTGCATAAATTAATATTTCAGTGTTATAGTTAGAAACTAGCCCACGTTGCTAGGCAGATTGGGCCACCAGATTTCACCTACACTCACTGAATATTAGCTGTGAATATGAGCGCTATTGTGCACTCGCTTTCTGCAGATCATTTTGTGGGTGAAGAGAATACATGTTGCATGCGATAACTGAGCTTCCAGACTGATATTAGGTGTGACACGCATTGATGGACAGAGCGTGATGACAATAATGGATAGAGTTATCAGAGCTACAGTGATGTTAGATTAAAAATAAATTAAAAAAGTCAGTTAGACAGTTATGCTTTTCAGAATTCTGTTACAAATGCATTTACTGGCAGTTTGGTATAATTAACCCTTTAACTACCTGATCTACTAAATAGTTAACAAAATTTGACTGTTGTAAATAATGACTGTTAAAGTGATTTAAAGAAGGACTGTTGTAAATGATGGTTTACAGACACACAGCATTGTTGGTTTACAAAAGAAATCAAACAGACATAATCCTGTTGCACTATTACACTTGGTTTTGGTTTTATTGTAAAAAATAAAACATGAGAATCTGAAATATTTTATGGCATACTTGAAAAAATACAGATGATTTAGTGTTCATCAATGTTTATTTGAATATATTTTTAAATAAATTGGTCTTACACTTCATATTTTCTGATTTTCATAGTATTTGCATTAATTTTGGTACTTTTACTGTAAACCGACATATCAACCATTTAGTAGAGGTTGATAATTTTTAATTATGGGATGTGTTGAAAAAACTGCATTGAGTTTGTTAACTACTGGCATTAGGAGTTTTGTTTTGTTTTGTTGGTGGGGCGGTTAAAGGGTTACGATATACGACAAGATAAATGGTGTTGTAAATGTAAATACAGTATTTTTGCTGTAATTGGTTTACAGTAAGTTACTGGCAGACTGCTGCAATACACCTACACTGTTATTAATTTTTGTAAATTTCACAGTATTGAACTGTAATATGAACTGCATTTTACTGTAGGGCAGTTATGCAGTATGTTACAGTATTTCAAATGACTGCATTGTGAAAATTTCTGTTTATTTTACAGTAAAGATATACAATGCAAAAACACATATACAGCAAAATAAATGATGCTATAAATGTAAATACAGTATTTTTGCTGTAATTGGTTTACAGTAAGTTACTGACAAACTGCAGCCAGTAGGTTACTGTAGATTCCACAGGAAATTGTAAACATTGTAGGTAATAAGCCACTAGTTAATAGAGAGCATTGGTATGTATTGTATATATATATGTATATATAATATATTATATATATATTTTTTTTTATTTGAATATAGCAGAATATAGTTGATGGTTGTCCCTTTTAGCTATGGTGCAGTAAGAGGGTGAAGAATCAGAAATATTTTATGGCATACTTCAAAAAATAAAGATGATTTAGTATTCAAAAATGTTTTATTTTGATTATGTTTTTAAATAAATTGGTGTTACACCCCATATTTTCAGATTTTTTGGAGTATATAATAATTCCGGTACTTTAACCATAAACTGACATATCAACCATTTGGTAGAGGTATATCTTTTACAAAGTTTGGGATGTTAAAAAATGCACTGAGTGTATTAACTAGCAACATTAGGAGTTAAGAAATGCAATAAAAAATATTTTTTGGTGGGGCAGTTAAAGGGTTAAAATTAAATAAAATCTCAATTGCTCAAAGCAATAATATTGTGATATTTAAATTTTATTTAAATTTTGTATTTTGAAATATAATTTATTCCTGTGCCAATTTAATTTCAGCATTATGATTCCATTAGTGCCGTAATATCATTTAGACATTGTTGTTAACAGTTTATGACTGGTGCGCAATTACTAATAATTGTTTGCATTATTATAAAGGTTAGAAAGCCTTCTTCTGGATATTTTGGACAAAGAGAAAGTTTGAAGAATCAGCATTTGTGAAATGGAATCATTTTGAAACATTATTAATTTATTTAATAAAGAGAAAATCGAAAATCGAAAAGCTCAGAGACATACAAATATGTATTTAGATCTAACATTACACCTAACATGCAGCATGGTGGCTCAGTGGTTAGCACTATCATCTCACAGCAAGAAGGTCACTGTTTCGAGTTCCGGCTGGACCAGTTGGCGTTTTTGTGTGGAGTTTGCATGTTCTCCCTGTATTCGTGTGGGTTTCCTCTGGATGCAGTATGAGTGTTTCTCAGTTCTAGGTTGTGGCTGGAAGGGCATCTGCTGCGTAAAACATATGCTGGATAAGTTGGTGGTTCATTCTGCTGTGGGGACCCCTGATAAATAAGCTAAAGGAAAATGAATGAATGAATTAGATCTAACATAAACATCTAATGTACATAACTAATGCGGAAATTAAAAATTTAAATAATAAACTAAAATGTGTCACTTAAGAATTCTGTGAATGCCAGTTTATGATTATTCACTGTATAGTAAGATTAATTACTGTTTACCAGTTAATATACTTTTACAGTCTATGCAATCATGTCTATTTTTTATATTGCATTCTTTTCTGTGTCTCATCTGGGGCATTAGACAGGGTTGTGTGTGCTCAAAAATCATCACCAATTAAATTATTTGTAATATTATTAAAATATACATTCCAACTTTCTGTGATTATTTTCTAAACTGTTACTCATTAAGACCTTGTCGTGCCCTTCCCCAATGTAAATATCACATGGCATTTTAATGACATTTTGGCAAATGAGACAGAGCTATCAGTTTGCATGATTGCTCTTCGGATTCTTTCCTCTTTTGCGTGCCGTTGCTTGTGTGCAGACACTGTTAGCAGCAGCGTTTTGACTGTGCTGGTCAATGTGCACAATTCTGTGACTTCATGCCCTGAAGACTGAGTCTAGACACGAGCCAGCCAAGCTGCCCTGATGACCTACATCCCACTATTACAACCATCACTCCATTCACACACATAGAGAGAGAGAGAGAGAGAGAGAGAGAGAGAGAGAGAGAGAGAGAGAGAGAGAAAGAGGGAGAGAGAAAGAGAGAGAGAGAGAGGGAGAGGGAGAGAGTGAGAGAGATGGGGAAAACATGTACAGTGAGGTGGGTTGAAAAAAAACAGAGGAGAGAAGCATAACAAGGATGCGGATTAAAAAGAAACCAAAACAGAGGGATGTGTAGGGTTTGTTTGAAGATGTGATACTGCTGGTTTTATATTTGTTTTAATAACACTAGCTTCACTCTAAAAATGGTATAGGTTGTATTAGCTCCAATAATATATATTTTTTTAAATTCTGTAAAAAAATCTGTTGATTAAAGTTTCCTATAATAATAATATGGGATTTACTGCTGCTTTTTATAATTTTAAATTGCATTAAGGGACCTTCATTGTAAAATACTGTTATTTTAATTAGTTTGAAACTATATGTGAGGATAAGTCATTTTGTCAAACTTTTCAAAAAACATTAGAGCAGAAGTCAAGGTCTCATGCAATTTGAAAGTGTAAGTAAATTAACTTTTTTATATAGTGAATCCTATAAATTATATCCTGTGAAGCCATTTGAAAGTAAAAATAGATGTAAACAACTCTAACTTGTTCTACTACGACAGCCTACGACAGTTGAAAAGTTTAACCAAGTGACTTTCATTAATATTTCTATTTGTTTAATATGATATATTGTCTAGGCAGGTCAGTCCAATTGCAATACAAAACCAGATAATTAGCAACTAATACTTTTTCATTTTACAGATTATTGACAGACTTTTTTTGCAGTCTATATGTGCAATTAAACCATCAAAATCTAAAGAATGTTTTCAGATAGAAGAAAACACTAAATCTGGTTAATTGTATTTAACTGACAGCATATTTGGCAATATACACTATCGGTCAAACGTTTGGGGTCAGTTTTTTTCATGTTTTTTTTTAAGAAAACTATTCTGTTCATCAAGGCGGCAGTTATCACATTTTATTTATTACATTTTTTTTTAAATAGTTAAATATTTATAAAAAAATTTAAATAACAGCTTTAACAGCTTTCTTATTGTATGTTGTTTTAAATTAAATTATTACTCCATCATTATTGCTTTTATTAATATTACCATTAATAAAAATAATATTAGTAGTAATAATATTAATTATAATAATTAATATTAGAGTGATTTCTGAAGGATGGTGTGAGACTGAAGACTGGAGTAATGAAGCTGAAAATTCATCTTTAAATCACTGGAATAAATCATCAAATTAAATTCTAAACTCATTTTGAACAGATATTTTATAGTGCAAAAACATTTTTGAATTTTGCAATTTGTAAGGAGAAGCTTATTTTAAATCCTACTCACCCCAAACTTTTGACCGGTAGAGTATGTGCATTATATTCACTATATATACACTTTATCATTGAATATTGGAAATAAAGTAAACTCTCACATGGTCGCCTACTGAAGTGGAGCAGGGCAGTGAGTACCTGGATGGGAGACCACATGGTAAAAGCTAGGTTGCTGCCAGAAGCAGCATTAGTGAGACCAGCAGGGGGTGCTCAACCTGCGGTCTGTGTGGGTCCTACCACCCCTGTATATTGATGGGGACTCTATACTGCTCAGTGAGCAATCCTTTAAAAATCCCAGGATGTCCTTAAAAAAAAAGAGCATCCTGGCCTAATTTTCCCAGTGGCAATCATGACCTCCTAACCATCCCTATCATAATTGGCTACATCACTCTGTCTCCTCTCCACCAATTAGCTGGTGTGTGGTGTGTGATCTGGCGCAATATGGCTGCCGTTGCGTCATCCAGGTGGAAGCTGCACACTAGTGAATGAGGAGATTCCCCCCAAAAATGTGTAAAGCACTTTGAGTGTCAAACAATTTGTTTCCACTGATCATTCTTAAGGTGTTTCAGCAGCTTAATTGGAGTTCACCTGTGGTAAATTCAGTTGATTGGACATGATTTGAAAAGGCGTACACCTGTCTATACAAGTTGACAGTGCATGTGAAAGCACAAACCAAGCATGAAGACAAAGGAATTGTCTGTAGACCGCCAAGACAGGACTGTCTGGAGGCACAAGGCTAGAGTAGGTTACAGAAAATTTCTGCTGCTCTGAAGGTTCCAATGTCCAGAAAAGCACTCTTTAAGTAAGTAAGTAATTATTATTATTATTATTATTATTATTATTAAAGTTTACATTGACTACAACTTACTCATTGGCTTTATAAAATACTTGGTGTATTTTAAATTCACAATATGTCACTGTTTCTTTATTTTATTTATAAGCCATTCTACTGCATATTTCTCGATGAGCAGAAGATAAACAATTGATATACAGCACACATACGATAATTGTATACACTCTTGAGTCACAACTATACAATATGATTAGAAAATCTATCACAATCAATTCATGAATATATTTTTTTAAAAGGTAAGATATAAATGTTCCTAGGCTGCTAAATATTAATGTTGACCACTTCTGTAACTAAGTAAGAGAATGAGTCATTAAATATATACAGTGCATCCAGAAAGTATTCATACCACTTTATGTTTTCCACATATTTTTGTTACAGCCTTATTCCAAAATGGATTAAATTCATTTATTTCCTCATAATTCTACACACAATACCCCATAATGACAATGTGAAAATAGTTTTTTGAAATTGTTGCAAATTTATTAAAAATAAAAAACCTGAAAAATCACATGTACATAAGTATTCACAGCCTTTGGCGTAAAGCTCTAAATTGAGCTCAGGTACAATTTGTTTCCACTGATCATTCTTAAGATGTTTCAGCAGCTTAATTGGAGTTCACCTGTGGTAAATTCAGTTGATTGGACATGATTTGAAAAGGCGTACACCTGTCTATACAAGTTGACTGTGCATGTGAAAGCACAAACCAAGCATGAAGACAAAGGAATTGTCTGTAGACCGCCAAGACAGGACTGTCTGGAGGCACAAGGCTAGAGTATGTTACAGAAAATTTCTGCTGCTCTGAAAGTTCCAATGAGCACAGTGGCCTCGATCATCCGTAAGTGGAAGATGTTTAACCACCAGGACTCTTCCTAGAGCTGGCCGGTCATCTAAGCTGAGTGATCGGGAGAGAAGGGCCTTAGTCAGGGAGGTGATCAATAACCCGATGGTCACTCTGTCTGAGCTCCAGCGTTCTTCTGTGGGGAGAACCTTACAGAAGAACAACCATCTGTGCAGCAATCCAGAGCAATGGGCAAAAATTCCCAAAGACGTGTGCCAAGCTTGTGGCATCATATTCAAAAAGACTTGAGGCTGTATTTGCTGCCAAAGGTGCATCAACAAACTATTGAACGATGGCTGTGAATACTTAGGTACCTGTGGTTTTTCAGCTTTTTTATTTTTAATAAATTTGCAACAATTTCAAAAAATCTTTTTTCACATTGTCATTATGGGGTATTGTGTGTAGAATTTTAAGGAAATAAATGAATGGAATAAGGCTGTAACATAAAAAAATGTGGAAAAAGTGAAGCACTATGATTACTGTATAAATAAATTCCCCCTCCCAGTGTTTTGATTATGATAAAAATGCAGTTATACGTTAAAATATTATTACATTTTAAAATAGCAGTTTTCTACTTTAATACAAATGTTTCATATACAGTGAAAGTGCATCTATGGCTGTAAACAAGATGTTCAATGAAAAGCTGTTCTTATAAATATATTGTGCACTAGTTTGGATTTCTTTTATGCACTGTAAAATTAGTACTATTATTATTATGTACTGTATAGCAGTACTATTATCAAATGAAAGGAGTTCCTTTGACTTACCGAGCATGCTTTGTGTCAGACTGGAAAATAAATGTAGAAAAAAATATGTTATGTTTTTTTTTTAACAAAATTAACATACAGAGACATGTTTTAGACTTTAATAAGGTGTTATGTTAAGATTTACAGAGGTTTCAGTATAAAAATATTTATAAAACTTTAAACTAAATAAGCTCTACTAAATATAAAAAACTCTACTAAATCAGATTACAGATCCAGTTAAGACAACAAAACTTAAATGACACTCAATATAAGTAAGGCATATTTAAAATATATTAGTAAGAAACAAGCGGGGTGGCACGGTGGCTGAGTGGTTAGCACAGTCGCCTCACAGCAATAAGGTCACTGGTTCGAGTCCCTTCTGGGTCAGTTGACATTACTGTGTGGAGTTTGCATGTTCTCCCTGTGTTCGTGTGGGTTTCCTCCGGGTGCAAAGACATGCGGTATAAGTAATTTGAATAAACCAAAATTGCCAGTAGTGTATGTGTGTGAATGAGTGTGTATGGGTGTTTCCCAGGGTGTTGCAGCTGGAAGGGCATCTGCTGTGTAAAACATATGCTGGAATAGTTAGCGGTTCATTCTGCTTTAGGGCCGAAGTGAAGGAAAATGAATGAATGAATAAGAAACAAACTTAATACTATAAAGTTAAAACTACTTAATTGAATTAAGGCAATACATTTGCACAATTTAATTAAGTAAACTTAAATTTATATGTACAGTGTGATGGATTTATGATGCTTTTTTTGTCCTTTTTGAGCTTGACAGCTTCACTCTTCATCCAATCTCTATTTTTTTGCAATGACATACGTCTTAATGATAGACTTCCTCATCCTAAATGATAAAATATTTGGACAAATTGTCCTTTTAAGAATCAAGCATCCAGACTAATGATGTGGCATGAAAAAATGGCAGCAAACACAACAACCTAACTCATCAGCAACTAAAAGATGAGGGCGAAAATGCACTTCAGTTCATATCACGACATAATAAGTTCAAACACGTAGTCTAAAGAGCACATATTTCACTCATGTTTTTCAGACGATGATAAAGGAGGCAGGCTGAGACTGTCAAAGAGATTTCACTTTTCTGCATTCAGTTTTTCTACGTGTTCAATGAGTCAGTTGGACTGTGCTAATGTGTATTTGTCTGCGCATATGAGTATGTGTGTGTGTGTGTGCATGTGTGTGTGTTCAAAAAAGATGTTTTTGAGCTCAGACAGCATAAAGAATTAGACAAAAGTGTGTGTGGTTTTGAGACATACGTTAAAGCAGACATAATACCACAGAAATAAAGGCTTCATCCTCTACATATGGAGCTGTGAAACCCCCAACCCTCCCCCTGTTCCTCCACCCACAAACACGAACGCTCAAGTAAATAGCAACCGCAAGAGACGCTGCAAGATTATGAGAGTATGTCGCAAATTTGTTTAGTTCAGTTATCAGGCCATTTGTCATGTTTGCAATATCGAAAATGTCAAATTTTCTGTTGTCGTTCTTGTGAATCAGCTATACATAATAAACATGTGCGTGTGTATCGTTTGTTTCAATAAGAAAGCTGAGTAATTTTCTCCATTCCTTTATTATCTCTCTATTTCCTCCTCCTCCTCTGCCTTCCCCACATACAAACAAACAGTTGTTAGAGTTGTTGCAACTACTTAATCCTCGAGATTAACGATTGTACCTCAGCTGAAACAAAGACAAATTGAGATGACAAATGATCTGTCTGGCAGTCAGTGTTATGGATAGATGGATTAGGTGAAGGCGGAAATACACACAGTTCATAAATGACACAAAAACACTTTTTCCTTTTACTTGTAATAGTCAAGGTTTGGTAGCATGATTTTTTCTGGCACAATATTATTACAGTTTAAAATGTCTGTTTTCTACTTTAATATATTTTAAGCATATTAAACGACAGCATTTATTTGATACCAATGCAATAATATTTAAATAAATTGTTTTCAATTCAAATATATTGTTTTCAATTTATATTTAATATAATTAAAAATAAATAATAAAATACTTGAATAATTTTAAGTGATTACTGTACTTTGTTCCTATTAAGTATTTGTGCTTTACTCACAATTTAAATGGATTGCTTGTACTTTTATTTGAGTACACATTAAAAAGAAACATTACTCTTTATCCCTTACAGTTTTTATTTCAACAAATGTCCTTTTGTAATGTGTAACTATCTATGCACATTAATAAATGGATATTTGAGCGTGTACTTAACATGAAAGAATCAATGTTGTTTGTTTTAAAACAGCACAGTTTCAGCTTGTCATGATATTCTTTAAAGGAACATTTGTTGTCCAAATTTTAACATTAAATCTAAGGAATACTGATGTAGCAAAGTTGTGATTTCCGCCTTTAAATGTCCAATCTGTTTTGTACATTTAGTATATTGGCAGGATATATAATTGAGTACAAATAAAATCAAATGATGATAATTTGGTTTACAGTTAATATTTTACTAGCAAATATACAAATATTATTTGATTGCTTTTTTATGCTCTCGATAAATGCTATGATTCTCACAAAATTAACAATTAATTAATTAATTAATTGTAAAACTTGTTTAGTGATATTCAGACTAGTAAGTGGTATTATAGTTTTATACTGAGAAACAATGTCTTTCACTATTAGAGAGGATTTAAAAGTATAATTTTCATATATATATATATATATATATATATATATATATATATATATATATATATATATATATATATATATATATATATATATATATATTGTTGAAGTAAGAATTATTAGCCCCCCTGAATTATTAGCACCCTTGTTCATTTTTTATCTAATTTCTTTTTAACGGAGAGAAGAAGAACACATTTCTAAACATAATTGTTTTAATAAATAATTTCTAATAACTGAATTATTTTATCTTTGCCATGATGACAGTACATATTTTTCAAGACACTTCTATACAGCTTATAGTGACATTTAAAGGCTTAAAGGTTAATTTGGTTAACTAGGCAGGTTAGGGTAATAAGGCAAGTTATTGTATAGCGATGGTTTGTTCAGTAGACTATTTGGAAAATGTTTGAAAAATAATTTTGACCTTAAAAGGGTTTTAAAAAATTAAAACTGCTTTTATTCTAGCCTAAATAAAATAAATAAGACTTTCTCCAGAGGAAAACATATTATCATATGGTGAAAATTTCCTTGCTCTGTTAAACATCATTTGGGAAATATTTAAAAAAGAAAAACAAATTCAAAGGGGGCTAATAATTCTGACTTTAACTATATATATTTTTTCTATAGCTCACTTTTAATTTTTTACAGTTCAATGCTTTTGTTCTTTTTTTTTTCTCTCAAGCATGTTTTGGATGGATATTTGTACTTTATATATGATGTGTATTTTTGTAGGATCCTTATGTGTACCCTTGTAGGATTGTAACTTATTCCAGTGATGCAAAGCTGAATTTTGGAAGCCATCATTTCAGCTTTTAGTTTCAAGTGATGATCATTTAGAAACTTGCTAGTGCTAGTGTTTAGTTAACATTTCTTATTATTATCAATGCTGAAAATATTGAAAGAGTGCTGCCTAATGTGTTATCTATAACGTAATTTACTATTTACTTTTAGGTCCTTTTTTAGTATTCAATGGCAAAATAAAATGAAGAAGAGCATGTATTTTAAATACACATTTTTTGTAAAATACTTTCATGTCACTTTGATTGACTATAAAATACACTATAAAAAATTATCAATTTTTGACAATTTAAAATCTGCTTTGAACACATGTAAACATGAACTTCACACATCCATTTAATTACATATTGGTTCAAATTCATAGCAAACCTAGCTCAGAAAACTCTAAGGTCATTAGTTAGTGGATACTTCTTGATTTGATATTTAGCATTTAATTCAGTGAATCTCAGACATTAAGTCTGGATTAAGCATCCAAATATAACCTCCACCACTCCTCTACATCCCAGCTGAACTTGCCAGAATGGCACATTTTCCTGACTAATAATGTTAAAAACAATTTATTATTGTTTGTCTTCATGTTTGTGTTTTAAGCATCATCTAATTGCATATAAAAGATCATTATCACCCGTCAGATTAGACTATTCCTACAGCCATCATACACTAAACTGCTTATGTCCATAATCTTGGATGTGTGCGGTAAGAATTGTGAGATGCTGGTATGGTCGAGTGCCCTCTAATCCCTCTCCTAGACTCAGGATTAAGGGCCGAGTGAGCGGGACGGAGGGAGGAGTTAAAAACAGAAGGTCCCCCCTCCCCATCATTGTCATTAAAAACACACACATGGCTATCAGTAGTCCCCTCAAACTCCCCAGCGTGCACTTCAACAGTACAGTACAGTTATAGTGAAGATTAAACTGCGGACAGACGCTAAGAGGATAGAGCGAGACTCTCCTGGGCATCAAGTGCCCATCTGATTTCTGATGGGGTTCAAGCATGATGTCAATAATCAGGATAAAGGTCATGAGATGATGAATTATTGTGTGATTTCTATCACCTCACATTTACTGTATCTACATCGACAATGATAAAAGAACGTCTGATAAAAGAAAGTCATCATTATCCTGTTCCCGTGGCTCTCAGAGAGACTCAGACTCCCTCGAGAAGCCCCATAATCCCTCAACGGTCCAAGCTGTCAGCGCCACTCAGATGTTTATTACAGTAAATATGTGTTTTCATGAGTCTGGTGCACCCCCAACCCATCCCAACACCCCTTCAGAATTTCTACTCAACACTGGCAACAAAATATAGCCAAAAAATGGTCTACAAACTAAAGAAATGCTACAATATTATCAGACTATTAAGGGCCAGGTTTACTAACAGCTTGTGCCAGTGCAAACAGTCTTTTTAGTGTTGAAACAGTTCAGAGAAGAGTAGTGCTGAAAAGGCTTGGCTAGAGCCATTTAGCACCTGAACTTATTGCATATGCATTTGTAGGAGTTTCCCAGTCAGATGCTAATTTTATGAGACTGGAGTATTTAAACGACTTACGCAAAGTGACTTACTAACATTTAAAGTCTTGTATTATGAGTATTTGCAACATTATTATATTGCCTAAAAAAGCATGTCAACTGTTGCTTTTGAAATGGTTGCAACAACGCAGTTGTTGTTGCCAGGAGGCACCACAGAGAACAGAGAGCATGTGGTATAAAGATGTTTTACATGCATATCAATTGATTTGAAATGCCAAAAGAACACATCATCCCAACATATAATCATTTTTATTTGCTCAAATTTAAAAGATGACTTCTTTTGATAAAACTTCTTTCAACCTTTCAATTTGTTGAAAAATTGCACTCCAATGCTGGGTTATTTAAACCTAAATTGGGTAAAATATGGACAAACCCAAACATTGGGTTCAATTTGGTCCTATAAATATAATTTTAAAAAGACATCAGTTGGTTTAGTCTGTGTTACACCCAGAATTGGGTTGAAGTAATCTAGCATTTTTTTCTACAGTGTGGGCTATAGCACTGTCAGAATTTTAAATACCTATGGTTTAGCCCCCTAAAGGGTTACCAGATATCCTGTATTTTATAGCACAGAGATGCCCAAAGTAGGGCCTGCGGGCCAAAATTGCTCCATGATAACCTTTGTATTGGTCTGCCAACTCATCTGAAAAGAGAGGGAGAAGGATGGGAAGGTTGGGGCCAATGCCTTCAACAGAGCTCATCATTTCTAATTTTAATGTATTCTTTTGTTTGTTTGTTTATTTGTTTAATTGTTGAGATACAAAAAAGCAAATGAAATGAAATGTTTCATTTAAATGTTGCGCATGAATCAGATTTTTGTTTTTATTTAAGGATCCTTGGATAGCAAATTAAGTGTATTCAATGTATTCAGCATTGAACACCATTGTGTTATAAATGGGGTTGTTTGTTTTTATTGTCAGAAGTTCATTATAAAATATAAAATAAAATATTATATATATATATTATTAACATGTTTAAAGTATTTTCATTCATTCATTCATTTTCCTTCGGCTTAGTCTCTTTATTCACCACAGCGGAATGAACCGCCAACTTATCCAGCATATGTTTTACACAGTGGATACCCTTCCAGCTGCAACCCAGTACTAGAAAACCTCCATACACTTTCATTCACATACAAACACTACGGCCAATTTAGTTTATTCAATTCACCTATAGCGCATGTCCTTGAACTGTGGGGGGAAACCAGTGCACCCGGAGGAAACCCAACTGAACACGGGGAGAACATGCAAACTCCACACAGAAATGCCAACTGACTCAGCCAGGACTCAAACTAGCAACCTTCCTGCTGTGATTTTTCAAATATTAATAAATCAGGAAATTACTATGGCAACTTTAATGTAAAAGTTTGGTTTATTTAACTTCGGCCCACAATCCTTAATCAAGTTAAGTTTTCAGCCATTCATAAGAAAAAGTTTGGGCACCCCTGATTTAGGACTATTTTAGTGTCATATGAGTACAATCTAATCAAAGATAAGCAGTTGTCAGAATGTACATGTTGTGGACTATCTTATATACAGTCAGACATGGCTTACTTTAAGAAATGGGCTCTAGAGATTTATAGCGAATGAATAACTTTCGGTGAAAGCGTAATGTGACCATTTTCAACTTCACAAGGTTGTTTTTACAGCATCGATGTTGTAATGCATTTACAATACATTCAGTTAAATAGACTTAAGCATTCATTTAGTTGTTCAAGCGTAAAACGAGATGAAAGACCGTTGTAACCACTAGTGACCTCTGTAGCAACAGGCTAGAGCAGAAATTCCATTGAAAATATTGGGGTAAAATAAACTCATATTTTAAAGACATGGCGGGGGAAATGGAATTGGCAGTGCTTCTTTTCCGATCTGAGACCCACTTCATATCGTATATCTAACAGGCAGTGAAGATTGCTGATTTTTAAAGAAATGAGATCTTAAACGTGACAATTTTGTAATGAAAAGACAGTTCACCAGAAGCCCTTGGGCTGCCTGACTGAAAATTAAAAGTCTGTGTGCATATAGCCCATTGTAAAAAGGCATGCGAGCTGAGCATGTGGGTGCTGTCCAGTTCTGAAGTCTTTCACCTTTGCATGTAAAAGGTTTTATATTGTAAATAGCATATAGTACATAGTATAGTAGATAACCTGCACTTGATGAGCAAGGGCTCTGCTTATTTGCCACCATCGCTGCTATTTTAGAATTGTTCTCTCATTCTAATTTGCTCCTTTTACTAAATCTGCAGTCCTCCAAAATCATTTTCACCACTGAAATACAAGTTGGTGCCATTTGCATTAGTATGAATCTGTAGAGAGCAAGTCTGGGGTGTGATACAAGAGTCTAGAAAGCTGTACTGCTAACCAAATGAGCAGTCTGATTTACAATGTTGCCATGGACAACAGCATGATTGACAAATCAGAGTCAAGTAGTCCAGAGAATTGCATAATTAGATGAGTACAGTGAAATGTGCATCCTTTCAAAGTATAGTTCATTTGACAGCAAGTAAAGACACGAGTGCTCCACACATGCACACCAGACAGAATCAGCCTTGTGTATGTGCTCATACTCTCCAAAGTTATATACAAGAATAAGAATGGACATGTTTCAATCCCCTTAGTCTAATGCTCATCAGTGCTGGTGTTTATTTATTCTGCCATCTTCAATAGTTTGCTGTAGTTGTTCTTGTTCTGTCTTGGTTTCTTGTTTTTTTTTGTCTCTAAAACTATGGCCGATATATGTGTAGACACTAAATATGACCTAAGAAATGCTGCAAGAAATAGACAACCCAGGCTCATTCTGTACCACTATATACATTTCTGGAGAGCTCCAAATACGTCCCAAGAGGTACGTTTTTTTTTTTGCAGTTTTTGTTTTCGCGTATCCACCAGAGGCTGCTGTGTACGCTTTTTGAGATCTCAAATTTCTCTCGCAAGTGCCAATCGTGCTGGCTCTTCTCCCATAAATCCACCAGAGGCCGCAGTCGACTGACCGATCGACTGACCTATCCTCCTCCTTCCCTAAACCCAACCAATTTTGTTTTAAAAAGCACTGACTGACCCGCCCACACACTGTCCTAAACCCAACTGACTTTTTAAAAGCAATCCAAAAAAAGAAAAACCCTCGTGGCAGCTTGATTTTTACCATGTTTTCAGATTTTACCACATTGTCATCCTGTTATTTACTCATTTATTGAATTTTTTGGCTTTTGTTTTTGTCTTACCTGCTTTCCGGAACAGTTCATTGCTGGACTTGAACTTTGTTGTAGCTGTCAACACCGTTCCATGTCACAAGTTCGCCGACGTTTACAGCCATTGGACAAACTGGCGGGAAAGCTGTCCGTATGGAGGCAAGCATTCACCTGGTAAGTGTGAAAAGGAACAGCGTCATACCGCCGTATACTGTATGTACTGTACTGTATGTAGGAATAGGTTTTCAGAATGAGCCTATGTTGCAGAAATGTTAAAACAGTTCAAAGTTCTTGTTTGTAAATCGCACACACGGTTAAAAACATCTGGTCTGGTAAGAGCAACTAGTATTGTGGTAAATGTACAGACATGTAACATCCCAGCGTGCCTCTTGATGACAACAAAACGACATCAAAAATGCATATCGATCTGATGTCAAAAATGTATGTCCATTTAACATCCACACACTGTCAAAAAGTGATTACAAGTGTTTTTTGACACCAATGTTACATGTCAATTTGACAAACCAGTCTCATTCTGATTACGTACCCCTATATACATTTCTGGAGAGAGCAAAATACGTCCCAGGAGCAGTTTTTTTTTTTTTTTTTGCAGTTTTTGTTTTTGCGAAATCTCCAGAGGCTGCTGTGTATCTCAAATATCTCTCGCTTTTTATTATCTCAAATATCTCTCACGAGTGCCAATTGCACCTGCTGCTATTGCATAAATCCACCAGAGGCTAACTCACTGACTGACTGACCAACCGACCGATCCTTCCACCCTTCCCGCTTCCCTAAACCCAACCAATAATAGTATTTTGAAAAATAGTATTTTAGTAACAGCAGAAAGGCTGTCCGCATGCAGGTAAGCGGTCAGTTGGTTAGCAAGAAAAGAGATGGCATCATACCGCCCCGTAGCGTTAGTTTTAAAGACGAAATGCAGCCATAGATAGCTCTGGCTACATAATTCACGATCTCCAGAAACATATATAGGGCTACGTTTTCAGAATGAGCCTATGTTGCAATCTCATGATGTTTTGAATTCAATGTAGTCAATTGACATCACATTGATTTGATCGATCTGTCATTTTGATATATGGGATTTTGATATCTTTGATGGCTGGGATAACAGTGCTCACAGAAACCCTAGTTAGATTACTCCAGGCTGACCTCTCTCCTCACTCTCCACCCCAACTTTCCTCTCATATCTCTACTGTCCTATCTGCAAAGCTTGAAAAGTGCCAAAAATATTTTCTGTAGTCAAAATTTGCATCATACTCTGTACACCAACCCTTAAATATATATAAAAAAATATATATTCCTCACTTTTACTGTACCATTATCAAATCTGATAAAAGAAAGTCATCATCATCCTCTTCCAGTGGCTCTCAAAGAGACTCAGACTCCCTCGAGAAGCCCCATAATCCCCCAACGGTCCAAGCTGTCAGTGCCACTCGGATGTTTGCTACAGTAAATATGTGTTTTATGCTCCCCCCCCAACCCAATCCCTACAAGCATCCTGACACTACTGTAATTTCTCCCCAACACTGGCAACAAGTTCCCCTTTGTTTCCCGTTTGGCTCGTGAGACAAGCAGTCTGTAAGCCTTTCTATACTCTCTCATCCGAACAATAGAGAAGCTATGCAGCCTCTCTTTTGTGTCTGTCTGCGCTCTTGTATTGTAATGCTACTTTATTTGTCTGCGTAGCCGAACTCTCAGCTTGCACAGGCAAGATGCCCATCAATTCATTAACTTAATCTGTTTTTCATGAGCGAGAGGAGGAAGGCGGGAGGGAAGGAGCGCTGGAATCCGTAACGGTGTTGTGTGTTTTGTTTAAAATCATGCCAGAAGATTGGGATTGGTCAGCGGCCAAACGTAGCTAGGGATGTGTTGAATTTAACAGTGACAGTCTGTGGAAGGAACAAATGGGAGATAAACGGCAAACTTCAAAGTGAAGAAGGGGATGTTAAAACACTGGGTAGCTCTTTGAAAATGTGCACACGACAGCAAGTTGCTCATCAGAGACAAGAGAGAAACTTAGTCTCACTCCAGACAGCCGGTTGAGAGAGTGTGTGTGTGTGTGTGTTACGTGTTAGTGTATATTGCATCAGTGGATCGAGTGAATAATTCAGCTACTGCAGGCGTATGTTCCATTACCTCAACCCCTCTGACTCCAGTCTTCAGCCCCAGAGGTGACTGTACTGCAGCCATTAGTCTTTCCTCATCACACACTTCCTCTTTGGGGTGTAGAGAGGTGAAGGACTCCCCCCCCATTAGATCCATCCCTTTAGATTCATACGTTGGAAAGGCCAATTTGCGATAATGGTGCCTTAAAATGATTGTGCAAATCAAGCATGTAGGTGTGAATTATTAACTGCGAGTTATGTCCGTGGATGAATAAGGAATGTTAAGTTAATGGCGTCTATCTGTGGTGGACTACGAAGTTCTGAGGAGTGTCGATTTGTTTGAACTTGGTTATGTAGGACACAGAGGTCACGATTTGACACAGAATCCAGTCGCTTCGGGTGACTCTAACTGCAACAAATGAGGATCTCAATTGGAGTGGGATTTTTAATGCACACCTAAATGGTGCTGGGTGTCTGGGTCGTTAGCAAGATTTATTTTGCGATAATGATTAACCGACTGTTCGTTGTGCATTTCATGGCTACCCACAAAATAAATGTACATAAAATGTACATTGACAGGAATTCATCACTCATGTTTGACAAGATGTATAGAAACAAATGCACAGCGCAGTGTTCATAACTTGACAGTATTATAAATACTATGAAAGTCAATGGTTACAGGTTTTGGTCCCAATTTATATTAGACAGCCTTAACTTATATGTACTTACAATGAAATTAATTATTTGTTATAATGTACTTATTGTATAAATACATGTTTTACACTGTACTTATGATTGATTAAAAACTTGCATGTAATTAACCTGCATTTGTAATTACACGGTTGACCATCGCTTACACCTTAACCCATCCTTAACATCAAACCTGCCCTAAACCTACTCGTATCCCACTTCAAGAGCACCAGAAGTGTTCTTCAATACATTATGAATACAGTAAGTACATTGTATTCATGTTTGATGCCAGTACACACAGTATAATTAAGGCTACCTACTGTAATATAAAGTGTGACCCAGGTTTCAAACATTTTTCAGAATATCTTCTTTTGAGTTTAACAGAACAAAATAATAATAAGAAAAAATCAAAACTGGTTTGGACAACCCAGGCTCATTCTGAAAAAGTACCACTCTATGCATTTCTGGAGAGCGCCAAGTACGTCCCAGGAAGTATGTTTTTTGCAGTTTTTGTTTTTGCGAATCCACCAGAGGTCACTGTGTTTGCTTTTTGAGATTCAGATTTCATTCACATTTCTCTCGCGAGTGCCATTCGTGCTTGTGTACATGTTTTGAGATCTTAAATTTCTCCCACAAGTGCCATTTATGTCACTGCGTAAATCCACACGAGGCCGCTGTCGACTGACTGACTGACCCTTCTCTTTCTGTAAACCCAACCGACAGTTTTATAAAGCAATCCAGAAAAAGAAAAGCCCTTGCCTTATTTTTACCACGTTTTCAGATTTTACCACATTCTCGCCCTGTTATTTACTTATTTTATTTTTTGCCTTCTGTTTTTGTCTTACCCTCTTTCTGGAACCATTCTTTGCCGGACTCAAAACCCATTGTCATGGTCAGTTCTTTTCTGCATCTCAAGTCTGCTGACGTACATGGGGAGCTACTGGACAAACTGGTAACAGCGGGAAAGCCTCTCCATATGGAGGAAAGCAGTCAGCTGGTAAGTGTAAAAAGGAACGGCATCATACCACCCCATAGCATTCATTTTGAAGACGAAATGCAGCCATACTTTTGAAATCTCCAGAAATGTATATAGGGCTCCAGAAATGTATATAGGTCTATTTTTTCAGAATGAGCCTGAACAAGTCAACGGTGAATAAATGATGGCAGAATTGACATCCCTATCATTTTTCTTTGGCAAGTTTTCCATATCATGTGATTTAATCTACATACTGTGGAGACATTATGCCATAGAAACATAAATGCCATTTGAAAATGGCAAACGCACAAGTGTAAACGTAGTCTTAGTATTTTGACGTTTAGTTTGCAATACTTAATTTCAAGTACATTTTGTTCTCTTTTTTTGGAAGTTTTATGCACTGAATTTTTTTGAAGTATGCTTTACCTACAAACATTTAACTGAACAGCATAGCAGACTTCTTGTTACAAAAGTAATACTTGATGCACAATCACTCCCTCACTCACTTTACTTCAGCATAGTCCCTGGATTATCAGGGGTCACCACAGCGGAATGAACTGTCAATTATTATGGCATATGTTTTATGCAGCGGATACCCTTTCAGCCACAACCCAGCAGTGAGAGGGCTCCAGGGGAAACCAGAGCAAACCCATGGGAACACAGGAAGAACATGCAAACACAGAAATGCCTCCTGGCCCAGCCAAGACTTAAACCAGTGACCTTCTTGCTGTGAGGCAACAGTGCTAAGCAATGGGCCACCATGTTGTATTTTGAGCAGAAAATGAACTCAAGAATAGTTTTTACTACACCTGACAGCAAAAGAAACTATAAAACATTGTAAATACAACTGGAAAAAGTAAAAAATGCGAAAATTAAAAGAACTTTTACAAAATTGTCTCTGAATAATTAAGAAAGAATCAAACAAAAACAACTACAATTAAAAATTTTTATTTCTTCAAGCTCATTGATTAAATCTACACACACCAGTCACTTTATTAGGTACACCTGTCCAACTGCTCGTTAACGCAAATTTTTAATCAGCCAATCACATGGCAGCAAGTCAATGCATTTAGGCATGTAGACATGGTCAAGACGATCTGCTGCAGTTCAAACCGAGCATCAGAATGGGGAAGAAAGGTGATTTAAGAGACTATGAAAGAGGCATGGTTGTTGGTGCCAGACGGGCTGGTCTGAGTATTTCAGAAACTGCTGATCTACAGGGATTTTCACGCACAACCATCTCTAGGGTTTACAGAGAAGGGTCTGAAAAAGAGAAAATATCCAGTGAGCGGCAGTTCTGTGGGCGCAAATGCCTTGTTGAGGTCAGAGGTCAGAGGAGAAGGGCCAGACAGGATCAAGCTGATGGAAAGGCAACAGTAACTAAAATAACCACTCGTTACAATGGAGGTTTGCAGAAGAACATCTCTCAACACACAACACATCCAACCTTGAGAAAGATGGGCTAAAGCAGCAGAAGACCACACTGAGGCTACAATTCACACAGACTCATCAAAATTGGAAAAATGTTGCCTGGTCTGATGAATCTCGATTTCTGTTGTGACATTCAGATGGTAGGGTCAGAATTTGGCATCAGCAACATGAAAGCATAGATCCATCCTGTCTTTAATCGACGGTTCATGCTGGCTGTGGTGGTGTAATGGGGTGGGGGATATTTTCTTGTCAAACTTTGGGCCCATTAGTACCAATTGAGCATCGTGTCAATGCCACAGCCTACCTGAGTACTGTTGCTGACCATGTCCATCCCAGTGTACCCATCTTCTGATGGCTACATCCAGCAGTATAATGTGACATTTCATAAAGCGTGAATCATCTCAGAATGGTTTCTTGAACATGACAGTGAGTTCACTGTACTCAAATGGCCTCCACAATCACCAGATCTCAATCCAGTAAAAAACCTTTGGGATGTGGTGGAACGGGAGATTCACATCATGGATGTGCAACCGACAAATCTGCACCAACTGCATGATGCTATCATGTCAATATGGACAAAAATCTCTGAGGAATATTTCCAGTGCCTTGTTGAATCTATGCCACAAAGGATTGAGGCAGTTCTGAAGGCAAAAGGGGGTCCAACCCTGTACTAGTAAGGTGTACCTAATAAAGTGGCCGGTGAGTTTGTCAATGTTGGTGTTTATTTTAATCGTCTGGAAATTTGTAGTTGCTTTTATCCTGTCTTCTCTGCTTCTATTCTTATAGTGAAACATCATTTTTGCACTAGCATTTAGTGTTGGATCTTCGTGGAAATATGAAGTTCAAATCAGTTCAAATCTCATATGCATTCACTGCACACATAGTTAAAAAATTGGTTCTGATGTCAAAATTTGCATCACATACTACATACTGTATATGCGAACACTTGCGTACACACAAAAAACTGTAGTGTACTTTCGGCTTAAATTTCAGAGCAACATTTTAAATCATTTTCCCCTTATTCCTTCAAAATGGTCTTGGCTAGTTATCACTGTAAAAAATAAATGGCACAGTGGTTGGCCTTTGTGTTGTGTTAGCATGCTCTGATTTGAGATCAGCGTTTTCAAAGGCAGAAACTTTAAAAGCAGTGCTTCTGTACAAGATTCTCTCTCAACATATCCGACACCAACATTTATTAGGCTCTGAAAACTAAATCAGCAGAAGAAATTATTTTGAGAGTATGCCTCAGGGCATATGAGGATATTCTAATGTGTCATACGAAAAAGAAAAAAAAAACCTACACACTCAAAGTAACATAGATTTAATATCTTAATAGCTTTGTTAGAAGAGAGTGTAGGAGAAAAAAAATATGGATTAAGAAAAAAAATCCAATTAAAATCAACTGATTGGCAGTCTTCTGTACCATGTTGATGGGAAGGCAGTTATATTTTGCTCGATTGGTCTTATTAAGAGCTTTGATGAGAAATCTGCTTATTACTTGCTGATACAGATGAGATGAGCTCCAACTTTATTAGTGTCGCAATAAAATTTTAATATGGTCCCTTTGGCTTTATTCGGGCCATTTTGACACCCAGCTGAAATGATTTTGAATACTTGATCTGATCATTTATTAGTGTGCAAAACTTAAACTGTCGAATTATATTACGTTTTAACCATACGTTTGATAGGAGAGCTGTCAGGGTTTATGCTGTGATTACTGTTCATAAAAGGTACTGTTTACTATGAGGAAACTGCAGCATTTGTTTGAATGTGTCAAAAGAGTGTAGCACAAAAGCAAAATTGTAGATATAGAAAGAGCGCAGATTTAATCATAGTTTGATTGTGTGTACATGTGTATGTGCGTGTGCCAGGAGCATGTGTGTGTGAAGAAGTTTAGTGATCTTTTCCACTGCCATTTTTCAAGGTGACACGGCTCGGCTCCTTCAGGGCTTTCTTTCCAATTCTTTTTGGGATTGAAATTATGATGAAGTAATTTTTTTCCAGAAAATTGCCTCTGTCACTTGTGGTATCTTTCTGTAAATTTCTCAAGTGTATTTTCCCCTCTCTCTCCCTCTCGCTCGCTCTGAAAGCCAATGTCATTCTCTCTCTCAACTCATTACCACAGCAAGGATTTTGTCTGAGATTCTGCATGTTGACATTTGACACCTAGATTTGCAAAGGGAGACAATTATCGAGTGATCTCTGATCTACATCCCTAAATATCACATTGAGCAGTGATAGAAAAGGGACTCAAAAATAAACGCATGTAACAAAAAAAAAAAAGCATCAGGTTCTGTAGGCCTACATGATAATAAATCAATCTCCCAGCAAAACCTTCTCTTTTCAAAAACACCTGCTTGTTTCCGGAGTATGATATAAAGGCAAGTGTCATGTGAGAGTTAAGGGGAATCCCTTTGAGAAATAGTGCCCTAATTTTTATTTTCAATGGAAAGTTATCCAATTATATTTAAGTTAACTTCCTGATGGTCGATTCAAGGACAAAGGAGTTGCACAAATATGCTTTAACCTTAAAAACCAGGGAGATCTATCAACTCATTTAATGCTTCTATCTTTAGACCTCGCTTCTGTCTTCTCTCAAAAATAATGACTAACAGTGAGGTGGCCTGACCAACAGTCCGGTTAGAGGAGAACTGCGTACTTATGTGAAATAACATCACGATTTAGAGCTTCCCGAGCAATTCTGTTTGACAGCAGTATAATAGCAGTCATAAAGCTAGAAAAATGCAATGGAATAAATAAAAAGGAGCATGAAAGTTTTCCACAACAAACATGAATACCTAGTATTGCCTTTTCATGAGCCTGTGTACTGTGCCAAATATGTTTACCTTTACTGTGACCATTTTTTAGACGCCATATGGCTGAATCCGTTTTTGGATCATTAATTTATTCCTGTAGGTCCTGCTGTTAATCTGCAGTCCTGTAAAATAAAATGGTGTTTATGAAAAACATTTTCAAACAAAACATTGAATTTTGATTTGACAAGGGTTGCACACACTATAACCTATCTATTCCACTTCACAGGTTACATGCATTTCTTTTCGCAACACTCAGCCCTTTCCTGAATAGCCCGAAAAAGCTTTTTGTTCAACAACAGTGCTGTCACTCCAGGACAGTGCCTTACAATCTCCAATGGACTGGTCTGGCTTTATTGTCATGCTTGCTTTTTGTCATTACATCACAATTATGAGTTTGTTCATACAGGGGAAATGGAAAATAAAAAAGAGGGTGGAGGGGTGGGAGAAATGTAGGTCAGTGGTGATGTGCTCTGGGCAGTTAGTCTCTGCCTTTCCCTGGATGGGTCTGTGGCTCAGTCTCTGTCTCCTCCTCCCCCCAATAGACACACAGACAGGCAGTGGGCAATTTCACACTCTTCTAACTATTTGCTGTATAAATTGATGGTTAATACATGATATAATCTAATAAAAGGTTATTTCAACATTGACTATACTTAATTAGAATACGACAACAACGTTGTGCAATTTATTAAAAAAATAATTAATTACATTTTATTTTGTACTGGGAAGAAGAAAATTGATTCATTCATTTTCTTTCGGCTTAGTCCCTTTATTAATCAAGGGTCACCACATTGGAATGAACCGCCAACTAATCCAGCATATGTTTTACGCAGCGGATCCCCTTCCAGCCACAACCCAACCATGGGGAAACATCCATACACACTCTTTCACTATGGCCAATTTAGATTATTCAATTCACTTATAGAGCATGTCTTTGGAGGAAACCCACGTGAACATGGGAAGAACATGCAAACTCCACACCAAATGCCGACTGACCCAGCCGGGGCTCGAACTAGCGACCTTCTTGCGACCACTGCGCCACCGTGATGCCCTAAAGAAGAAAATCTTAATGGTATTAACATGACATATGAGGGTAAATTCTTCCTTTTAATTGACACCTGATGTAATGTATAACGCATCACACATTTACTCAACTTTCAGTACTGCACATTAATCAAATATCAGGTAAATCTCAAAGCGGTTTGCTTATATATTCATGTCGTCTAGAAGATCTATACTTTGTATCTGAAAGAATAATTATCATTTTTTATTAAAAGAATAACAGGACACTCAATCAGTGCATTCGTGGAATATTGTGTCTTAATTAAACAAATAAATGACATTTTACTTTCACATATGCTAAAGACCATAATTTCCGAGTGAAGAACACTTAAAATATCCAGAGAATCATTTTAAATAACATTTTGTGCTTTGGAAATGTTCCATTGGTGCTAAAGGTTCCTCACTGGACTTAGATCCCAATAAAAACCCTAAATAAGAACGCTAAAAGGTTTGGTATTTATAGTCGGCAAAATATTAAATATAAATGTACATGTTCATGCATTTGAAAGTCTGTTTAAATTTAAACCTGTAAAGAAACTAAATAGGCTGAGTATCAACACACCATCCACGCAGCACAATTATTCTTCTATTACATTCAGAAAAACCTCCAGGCTATACCTTTTCTTTTTTTGCGACAGAAAAAAATAGTCTAGAAAAAACAACTGAAGATAACACGAAAGGTGCGAGAGGAATGATTTAAATAATTACTGTTGATGCTAAAGCTGTGTGGCAAAGATCAGTCTGTGCGCGAACTCAAAGCCCCGCGCAGTGCCTGTGTCTGCTTAGTGCTGCTGAAGACGCTAGAAAGTGGGAGGAGCGAAAAGTGTCAGTCCAATCCGAGCCTCTGTGAGCCTGTGCGCGCTCTCCCTGCGCTCACGGAGACAGTGAAAACCTCCGCTGGGTATACGCGCTCGCAGATGTCATGTGAAAACCCGCATGCTGGCCTTACCGCACAACTGAAGAGTCCGAGCACCGCTTCACGCACCTCTGGAATGGTTTTGCACAGTAGTCACCCACTTTGACGAGACCAAACTACACTACCGAGGATTTTGTTTCTTTCTGTTTGTTTCTTCATGACTGACGCGTTCGGGAGCGAGTCGCCAACACTATGCGAGGTAGGAATACAACTGTTTGTGACAGCTCATTTGAATAATGAAGAATAGGGTGTTTATTTATTTAGCCTATCTTTTTATTTTATTTTCATCCCGAGTCTTGTCAACGTTCCTTTAGAAAGATGCGTGTTTAACGAAGTCATACTGAACTGAAGTTTTTTTTATGATGGAGAAATATTTCAGAGTAACGTGCATGTGAGGGGGAAGTCTGTTTTGGTCAGCTGTATTTCACAGTCATGCGAGCAGAAAACCTATTAAGAGAAATAAACCGCGCATCTTTCCCAGTCCTGTGTTCATGGAGACGGAGTAATACACGCGACTTTCTCAAGACAGTTCATGTGAGACTTTACTCCACTTCAACTTTGCTAAAGAGTGTAAATTAATTTACGAGCCTATAAAGACTTTGCACTGAAATGCACAATTATGTAGCCTATATTACTTTGAACCTTGGGCTTTGAGTTTAATTTGCATGTCAGAAATTGCGGCTTTTTAATTAGACATGTTAGCGGGAAGCGGTTTCACAGGTCAGCAGATTAATGGAAACAGTTGCGTGAAAACTTTCCCTTGATATTTTTTAAAAGTGTGGTGGGTAACATTTTAAGGCAGACCACTTGTGTGGGTGTAGTGGGGTTAGTGTTAGGGTGGTGCGCTCTACTGACCCATTTCCGTCAGTCAGGCGCCGCTGCGCGCTGAAAGCGTCGAAGTGCAGCATCAGAGTCCGCGCGAGCAGTTCACACACGCGCGCTCTGCCCATCCCACGCGCTCTTTCAGACTTATTGCCACTGCACCTGTGATAACATGGACTTTATGTATTAATAAAAAAAGTGTCTGAAGACTTTTTGTATAGAAAAATATGCTTTAGTAATAAGGTGCGAAAAGGATGTGAAGAATGTGGCTTATAATTTATATTTATTTGAAGTCAGAACACTTTCATTCATGCGTGGCACTTTATGGATAAAATAGTTATCTATTAATGCGCTGCCATATTTTTTATAATACTTTAAATGTGCTTTCATACCGTTTTTATATAGGCTAGGGGATAAGATATTTTTAACATTTGAATATGTTTAAAATATGTTCATGGACAGGGCTTTATCACAGCATTTATACACATATTTAAAATTATTAGAAAAGATACAGATATAAAAGTGCAAGCCTAATACCATGTACAAATTTAAAGATTTAGATTTTAGTCAACTGATTAATTCAAGCACACTGATTTGTTATTCGATAGTATCCATTTAATATTAAAAATATCTTAAACAAACACTGTGTCTATATTTTTCCTAGTCCGCCGAATCCACACTGTTTGTAAACACTGAAAATCTTTAAGTTCCTAGGCAGATGTATTTGCCGAGTTGAGCGCGCACGCCCTGGGAAACACCAAAAACTCAATTTCTCCATCTCTGTGTCACAACCTATACACGCCCCCAGAGCAGCTCTCTGCGTCTCTGTTTCTGTGCCCCAGAGGACCGTGTCAGAAAGAATCACATCAGTGTCTGGGGCCTCACCGAGCCCGACTCTCCGACACTCACTTCAGTCTAGAGCGCGCGGGCCTCGTGCTTTCAAATAACAGTTCAACCAACTCGTCGTGAGGTAATCAGATATACAGATTTAATCTACGTACCCTATAGCCTTTTTTATAGTCCAGTTATTTTCAATTTGAATTGACATTTAAAAATACGAACCACGGGATTTAAAGACTAGATTAGGCTACTTAGTGTATGACAAGTCGGGGAAATTTTCTGTCATTTGTTTTAATTAGTAATGGGACTAATCAGTACAGAGTTCTTGTTGCTTCTAACTTTTTTGTTTTTAATGAACATCTTGTTTCTCAATCGCCTGAAAGAGAACATTATAGTCGATGAAATGAAGACAATAAAATTGAATTAGTCTATCAATGACAGTTGATTTACTGTAATTAAGTGAAAAATAGTTGAAATTGTATATTAACACACAGTGAAGGTTCACTTAATTAAAGTGTACATGTTAGTATCTACAGGATCCATTTTGGTACCTTAAAGATATATATTACAGCCTAAATTTGTCCATGTTGTACCTTAAAGGTGCAAAATACCCAAAAAATACGTATTTTGAAAGGACACTGCCTCAGTGACAGCTTTTGTACCTTTAACTTTAAGATTATATGCTAATAAATATAGTTGAATCTGTTCATTTCACATTTCAGTTGGTTTTGGACTTATGCAGACAAAAAGTTTTTTTTTTCTTTTCTTGAGGGCTAGATTAGGCTACATACAAAATGCTAATAATTCTGTTAATATTTAGTCATGCTTACTTTGTACCAAAACTAAATTACTTTTATTTTGTTTAGTGGAATAGGGAGATGTTAAGTTTAAGTCGGTTTCTTGCATCTTTCCATACAACAAAAGTTCAGAGCATATCATATTATAAATTTAATATATAAATACCGTCATATGATATATGCTATTACAAAATATTAATTTCAGAGGACTTTCAGAGAACAGTTATTAATTTATTTAGTATTATTTTATAACATAAAACTAACCTAAAACATCTCTTTTGGTTTAATATACGAGCATTACATTTTCACTGTACTAAAACAGGTATTAAAAGAAGTAGAAATGTGACTAAAAGTGAAGAACAGCAGTAGTGCACTGGCTTGTTTGTTTGTGTGTTATTGGTCAAAACATTTATCAGGTTTCTTCATTGATCAGAGATGGACTTGCGTATATCTGATGGACTGTGGACTGTGGTACCCAATCTCGTAACTCTAGCTCTACATCCGCTCCAATCCACGTCTTCTCCATTACAGAGAGCAGTGCTGTTTTAGAGCTGGTTTTAGTTTTCCCACAACTCCTGTCACACACAGATCACATTCACACTGCGCACACACACAAACAACACAACACATCTTGATTGTTTGACCCTTGTTTTGCTTCTGTGCCTTTATAAGAAACACATCTGGCCTGTGCTTACTTCATATTAAGTTCTGATGTCCATGCACGTCTCTCAGCTGCATTGCCTTGTTGCTTTGTCCATGCTCATTTCAGTCCTTGCTCCAGCTCAAACACAAAGAGAGACCGTCACGCATGAACTCCTAATGCCAATAGCTTTTAGCATCACATTGGCGTCCGGAGTGAGAGGCCATCTCTCTATCGACCTGCTTGACGTTGCGTGGCTCAGCTCAGAGAAAAGCAGGATCAATATGCATCAACCCTGAGCTTTATTTCTACTGTAAACTAACATAAATTGTGTGTATAGATATTATTGCTGTCTAAAATGCAGGATGTACTTTATACATGTGTTGTGCTCTAAGTTTAAGCAATCTTTTAGCTTACTAAAGTTTTAAGTTTAGAGGCAGATCAATAAATACAGCATTGTTTGACACCATGACCACATAACCAACATGGATTATGCATTACAAACTGCTCTAAATCTATAAGCAGGCAGTAGGCCAACAATAACCAAGCAAAACTATCAATACATTGCAACTACTGTTATATCCGGTGAATTAAGAAGACAATCACATTTTATAATTAGTTCTGGAGGTATCTACAGTTGAGACATATGCTCTCAAATGCCTTTGGCTCCCCTTCAAATTCTCCTAAAGGTAAACACATTGATAACATGGTCTGCAATATTATAGGCACTGGCCATGAAGCTTCTAAATGTTTTGCACTACTCATTAGTCAAACAAGTCAAAATATAGGTTTTGCAGTCACGATAATATGGGAAAAAGACTTGGGATGCACATTTGAAGATAAGAACTGGAGAAAAATTGCTGGGAATTTAAAATTAACATTTAGAGATGTTAGATCACGTCTTATACAGTTTAAAATTTTACATTGATTTCACTGGACTCCTAAGAGACTGTTCAGAGCAGGTTTCAAAAACAATCCAGAATGCTGGCGATGCCAAGAAGAAGCAGGTGACCAATTTCATGTATTATGGCAATGCCAAGAAGTCCAGTATTTTTGGAGAGTGGTGCATGAATACCTTGTAAACATATTGCAGACCCGGTATGACTTTTGCCCAAGCTTATACATACAGCTGAAGTCAGAATTATTAGCCCCCCTTTGATTTTTTTTTTTTTTCTTTTTAAAATATTTTCCTAATGATGTTTAACAGAGCAAGGGCATTTTCACAGTATGTCTTATAATATTCTTTCTTCTGGAGAAAGTCTTATTTGTTTTATTTCAGCTAGAATAAAAACGGTCAAAATTATTAGCCCCTTTAAGCTACATATTTTTTTCGATACTCTACAGAACATCATTATACAATAACTTGCCTAATTACCCTAACATGTCTAATTAACCTAATTAAGCCTTTAAATGTCACTTTAAGCTGTATAGAAGTGTCTTGAAAAATATCTAGTCAAATTATTACAAATTATTATTATTTACGGTCATCATGGCAAAGATAAAAGAAATCAGTTATTAAAACTATTATGTTTAGAAATGTGTTGAAAAAAATCTGCTAACCAGAAATTGGGAAAAAAAATAATTGGGGGGCTAATAATTCAGGGGGGTTCATAATTCTGACTTTAACTGTACTTGGTAACCCCTGTCCCTTAAGCCACATGAATAAAGCTGAATCACAGTGGATACAGAGCTGTTTCATGCTAATCAAATGGGTGATTGTTAAAAACTGTGAATCTTCCAGTAGATCTCCGATCTTCGAGTGGATCTCAGAGTTAGGACGAGTTAAAGCTTTCAAAAAACTCTCCTACAGTTTATAGGGAAGGATTGGAATTTATTTTGATAAAAATGAGGAAAATTTCTGTGGCCCACAATGCTAGCAAACATGTAACGTGACAAAATAATAAATAAGGCTATGATATTAGCAACCCCTCATCCCTTTTTTTTCTAGTATGTGTTTTGGTTTGGTTTACTTAATTTATATGACGTTGTTTATTATTGTATTTATTTATTTTGTATGATTCTACTTTTAAGTTAATGCTCTGTATTTGATATTCATCTGCATTATCTGAAATAAGGATATAATCTGTTATTGGTTATTATTATTATTATTATTATGTTTATCTGATAAAAATGCTAAATGTTTTTTAACATTGATAACTATTATTATTGTGCAGGATAAAGAATTATTCCTGAGGCTCACATGGCACTGAAGACTGTTTAATGATGCTAAAAATTCAGCTTTGAATCACAGAAATACGTTTAATTAGATAATTTATACATTTAATGTTTCACTTTATTACTGTTTTATTGCATTTTTGATCAAATGTTAATGCAGCCCTATTAAGCAGAAGCAACACAAATAAAATCTTACTCTTTCCAGACTTTTAGCTTCTCTATGTAACCAAAAAAATCCAAGGCAAACTTTAAATTGGAAGCCCACATTTATTTTGTTCCTAATATCATGTGGTCAGTTGTTTGTTGTAGCTGGTTTGCTGACTAATGGCTTGTACTTACATAACCTGTGAAAGATTACGCAAAGAAAACCAAGAGATGTAATCCCCCAAAGTGAGACAGAAACAGAGTTGCGCAGCCAGCGCAAACCTAATCCATTCAGTATATTGCAGACCTTGTTCCATCCGTTTACACTGCTGTATGATATCTACACTCTTAATAATAAATACTGCACATCAAAGTTTTCCTTGTAGGTGACTACATAATGTCAGCCAGATAGCATCTTGACATCTATTTCTGAGTGTGACGGCTTCGTTCCCTGTAGTGTTTCTGTGAGCATGTCTTTGGTATCGACTGAGAATGTGTGGACTAGAGTGTGTCATCTGTTTGCTGAGCCCTTGTTTGAGATGGTTGAGTGTGCATGAGAGAGCAGCCCTGAGAGCGCCTCAATCGTAAGGGTAAATGTGTCCATTTAATGTTTGCATTTTCTTCTCCCTATGGTACTGCAGCGGCGACATTTCTGCATGTTTTCTCTGCTGCATGTGGGTTTTATTAGTTCTCTTTGACTGGTTTTGCTAGGTGTTCATTCATTCAGTTATATGTGCTTCGGAGAGTGGCACCTGAGGCTTTGATAAGCTGACACCACTGGAGAACGTCCTCAGACATGACAAACACACATATGGTATGAATTTCATGGGTTTATATCTGGAAGTCAGTTCAGCACGATCTACAGTGTTCAGATAGCAACTTTACACTGAAAGACTTCCACCTCAGGCAAGAAGGAGATAGAAATTCCGTCTTGTGCTTTAGGAAGAATTAAAACACATAGTTATGTAACACAGAAATCGGATCTAGAGTGCAGCTATTTCTCTCTCTCTCTTTCTCTCTCTCTCTCTCTCTCTCTCTCTCATATGTGGTGGGCTTGTGTACCCATTGCTCACAGTTAGTTTCCACTCCTTTCACTTTCAGTTGCATCAGAAAATCTGTTTGCACAGACTTGTTTTGTCATACATGTCAAGACAGACATGTCCAGTTTGAGGTCTAAAGAAAATCACACGAATATAGTGCAGTGGAGAGGCAAGAAAGCGCAAAGTGAGTGGACCTTGGTGAAACAGGTTGAACGTCAACGCCTGCAAGTACATTATTCGAGAAAATAGCTGAAGATTATACCATGAAGATATTATCATTATCAGGCTTTAGCTGAAACAGAAAATGTTCCGAAATATGAGCTAAATATATATATATGCACAGAAATGCACACTATAGACTTGTTCAATGTAGTCATGTCTTTGGCCCATAAACATTTCCTGCTTGTTATCAAACTATTTCATAACTGTAACAAGAGGCAATTCAATCATGACTTAATGTTAAAACAGCTATCATAACATTATTTATCAATATGTGGCTCTTTTTAGATTCTTGGAAGCTATATAAATTATAAATATAAAACAGGAAATACGTTGGGACCATTGATTTTGTTTACATCCCTCAAAATGGTCTATAAAATGTTTATTTACAGCTTAAATTCTAACTTTGAGATTTAAAGTTCAGTATATTTAAAGTGCCATCTTGATTTATAGGACCTTAATCTGTACGCCAACAACTTTTGATGTTGAAAAATGCTATGCAATTATTTAAAAGAATTATTTTTTTCATTAATAGTTTAAAACAAAATATTGTATGTAAAATAACATATATAGAAATTTGCCAGAACATGTCAATATGTCAAACTAATAAAAATGTCAGTAAAAGTAATGTTGTTGAACTTTTTAAACATTGTGTCGGAACAGAGATCAAGATCCCATAAAACAATTCTAATACGTACATTTTCAGAAAATACCTATGAATTACAAATGACAGAAATATTTATATCTTGCAATCTTTTGTCTCAATAAAAGAAAGATCCAGCCTCGTATCATGAGGAAATGAGCTATTTTCAGGATATCATGAGCTATTTTCCGTATTGGCAGAGGGTGGCTAAATTGCATGCATTCATAGGATTTCATTTTTATACAAAAAACATACAATTTTAAAAAGGAGACATGTCTCAAAACCCCTACCCCTAAACCGAACCACCATTGAGGGATGAGGAAAATCATACTTAAATGTATAATCTAATAAGTGTGATAGTATAAATAGGAATTAGATACCAAATAAAAAAGTTAAGAATTGCAACGAGAGTGTGTTATAAGGTCCCAACTAGCAGAATACCATAAGCATAATTTGGAAAAGACAATTTTAATTGACAATATTACAAAACAATATAATTTAAACATATAACAGTATAATCATGCAGCTCTTTAGCTTGTAGTCTAGTTAACCATAGTAGATCATATATATTATTCAGAGTGGTGGTGATGTGGTGTTTTCCAGTATTATTTGAAAGTTTTGGGGAGTTTAACTTATAGAAACTGGATCTCAGGGGGTGAATAAAGACCAATTAGTGGATGTTTTACAGTAGGAGTGCACTTGGATCGGATTAATTCACACAGTTTGAAAGTTCTTACATTTACTGTTTGCCAGAACTGCACTTGATATCATGACTTAATCATTTTAATGTGAGTTTATTGTGAGTTAGAACAATATGGAGCAAATGTACACTTTAAAAAAGTCTTTGCTAAATTTCGGCAATGTGGGAGAAATGGGACATGGGAATTCCAATTTGCAATGATGAATAAAAGATGCAATGAGCAAAAATAACAAACTAGGTACTTTCTTGCTGTTTCCTTTTTTCTGCAGATAAACCAATTGTCCACAATATTTGTTTGCATTTTGTTTTCATAGCCAAGCGTAAACATATCATATTACGAATGATATTTATCTTTTATTTAGTCTGTATATATTTATTTTATCAGCTTTCAAATATAAAGAGATTATTTCTAATGGTCGAAAATGTTAATATCTGTGCATCTCTAACATAAATTCTGGACTAAAGGTTTGTATGAAAACTGGATTATCTTAAAACAGGGATCAAAGAGCATCTTGCGCTTTTGTGGAAGCAAGAATATCTGATCATCAAAGAGTCTCAATATTAGTTTGCTTATTTAATTATCAACATGTAATCCTAAATATTTCTTCATTTTACCTCTGGTTTCAGAATGGTTTCAGACTATAAACTTCACTGTACGTACTGTATATACACAGAAATCTCTTGTTTCAGATCCATTGCACCTTCACAGTGCTCCTTTTCAATTGTTGTCTGTATGCAGCGAATTCTTTAAAGCAGATTTTAAAGCATGCTAATGTCATTATATCCGTTTTAAGAAGCCCCCTAGGAAAATTACTTTAGCAACAGCACGAAATGTAAAGAGGAAATGTCGAACAAATATGTATGTAATTGAACCGTTCGTGTGAGCTTTTGAAAAAGAGGCCCTTACAGAGATTTAGAAGAGCAAGAGTGATCTTAGAGAAAGCTTAAGATAAGGAAACTGAGATGAAGGGAGATGAACTTGACAGAGAGAGAAAGAGAGCGAGAGACTGTGCTCTCAGGTGAAGAGAGGCCCTTAGATTTTGATCAATTTGGTTCTTTCAGAGAGGGGCTCCTGGGGCCACTTTGGGGAAGGACCTCGTTACATGGAATTAAATTGTGGCCTAAGGCGAGCTATTACCATCCCGTCCTGAGAGGGAAGCCGTAAAGAGGCGCACACGCACACATACACATACACATACACACACACACACACACACACACACACACACACACACACACACACACACACACACACCCACACCCACACACACACAGAGAGATACCAACATTTAGAGACATTTTGATGAATACTAAGCCAAATTAGGTATCTAAATATAAAAATCTATAATTAGCTGCTGACTGAAGCAGACTATTCCATAAAGTGTAATGTGATTTAAATTCAAAACAAAAAGATATTTAAATAAAATTTAATAATAAGAACATATCAGCTGTGAAGAAAACGCAATAATTACTTTATTTATCAAATATTACCTGTATATAAAATATGAAATAAGACCTGTTTTATTCAATCCTCATAACGCATTCAGGTCTGTTTTAAAGAGTTTCCTAAAACTTATGAAAACCGCATAGTTTAAAGTGCTTTAGAGCCCTCAAAATGCACATTTTTAAAATATAATTATTTCTCAACAAAAAAAAACAAGGGTATGTATTTAACATTGGATGTCAAAAATACTTGTGGACTCGTGAAAAAAGTATCTTGGCCATATTTAACACTCAAGACATTTCTTTTCAATCTTTGTCATCTACAATAGTACATTTTTATTTTAATTGTAAAATAATTTTTTGTTAAAACATTTTCAGAGTAACATTTGCAACACAGGCTAATTGAAAATACATGGTCAGAGCTACATTTTTGTGAAACAGTCAATATGTGTTTCAGCATACGTTTACATGCAGTCTATA